>NW_028288727.1:2055000-2378125 GCF_059628265.1 Tinamus guttatus | reverse complement strand
TTATGGTTGATATGAGTACTCACATTGGTTTTTATTTATTTGCACTGTCATGGATTTGCAGCAAGGCAAGAAATGTTAGTTTCTCAATCTTTTCATGGAAAAAGCACCCAAATGCAGACTTCGGTGAAAAAAAAGAAATGTATTTTTGCAGAGATCATATAAATTTGTAGACAATGTTATGTTTGAATGAGTGTGGCATATAGTCCCACTCAAGGACTATCATTACAGTGAAGATTTGACACATTCTCAGGGAGGTAGATATGACTCACATAAGTAATACCATTCTGTAGCTGTAGGATTTTATGTATTGATTTATTTTAAGTATCCAGCCATAAAAGAAAAATAGTGTGTCAAAGATCTACTCTTAGATGCAGTTTTATGTGGCATTGTTTTTCTTTTTAATGGAAACAAATGTTTACTTGGTGCAGTCTTTGGAATTATGCTCTGTTTCTTTAACAGAGCACTTGTTCCTCTGCATGCCAAGAAAAGTCTCTTGGAATAGCTCTATAGGGACTCATTTAAAATGACTTTTATCAGGGATTTACTTTTCTAGATGCATGTTATTTTATTACTTTTTGCCTGGCCTAATAAATATTTATGGTGTGATCCTGTCTTCCATATTATCATTTTTACTAGTGCTGTTTGGAAGAGATGAAATTCTGCATAGTTTGGCAACGTGGAAAGAACTACAATAGTAAAAGGGGCATAAAAAACCACTGGCCTTGTGGAAGCCATCCTGAACACTAATGTGCCAATATAGGTGAAGAATCAGATGTCCAAGCAAACCAATATCTCTTATCATGTGACATTAAAAATTCTTTTTAATTTTTTTTTTATTTGAGGAAGAGTCTGTTTTTTACAGGGCTTATAGTTGTTACTTGTTTAAAATTTTTCATTAAAAATTACATTTTTAGTTTTAACCTAAGTCACTTGAACTCCACCAACCGGATTTTCATTACTGCTTTATTTGCATCATCGGAAAGCTGTTAAGAGGGAGAAAATTTTAGAACAATAAACAACTGATCCAGAGGTGTAAACAGTGCTTATGCAGTTATGTTTTTGCATTTTACAGCCAGGAAGTGAAAATGTATCACCCTTAGCATGCAGATTGCATCTTTCAAGTCAGAGGTGTGAGTCAGGACTCAACACTGAGCTCTCTTTTGGCAGGAGTATTAAAGAAACTCTAAAATACTTTGGAACATTCAATAGTGTCAGGCAGTTGTGGTAAATAAACTTCTCTAAAGAAGGAAGTAGTTTGCAGATAATCTTCTCCAAACTTCTTTTTTTTTGTCTTTCAGAGCTAGGTGCAGAACCTTTTCTGGCCCCATTAATATAGCGAAACCTCAATTAATGCTTTGCTCTGTTAAAAAGGCACCTTTAGAAATTATACTGATCGGTGCAGCAAAATCCTATGACTAGATAACTTTAAAAAGTCAGTTATTTTGGTCTGATAACAGCCTGAACTTGATGACTGGAATAAATTAAATTCATTTTTCCTCAAATCAGAAGTGTAAAATCACATTCCAGTTGAGGTTCATTTAAAAAAATTAACAGCATGGCTTCTGACAAGATATGATCTTCAAACAAACCATGAAGTAACATATTTTCCTTTCTGCTGCCATGTTTGGTATCCATGTTATCCTGAGTTTTTTTGTTTTTTTTTTGTTTTGTTTTGTTTTGTTTTTCAGAGAGATAGGAATTATTAGATAAAATGTGATCTTCGTTCAAAGTCAGGCAGACTTCCACAAAATCATGTGGTCTTACAAGTAATTCTGATTGTGTTTAAATATTGACGTTAGAGTAAGAGCAAATTGAGGTCAAACTGAGCTGGGTGCTCTGCAAACATATGAAGGCACAGAGGACTTGTAGCCAGACTGCAGTAAATAAATGAAAGGTCATTCCATTCTTTCATAAAATAGATGATTTTTGTTTTCATTTTGAAATAGGAGGGATTGAAATAAGCAAGAATATCCTTAACCTTTAAGCTTCATGTCATTCTCCTTTTCTTCTAAATGCTTCTTTTTCTTCACCTTATGTTTTGACTAATGTTTTCTAAGGAGGAAGAAATGTAAATTTTTTTTTTTAAAAAAAGGTGTCTTTACAGGCAAAAAGAGAATCTCTGTATCTTATAGTCTTGGTTCTTTGTGGTCCTTTTAACGTGACATGGAAGGAAATTCAGATTGTTTTAGAAAGTTACTAATCTGAATACCTCTTTCAGCCCTATACAACAATATTTTTCCCTTTTTGGGAAGCTTCCTATTGAGGAGCAGCATAGTATATAAAATGTGAGCTAGCCCTTAATGTTATGATAGTTTATTTCCAGGAGATTTATATTTTCTGGGAAAGGGTATTGGTTATCATGAGAAAACACAAAGGATTTAGATATAAGCAATGCCTTTGTGTGTGTGCAGTGTCTTAAGTTTTTCCTACAGGTTTAATTCTCTTTGCCAGATATGGGACAGCTTCATTTACGCACTGTCCTGCTAGCACATGCTAGGTAGCAGAAACAAGGACTTATGTGTGACACAGAAGAAGAACTAAGAAGAATCTTCTATGCTAATGTATAGTATGGGGATTTGACTTTTCAGAAGCGCTGACCTCAGCCTCATTCCTTAGCACTTGCCTTCTTTACAGTCCAAGCATTTGAGTCAAAAAATGCCAGGACTTAAATGCTAAACAAATCTAATTTAGGACTTTTAGCAATAACTTGAGTCATACTCTGAATGCTCTGTCTTGCTTCATTTAATTTAAAAAACAATACAAGACAAAAATAATAATAATAAAAAAATGAAGCTGCCAGAGCTCCGTAGTCTGCTTGCTATCCAAGTGGAATTTGTTTACCAACTTTATTCTTTTCACAGAGTACAGCTAAGCCCTTCTCTCTAACTTGTTTGCAATATCATCACCTCAATGAAGCTAAAAGCTGCAAGCTCTGCCTTTTCTCCTTCAGTCAAAAGGGCAAATGCTAACCAGTAATGTTCCACTGTTCCCAACACCCAACTATATTTTCAGCCCAATGTTTTATCTGTTTAAATAATTCCTTCGGCATTCTTAATACCAGCATGACATTACACAGTCTGAATATTGGTGTATGCATTTGTTTGATAGAGTTAACTAAAGAACAGGAGAATGACAAAAAAGCAACCAGCATGTTGTATTTTGTAGACTTTCTACTCTCTTTCTATAAAATAAATTCTATTGTGTGCGTAAGAACATTATTAGAAATAAAAGTGAATTTCCTTAGCTAAGTAAGATTCTTAGTTACTTCCTTTTTTTTTCTAGATCCCTTATCTTACAGGCTACCAAACCACCAATATCAGATAGAGAATAAGGAGGAACTTCCTGCTGAAAATTTCTAATTTCTTTTATGATTGTCTACCAGCAAATTTCACACATCTGTTTCTAAGAGTCTTCTCTTGGCCATGTCACGTGTAAGCCAGCATACTAATGTTAGTCCTCATGTAAAAAATGTAACATATTACTGTAAAAGGAGGAGTTGGTATTTGAATGCACACACGTGTCACATATACACGTGCACATTTTCAACATCTGTAAATGTCCAGATTTAGGTGTTTCAAATATTATTTGTGTATCCCCCTCGAAATAATAATTCAAAATAATTGTTTCATTTCTCATCATATTATTACACAGTAGATTTACTGTGTACAGTAAACTCAGCCTTAAATGCCCTGGAGTTTGCAGCTGATCAGGCAGGCTTAAGGCATTTCTTTTCTTTGGATAAGTTAAAAAAATACAAAAGAGCTAAAGGACCTTGGTGTTTGGAGCTTGGAGGGATCACTCTTTTCACTATTTTCTGCACAAATGATGGGATTCTCTGGGCATAGTTTTATATGTGTATAAATGTCCATGTGCATACATGGACGTTTTAGCTAGTTTCAAGTCTCTTTAGGTATGCAGACAGGAAGACTAAACACTTCCAGAAAGTGATTCATTTGAACTATTTTAAGCACATTAGCTACCAAATATTAGTTACCTATATCTCTTCATTGAGAGTAAGGGGAACCTAGTGGAGTGGTTTAAAATAATAATCTATATTATAGAAAGAATCTTTCCCAAGAATGTATAAAGTCTAAATTAAGCTCCCACGTCAGGCATGAAGGCCATGCTGACTACACAACCAACATGTGTAACAAATCTATCAGTTGCTAAAACCTGGTGACATATTTTGATTGTGGAAAGCCATCCAAAAAGGCATTATTATCTATACTTGTGGTTCTCGCATAGAAAATCCAGGATTTTCACAAGATGATGTTATTTGATTAAGGAATTTTTGCAATACACTCTTCATCTTCTAAACCAGTTTTATTTACTTTCTAGCTGGCTACCAGGTATCTGAAGAGACCATTTAGGTCAAGTTCTTATCCCTAGAGCTGCCCCCTTAGAGTGAGAAATGAGTTGTGCCAGCATGACAGCAATGGCATCCCCATTTCCCACCTCTGCAATGGGCTGTGCTCATGTTTCAGGAGAGATATTTAGCTGGACGGACAGGGTTCGCTGCCCAAACAGCTGTTCCCCATCTCCTCCAGGGAAACGGCAGTAGGCCAGATATTTTATGCTCACACTTTAAAGTAGTGTTACCACTGCTATTGGTATACATATTATGATTTGATTTAAACAATTTGTTCTTGCAAAGGGAACTTCAGCCAAATTATGCGGAATTGAGGAAAAAGAAGACGATGCCATTATTTTCCATTTGTTATAGTAAGAAATGAACTTGTATGCCCTCTCACAGTTTAGCAGAGCTATGATGCACCCAGGCACCAATTTTATGACAAGTCTAAATTCTGCTACAAGTAACATAAGTGCATTGCTAAAAACTCCACCTTGGGGGAAAATATGAATCTGATAATGAACTTGGCAATATAGGGTCATATTTTACTAAAAACAATGTCTTGGTTTGGACCGGTCATGATTGCTCAAGCTCTGTTCTCCCTACAAAAGAGGAAAAGAAAGCTCAAAGCCAGTAAATGTTGGGATAAAGGACATCATTGTTTAATTTCCATCACCCACAGATGTTTCCTGAGTTAAATAACAGGTCTGAAATCTATTTTCATTTTTGTTCATCTTTGTGTGACCCATTGGTAAGTCCAGTTAGACCCAGCTCCTAAAATACATGGAAAAGAGATAAAAATATTTCTTTTTTTATCCTAAGTCAAATACTAGGGACATATTTGACTAGGCAAGCCACAAAGTGCAAGCAAGTAAGTTAGAAGGCAGTCAGACACTAAATGTAAACACATGTGAAATATTAGAAAATATTACACAAACAAGCAATGGACTTTTCAATCCCCAACTTTGGTGCCACTGAGGTTTTGTCTGGAATCCAGATATACATTCATGTACTACCTAGGCATTTCCACCAAGCCACAGCTCACAGAAATAGACAGCATTATTGTTGAAGTCTTTTTGGACTTTCTAAAGTAAGCCTGATATTGTAACAAACTGAAAAGAAAGGAGAGAGAGATATACGTTGCTGATGAACTGGGCTAACAGTTAGTCAGAAAAACAAACAATAACAAACTGCTTTTGAGGACATTTCCAATAAAAAGCCCACTACCTTTTAGCACTGCAACTGCAGCCTTCTGACTAATTGGCTCGATAAGGCCTAAATATGAGCTCAGAGGGCTTCTCTACAGTCCTATTGGCCTCATTCTCAGTCATCAAAATCATGGGGGCTGGAAACAGTCATGAAAGCAGAACTGCTATAAAGACCTTTGGTTTTTCCAGCTCCGACTAAATCTCTGTTCACCAAGAAGTGTAAACACCAAAACCACCTCTTCCGGATAGACTTGTAAACAACTAGGACTCCAGACGAGCTGCTGACCTCGCTTGTTGTTTCACTGTGCCACTAAACAGCATCGAGCTATTGTCAAGTACTAATACTCTTCCTTTTCACTGCTATGTTACTCTGAGATGCTAATGTGCTGATTCAGTTGAACTGTTGCAATTGATAGAGAACAAAAAACTGAGCTCTGAGTCAAAGGGCCATTCTGGAATAATGCAAGCAGGTATTTGTCTCCTACTTTTGCTTCATTCTACATATATTCCTAAAAAGGAATTATGCCATTTACCTAGAGGTAGATTAAACTGCTCCAAAAACTATGATTGTTTCAATTATTGTCCTTAAAATAAAAATAAATAAATAAATAAAACCTGTTCTTGAAAACTCTGAAACATGGAGTACATTCCAATAGTTTAGAAATGAGTCTTGGATTGCCAATAAAATACAATCAAAACAATTCTTAACCAGCCTCTAAATATTTGAAGGAAAACTAATAAATATCTAGGAATGTCAAACTCTAGGAAATAGAAACCTATTAATGAAGAATAGTTTTCCAAGAATGCAAACTATAAAAAATCAATCCTCTTCTCCCTGGCTATTCAAGCGTTATGAAGCTATGCTTTCCAACTCAGTGTGCAATTCCTTACCTATCTTGCAGTAAATATAACCTAAACCTTGTATTTCCTTGTAGATATTGCTGAAATATGTACACCAGTATATATATATATATATATATTTTTTTTTTTTTTTGATTGTCTGTTCACATCCCAGTAAAACAAAAAGCTGCAGATCTCATACTAGTCCTCTAGTTATTTAGTAAATACCCTATCCCTAAAGCAAATGCACAAAGCATACTCTTGTGCCAATTCATGATATAGGTTTCCTGGATGGATGTGCTCAATATTTCTGAATACTCATTTTATTCATAAGACTCTTTTCACCTGGAATTCAACTTTAGTCTCTGACCTAGCTTTTCCAGTCATCATCTGTATTGGGCACCCTAGTAGGTGACATTAAAATCTTTAAGAAAAATGTATAGAACAACTGTGCTTTCAGTGTTAATCTGCTTTTAATGGAGTATTTGCTTTTAGCAGTCTGAAACAGTCTCCTTGGCTTGATCTCCTTTTAATCTAATGCATCTGGAGGAATGGTGAAGACCTCATTCGTTTGCTCTGTGAATGGATGAAGAAGCATTCCATGTTCATCATCTGTGTATGTGCATTGGAGTAAACTTTATTAATTTCAGTTTTGGAAATTCCTAAATTCTAAAGTGCATTCAGCTGTTTGAATAGTACTATTCCTGTCCCAGTTTGTAAAGCCCTTCTGTTCACTCCCAAAGTACTGCCTCTGTCTCCTTCTACATAGCACGTTTCTTCTTGGGCATCCTCAGAAATGGACTTTATTTCTAGCTCCATGACTCACCTCTTCCATTTGTGGAAGATTCTTTATCTGCATTAAACCTCTGCTACAATCCAGTGAACTCTATTTCAGTTGCCATTAACTTTCTGGATCTTACCTTCATTTTTCTTGGCTCATTCAGCTAAGCAAAGAGCCATCATGTAACTGTCACAGCAGATACTATTGCACACAGTAAACCAATTTTATCAAAACAAAGTAATTTATAACAGGCTTAGTTAAGGGTTTGCTTCTCCAGCTGTTCTGTACTTTGAAATTCCAAAATATACATGGGAATTTCTAAATAGCTAAAGAATCTGATGCTAAAATATCATGGGTAAAAATGACTGTATTATTTAGCATGTGACTAGATATTTACTAGCTAGCCCACAAAGCCAAATGACTTCTGAGGATGCAGAGCTGGTGACACCCTTTATAATCAGCACTTGCCAATACATGACTAATGATATAGTAGTACAAACTGTGCTTTTCTAATTTTTCAGCTGTGAAAGGATTTTTTCCACATTATTATTGTTTTTTCTGTGTTTATTTTTTTTATTTGAAGTTCTCGGGGCAAGCAGCTGTGCATAGCAGGATGCTGGTTTCTCAGGTCTTCTGGCGTGATTTATAAAGGTATCCTACAAGGGAGCTAATCTTGGGACCCTCATTTAATTCTTACACAACTTCTTCTCAGACAGATTCTTACTATAGACGCTGCACACGATTTGAATATTTGACCGAAAACATATCCATGTGCTCTCTGTTACTTCTTACTTCTTACAGAGTATATCCCTAGTAACCACAAGGGTAATTAAAGGGTATTTAAATATGTAGAAACATGAATTGCCCTATTGATTCCTATTTTATCTCATTGATTCCCGTTTACTTGGCTTTTAAATAGCATATTTCATTGGAAGTCTCTTTGCTTAGGCTAGACATGTGCTTAAATACCTTTCTGAGGTATAGCCTAATTCTTTGTTGCTCCAATTGGATAGTTCATTTGGTTTTTAATCCATAATAATTCTTTTACTCTGACTGTCAGCATATGTGTTGGCAATTAGTCATTAATTATCATTTCTCTTTTCTACTTCATAATCAAAATCATTAGTGTCATCACTTTGGGATCATTTTCAAAGACATGTTGCACTAGACTTGGATGCTTAGCTATCAGCACAGTGGCAGTTACTCATCAGTGTTGCCATAGTTTTGAGAGTTGCGGTTTCACACATCACAGGAATAAAAAAATCCTTGTTTTAAAAAATGATGAGACAGGAAGGAAGGAGAATAAATGAGGAAAGAGAAACAGAAAACAGAAAAGAATGGGGCAAGAAAAATACCTTTATAAATACAATTCTCCTTTTAATTGTTTCTGTATGGAAAAAGTAACATGTGCATTCCTTGTATACAGTGCCCAGACCCTGGTAAAATAAACAAAGAAGCCAAGTGCTCTGTTCTGCTAAACAGATTTCCTATTTCCTAGATATGAAAGGTCTTGCAGGAAGATAGGTGTTGGCTCCTGTATCTACACACTATGTCCAAAGTGGGGTTCTGTATAGATGTACAAGTTGGAGCTTGGCTCCCCTTCAGCCTTCTTGATATCTTGTTCCCGGTACTACCAGATGTGGGTTTCACTTTCACAAGACCAGATCATAGAATCATGAATCACAGAATTGTTAAGGTTGGAAGGGACTCTAGAGATCATCTAGTCCAACCCTCCTGCACACACAGATCAAATGCTTCTGCTCGAGGGATAGACATAGCCAGGCTCATAGTAGGACACTCTCTTTGCTCTTTCCCATTGACACAAAATACCTTGTGTAGTGCAAAATCCATTCTCCATGGCCCAATCGCCTCCTTGATTGGAAAAAAAAAATGGAAGTCAGCTGAAGAAAACCTAGATTTTTATTTATTTATTTATTTATTTTTATTTGCTATGAATCAGGACTTTATCCCTCTTTTTTTTAGCTGTAAATAATTTCCTAATATTCCAGGGAAGGGGAGAGCAGCAGTTCGAGCAGTTGGTTTTCCATTTTTTTTTTAAAAAATCTTTTAAATGTGTATATAACAAGCTACTTCCCTGAATCTGTAGTCACTGATTTCAAAAAGAATAGGATTTCTTTTTCACTGAAAGGTGAAAAGCAAAGCCAAAAAGTGGCCTAAATAAAGGAAATATTTGTACATGATCTCCTTCTATGCTGTGTAATAAAGGAATACATAACTACTGCTTTCTTTCCTTGTTAAATGCCCCTCGCTCCAGGAATTTTGAAAAAATGTGTCCCCTCAGAAATATTGTTTTTTATAACATTGCAGTACTTCATTAAAGTTTCTGGCTTGTTCTTGAGTTTTTCCAATGTTTTTCTGGGTTTGATTTTCATTGGAAACATTTTTAACCATTTGCATCAGTTCTTTACAAGATGGCAAAAAAAAATAATGATAATGATAAAAAGTATATGGGTATTTCACTGAAATGAAAGGCACTTTCCATCTTCCAAAACCTGTCTGTCAACACAGAAGAAAAATGCAAAAAATGTGAGACAAACAAGCCATATGTTTTGCTTTTCATGCATCTGGCAAAAATGTGATTTCTTTTGCCATGTTTCTCCTGTGATGAGAATTTATTTCACCAAACTGACATCACATATTTCCTCCAGCTTCCATTTGTCTATATCTGTTATCTCACACCATCGTTTTGATAGTGTCTTGATGCTATACTCAGATCATCATCAAACCTTTGCTAAAATTGTAGGAGAGTCTTTGATCCATCAGGAAATATAACTAGATCCAGTGAAAAAAAAATGATCAATTGAAAAAAAAAATGTTTAAAATCAATATAATAGTTTAATAGGGAGCTTTATTAGCCACTTGAATACCCTAGATATAGATCTTCAATATGTTGAATATTTTAAGATATAACACTGAAAGATATATACTATCTCAAATAAAATATATTTGTGTGCTGCAAAATCACTGTCTGTGTTCTTTGCATTATGATGTGAAAACCTAAATTGGTTAAATTGATAGTAGTATATTCAGGTATGGAAATATAAAGTTTCTTCACTCAATCTCATTGAAAGATCAGACCATACCTTGATCTTCTTGGGTTTTCCCCTTTCTAGTGTTCTGTTCCTTTCTAAAGTATGGAAGTCAATTTTTGATTCATATATTATAGTACTGACTTCTTAAATCCCCAGTTGCTTCTTTCATACCTACGGTATCACATTCATGGCATACTTTTCAGCACTCAAACCATACTCTGACGTAATTAATTGGCTAAAATAATCCCCTTATTCTTTGGAGATTAGTTTTCATATGGCTAATTAAGGAGATCTCCGTAAAATTTATGGATTTTACTTCATTTGCAGACTGAGTTCTTTGCAGTCTGAATAAGGGATTATTTACTCCATTAAAAGTAGTGATAAAATATTATCTGAAGCAAAAAATACAAGCAAATAATTTTTATTTGTCTTAATTACCTTAACACATACTAAGAAACAGCACTAATAGTAAAAATGTAGTTTCAGAATTTAAAATGTAAATTAAGAATGCTAGCTATAGTAACTCTGTATAGTAACTCTACATGCTAACAAAATTTATAGTAGCTTCTTGCATTCAGTAGCTGGTTAACTTCAATAGTTAGTCCTCATAATAGCCACTCTTACAAGGTTCTTTTCTATCTATCATCTCATGTGTCAATATCATATGCTTGAAAAATATGTGCAGGAGCTTTAGGTTAATTGCAATTGAGTTGAGTATGTGCGTTATTTGAAGAACTGAACTTAAATTAAAAAGCTAAAATTTTCTGGTTACAAATTTTTCTGGAGGAAAAGCCTCCAGACACTTTCTCAAAAAAATAACTAAAACAATACTTTCATAATGGCCATATTCCAAGTAAACTGTAAAATCTTCAGAGAGTAGAACAAAAAGATACACACACACACATATACACACATTATGAAACAAGATCTTTTTTGTTGAATAAAGTTACACCGCATATGGAGGCTGAAATTGCTTAGGCAGAGATTCCTTTCTGTTTCCAGATCCTCTGTGCACCATCCATCCATTCGTTCTGCACACTAGCTGCTTGCTGTTTTGGCATCCCAAACACACTAACTACTATGGGATAAAATTCTGAGGGCTCAACTCAAAAACAAAAACTTTTTTTTTCTTTTGCGGTATATCACAATGGTGCTAACTAAAACAAGGTAGTTGCTTTGTAGATGCAATGAATCCAAGGCTTGGAGCAAAGGAATGATCTCTACAAGATGATCCCATATGATGGTCATTAAATCTTGCACAAATAAGAAGTCACATTTAGTTTTGAGGAGGAAAATAATTTCCCTTAATAGTCTCAGTTTCTGAACTAAATTAAGGCCACTCCTAAAAATCACGATTATACTTTTTAGGGAACTGCTAATTTTCGTACTTATTCCTCAAATTAAGTTTGTTTTGCACATTTTTATTATAGTATAAATGGCTATGTATTCAATCATTTCCTATTGTAAGAATGCCCACAGGCTATAATTAAAACTTAGACCATTCACAATCATGCAAAATATAACAATCAGAATGGAAATATAACTAGAAAATTTAACATCCATCTGATCTGAAGTACAAAGACAGATCTATTATTTAAGATAATGATGGTTGGTGTTGAATATTTTCTGAAATACGTAGAGAAACAGATTTTGCTATCTCTTCCTTTTATGTTCATCAGAGAATAACCTGACAGATTATAAAGTGCATATCTGAACCATTTTTTCACATCTGTCCCTTGTCTTGCAGAGTGTTTTGTTATACACAACTGCCTGGTAATATTTATTTTGGAAAACCTATGACAGGAGAATCAGAACAATTCCACCAAGAGTTTTAAGCCAAGTGGTTAAATATAAATGCATTGCTGCCATTGCTTTGAGAGAGTTTTTTAGTCAAACATTCACCTGTCTTTATTTTCTTTCCTTTTATATCAGTAAAAATTTACACTGCTCTTCAGTCTGTAAATGGTCTTTGCAGGCAGATTCATTTTTAGCGCTAGCCTGCCACGTGGCCTCCAAGAATTAAACAACAAGAATGAGTGGTACTTTGTATAGCCCCATGCATCTGGCATTCATGTATTCATTGTACCTTTAAGCATGTCACTCTGATTTCTCTACATCTTGCAGAGATGTTTAGTTTCAAATTTTTGAAATATTTTCCAAGTGGATCATATATATGCATTCAGTAATTGTTAGACATGGCATTTGGTGTTCTTTTCTTGGACAAAAAAATATGTGGAGATCTTAAAAATAAATTCAGCCCTCAGGAAAAGATTGTGAAGGGAGAGGCATTTGATAGCATATCTCAAAATGGGATTTTGGTATTATATTTCTGAGATGGCATGTGGGAATGTTAGAGGGGAAGATCAGTTTCATCACACTCCTACAGCCCCAAAACTGGCAACTCTTCAATATGAACTGATCCAGGTTTTGGAAAGTGGAGTTCCAGTAGGAACTTCCAGGAACATCCTTCCAGTAGGAGGATGACTTGCTTTGATGACTAGTTAAACATGTAGATAAAAGTTACATGGTAAATGGGAACAAAAGATATAAGGAAGCAGGTTGACTTTTTTTTTTTCCTATTGAAGCCCTAACCTTCCCTCAGAGGAGAAAGACAAAATTAGAGAGCAATTTCACATAATAAGGAGTTTTTCTTTGGAACAGACTGTCTTGTAAGCCTGGATAAGAGTTGATGGTTTTCATTTCAGGGTGTCCCGATCCACCTTAATTATCCCATTCTGCAAACAGGCTTGTTGATACTTAAAATATCTTTATTCACTATTTTTCCTACTAACAATTAAACTGTCTAAATGATTGGCTCCTTTTGTCACCGGTGACAATGACTTTAATAGGCAAATTCAGCACACACCCAAATGTTGTTTGAACTGTAAATTATGTAACAAAAAATGAATTTCTCCCATCTATCTCAGAATTAAAATGTTGTTTCAAAAAATTTGTGTTGTCAAGAAAGTCCTAAGAGTTAATTTTCTAGTCCAGAAATAGCATAATTAGCAATTGTTGTAAGGTCAGAAGTTTTTAAAAATTGAATCAAGCTAAAAAATATTGTTTATATTTTTGCCTATCATGAAATATTATCTAATTATTTCCTTATAGCTCTATTAGTCCAGTTGTTCCTGGTTAACATTAATTTGTATTGGAAGGGGTTTTTTGATCAACGGGATTTTTGGCAGGCTGTTTTGCATTTATACTGAACTTTCACAGGAAGAGCCAGATCTGCAGTTACAAATCCAGAGTGCTAAATTCAACAGCAATAATAAGCATTGCTAGAGTACAGAGGTTTTCCAGAAATTTCCTGTCTCAGGTTTGACATTGGTTGCATGGATTAGGAAGAAAGACTAAAATGTTATGAATCTTAGGAATTTCACTTTTCTGTCATTAAAATGCGTGTTTCATAGATCTTTATCAAGCAGTGATTTGGCTTTATTTCAAAGAATATATTTTACTTTCACCTAAGTGACTTTCAGTGACTCAGTAGGTGTAATTAGAAAACACATTTTAGACACTCTGCCATCAAATATCATTTCCAGTTGGATAGAAGGTCCTGGGATCTGCTTTATGTTTTATTCTGCAGCTATAAATACTTACTGCAGTTTTCCTTGTTTGAACAGAAAATGTCCCTGGATACCAACCGCTCTGCCCCAAGCTGCCCACCCAGTAATTTTATAGCACAGCACACTTCCAGAAGTGTTGATATATTTAATGGTTCAAAATTAAAAAAAATAAATTAATTAAAAAAAAAAAAAAAGGTATGCCTAAATGCTCTGGAAACAGTGGAGTACCTAGTACTACTACTACTGCTCCTCCAGTCTAAAATAAAGCTCCCAAAACCCAGAATCCCTTGTCAGTGTTCCTAAAGAAGCGAGATTAGATTTTTATAGGCTCTGAACCTCAAGGGGACTCAGGCTGCTTTGTCACAAATGCTCCAAAAATAAAAGTAGTTCAGAGCCCTGTTGGATTAACACTTCTTGTTGTCTCACCTGAGATGTCTTCTCACCATCCAAGGTCTTGGTCCTTAAGTGTCTTCTGCTGGGAGTCTCTGAGGAATCCAAATGCCCTGATGCATTGTGTAAGCTGGATAGACACCTGTAACTATAAGAAAGTTACTGTTTCTGCTTTAGGCCCTTTGATCAAACTTTGCAGGCAAAATATATTATACAGACGGACCAGCCTTTGACAGAGATTTGATTCAGTCTATTTTTTGGCACTCTCCATCTTACACTGGATTTTGCAAGTCTAGCCTGGATCCAATCTTTTACACTTAGACCCAGCAATGAATACCACTGCTAAGAAAGGAAGATTACTAAACTTTGGAAATAAAGGATGATCATGTTATGAGCAAATATTCTAAGATTATTTTGCAGCCACAAAAAAATAAAAGCCTTCCATTAAATATGTGAGGGACAGTATCTTTTGTTTGCTTGCGCCTGTTGGTGTGCTGCATTCTCCTACGAAGAGTGTTTAGGTCAGGTGAAGCTCCCTGCTAAGAGAAATTATTCCTTCTTTGGAAATGATTTAAGCAATTGAGAGACCAGGTTCCAGAGTGTGAAAGCTGGTAGGCAGGGAATAGAAAATCCCAGCAAGGACCGGCCCCACTCAGTGGGAGACCTTTCAGAGAGAAGCAGCAAACAGACACAACCAGGCATCAGGCATGAGAAAAGAAACGTCCTCTGGGTCATCAGAGTTGTGCCAAGTCTGCTGTGGCTTAGAGCTACTGAGCTGGCGAGAAGCTAAGAGCATCCCTGCAAAGACACAGTGTGGAGCTATACATAAAGCCTTTTCTTTTCTATTCTATTTGACCAAAACATGCTGAACTGTAGTTATGCAGTAGTCCTAATGTGTATTTTATTTACACCTGACTTCCTTCAGTTTAACAGTCTTTGTCTCCTTTGGTGAGTTCACTGCAAAGGAAAGGTCAATGCAGATCTCCCTGAGAGCACTAGCTGACTATGAAGGGCTTTCAAAATGTCCAAGTTTCTTGTTATCTTAGCTCTGCCAGAGCTTTTGTGCATGTATAACTGTAAGTTTTACAGATGTGGATACTTGTGTTTGGATATACGCCTCTGTGTGTGTATGCCTGCGTGGGCAGACATAAAGATGGCCAGCTTGTCTTAGATGAACTATTCTGGTTACAGCCAGGCTAGTTGTGATGGCACAGATTTCAGTTCAGGCCAATTTTTGCTGCTTTTTGCATCCACTTTGACCTCTGCCAGCTAGTGCTAAACATACAGGTAAGGTGATGGGCTCACCTCTTGCCTATAAAGGTAGGCCAGAGTCAGCTATCTAACTATTATGGTATTATAGTATAATGCCTTTTTTATTATTGTTATTTATTTTTTGCATAGACAAGACCACAGACACTATAATTGTAGGAGAAGTGCTATGCTTCACCATGCTATGTTTTTGACCTAAATCAATATATATATATATATAGTATATATATATATATATATATATATATATATATATATATGTATAAATACATTCAAATACATAGGATTTATTTTTCTCAGGTGGTTCTACAATTCACCTTATGAACTATACTGACAGGACAGGTCAGTATATCTGTGCATTTATTTTGCAATATAATTTAAGTCCATGATCGTGGCTCCATCATGGTATTCTGAGTTTGCGATGTCAAGGTAGTAAGGGGTGACAGTGGGTGACTGCATCATAAAAGATGTATTTATCTGGTTTAAATTTAGCATTAACTCTTTGTTCACAGTAAATCAGACATTCTTATTCAACCCAGTTCAACATGCTAGGCTCACAGCCAGATTCCACCATGCTTACTTGCTGATCGGTACCTGACAGCCCTCTTAATCCTTTGCAAACAGTGGTCCCAGCTGCCCAAAAACGGACTCCCCAGTCAAATAAGCCTTGAAAAATTCAAAACCCTGTAAGAGTAATAAATATGAATGTACTAAGAATAGAATTCATTTAAAAGTCAAATGCCTATTGCTGAACTGATCACCTAAATTCCCCTTATAGCAGCAAAGAAGTAAGCACATTCAAAAGCTGATTCATCTTACTCATCTGTAAGCACCTATGTCCCTGAAAGAACCTTCTTCATTCAGATCTCAAACTTTGAATAGGTAAAATTAGAAGAAGAAAATCCCATCCTAAGATACAAATCCTTATGAAAAACGCATTCACTGCAGTGCTGCACATGGGTGACACAAAGAGGGCAAAACTAACCATAAGAAGAATCTGTGCATATGTTGTGCAGAGTTTTTCACTTTTCCTGCCCAGTACTGTTACTTTGGGTCCAAGTGTTTTAATGTATACAAACACTGCACAGACACACTGGGTCAAATTGTTTGAAGGAACATAGCTGTAATCATTTCTGCGCCCCTTCCTCTAAATTAGCATCTGTGACCCAGCTGCATAAGCAGTTTTTTTTCTGGCCAGGATTGAAGTCTCTTTCCCACTACCCCCATTGTAGTTTTTGTGGAGCAGAGCCATTTAATGCGGGCTCTGCTTCTCTTTCAAGGGTTGGGCCCAGAGCCTTTAACAAATTTTGCATTTGCAATTGATTTGCTCCCTCCAGGGCTTGAGAATAAAAAGCAGTGGATAATGTCTCAGGTTTGGACTTTTTATGATGAAATAGTAAGGACTGGATGAACTGACAGCTTTTTTCAATGCTCCATAATGCTCCTTAAGTTAGACATTGTTTTGATTTTTGATTGAATTGCTCATTTTACAAGGACTATAGTCAAAAGAAAAAAAAATGGATGAGATAGATAAGTATAGCGAGACTGCAGTGCTGTTTTCCTGGAGCAGATGAAGGAACCCAGCATCTCAACCAAACAATACAGAAAAGTTATTTTTTAATAGAAATAGAAGACCTTTTCATTTAGACTCCAGCTGTTTTGCTGGACTCCTGCTCTAAGAAATATCAGTTAAACTTTGTTCCTCTTTTTGGAAACTAAACTAAAGACACTTTCAATCTCAGTACTTCACAGTCTTTTGCGATAAAATAAACAAAAAACAACCCAATGTCCCATGGAGTAGTTGTGAAATGAAGACCCCATGACATTTTTAGGAAGAATAGGTGAGTTGGTTCCAGTGTGGTTTTGACAATTCTCTCTGGTTTGAACTATCTTAACATTTCAACTATTAAAACAATTAGATTTTTCTTCACTTTCTTCAGAGTGCTGTGCCATTTTTCTGTTTCCTACTGAACAGCATCTGCCAGTGCCAGACTAGCAGGGAACAAGTAAAAGCAGAAAAGCTCTCTAGACTCTACATGCTGCTAAAAAGATAATGCAGAACTTTTTGCTTCCTTCCGATTTATTTGTAAGTTGTTTGTATAACATACGTTTAAAATCAAATCCTAGGGACTTTGGTATGTGGATCATCTGGTGGTTATACATTAGGAGCAAAACTTTGACTAAAAAGTAACATTTTTATCTCATTACCTACACAAGTTCTCTATAAAAGAGAAAATAAGAGAAATAGCAGGAACTGCTTAGCTAGTTCAGCTCCCTCTCTCAGACAGAACAGATGAGTCTGGTTCTAACAAAGCCAAAAGTGAATATGATCAAAACTGAGTCTTTAGAGAAACAAAAATGACAATTATAAAAGATTATTCTCTCTCAAAAAACGAAAACCATGAAGCTCATTTGTGTCTAATAAAAAGGGCAGAGACATAATTCAAACTAAAGTTTTTCTTTCCTGTTAAACTAATTTAAAACTCATGATGAAATTATTAATTTTATTTTGTGTATCTCTCAGTAGTCTGGGATTAATAATAAAAATGTTTTTATTTAAATAGTAGGTTAATAGGTAAAAATATGAGTTGAATGGAAAGAGACTTTGGATTAAACTCTTCAAGGAAAATGCTTTGGGCTGCATCCTGGAAGCGGTAAACACCATAGGAAAAGTGCAAGTGCCTTTTTCCGTTTCTTTTAAGGCCATGGGCTCCTGAGAATTTGCTCTTACATCATTACAAGTCATATTTTATTTTAAATATTTATAATATTATTTTAATGAAACATAATCTTCATTTAGGACACAGGGACATTTTTATATGCCTCCATTTGCACAATATTGTGTCCACATACTAGGCCTTCAGGGCAAGTTTTATTGTGCCAGTGTAACATATGTTCCCAATAGGTAAGTGACACATGAAAGGAAAGGAATGTGATTTAATGTTTCAATTTTATTGTTTGTGATTTAACATATGGCAGTGAAGAAGATACAATCAATAAAGCTACGTGAATGTGAAAGCACACAATAAAAGATACTTCAGAAGGAAGGTCTGATTTAAAGACTTACCGAATCGAAGCAGTCAAATACTTCATCACAAAAATTATATTTATGGTCTTGGACTCATTCTTTATTGGCAAGTTGTTAGTGCATAGCTAATGATTTTATAAACTTCCTCCACAAATCGTGTGCAGGCTTTGTATTTCACCCTTTCCCACTGCACTTTTCTAAATGAATCCTAACCAAAATCAGCAATGTAATACTACCATGAGTTTTTCCCTTCTTGGGAAATTGATTTTTTTCTTCCCCTTTTCATTTATAATCTCATCTGCCTCTTTTATTCACTGATTTTCCTTTTCTTTGTATGCGTTTTCTCCCCTACACATCCCACATGCTACCCAGTACTTCTCTTGTCAGTTTGGCCAAATGACATCCAAGGGGACTCCAAGAAAATCATGCCCTAATTTCCTTGTTGGTATACAGATTGCAAAATTTTATTGAAAAAAAAAAAAAAGAGAGAGATGCAGAAGAATACATTTTAAAAATGTTTTTCAAGCTAAAAAAGAGCATTTATCCAAAACATATTTTGTTTTAATGAATGCAAAATTATAGTTGGTTTGACAAAAAAAGTTTTATTTTATTGAAAATAGATGATGAAAATCAGAAAAATTGCATTTTATTTGATACAAAAAAATGAAAAAAGTCTAAAATGGAACTCCTGTATATCTTTTTTTCTAAATCTAATATTCTAGAGAGAAATTGTCATTTTAATGAAATAAAAGACGTGAAAGAAAAATTATGAGCTTTACAATGTCTGCAATCCAGAAGCTCTTTTTGTTAAATAAGATTAATGTAAAAAATGTGTCCCTTCCTCTCTTGTATTTTAATTAAAATATTCAGAAGCAAAATTGAATTCCAGGTAGACAAAGATAATAATTTAAAATATATATCATTTCTAAATCACTTAAATACAACCAAGATAATGGAGGACTAAACTTCCTCAGATAAGAACACTATTTCTCATAGCAAGGTTATATGCTGATGATAAAACAGATGTTTAGATGACTCAAAATGAATATGCAAACCTTTTAAAGGTTGTTTTCATGTAATTCAGGCAGGAGAAATGCAACTTCTGCATCCATGTTTGTTTCGTTTAATTTCGTTTAATTGACATGTGTAACATCCTAGGCAGAAAGGCCAAGCTATAAATATTATTTCTTGAAACAAAGGAGCTAGTGGCTTGATTCAGTAAAGGATCTTGGTGCTTTATTTCTGCTTTGACCTCCTCACTCAGGTCCAAAATTCAAGTCCAGAAGAGCTTTAGTGTAATACCAGAAACACTTAAGTGCAAGAATTGTCTCCCTGTCTAACATGGGACTTTCCTTCAAGAATTGCCATCGCTGTCGTGTTCCCCAAATTCCTAAGTCTAACCAGCAAGAAACAGATTCCAAATTCCAGCCTCTCTGTGATACAGGCATTGGGCAAGAGTGCCTAAATCACATGAGGGTTTTGGCATATAGGAAACATACATACATAATAAGTATAGAATGTGCTTATACTATTCCAGTTTCTTCAGGATTGTAAAACCTGAATCTATGCAGGTATGTCATGGTGACTGACCGCCTGTAAATACCACATCCATGATTGTGTGCAGCACATATGTTACCTATTTGCTTGGTTGTCATATATGCATTGTGAAGCTCCTTTGGATATGGCCTGTAATGAAAGCTATATTTGAAAAAGAATTTTATATCCATGTATATACAAGAGAGAGAAAAAAATACACTTGTTAGAACTTATTTGTATTTATGTGTACCTTTCCCATCATTATAACATGAAGGATTAACCAAAATGATAGTACTGTCTGCAGGAGAACGACAAAACCATCAGGAATTTCTATGAGGTTCCTATCACATTTCTGTCTTCCAGGTTGGGTTGTCACAAAATCCGCAGGATTCATTCATCCTTTTTTCATCTTTTGAATTTTGTGTTGTAACTTTTGCCATAGTAGTGGGAGGTGGAAGATGAAATATCTTTAGCGCTGAGAGACAGGCATTGCAGGCATGAACACCACCTATAAATTGAGGCAGCTGGAGAATGAGACCCATAAAACTGTATTGTGCTGGTGCCATATGGAAAAAGATTCCATAATCTGTGAAGCATTTGATCCTTATTAAAATTGTCAATATATATCTTCCATGGAGATGGAAAACCTTTGCAATATAGCTTTTTTCTTTTCTTTTTTCTTTTTTTTTTTTTAACTTTACCACTCATTCACTATAAGTCACCACAGAGGACCAAGGAAAAAAAAAAAAAAAAAAAAGCACATCAAAGTAAATTACACTTCCCCAAACAAGTGTCCAGGATATTTCTACATTTCTGTACAAATCTTATGTGACAAGTTTCCTCCTAGGACATATCTACATACATTCTCTTGCTAGCTAAATTCTCCAGCTATTGACTAAAAATAAGTCCATCGAACCATGGTAACTGCCTAGCTTTGCAAAGAATGTTGCCTTTGAGAATTTAAAAGGCTGGCAGGAAAAACACCAGACCTTCCTTACAGTGATATAATTAAAGCAAAGTCATCTGCTTATTTGGGACCAGAAAAGAACCTTCTCTGTCTCTCCTAAGATAAATAAATTGGGAAGTCTCCTTTCACTGAGTTATTGTGCTTACCCCTACACATCTTTGAATAGTGCTTCCCCCAAAATTATGAGGCTGACTAAAAGCCGGACCCAGCTTCACATGCTGGCAACCTGAAAGAGCAAATTTACAGCAAGGCGAGAGACTGAGCTATTTCATTACGACCATCAATACATGACTGGCCTCATAAGATACATCAAGGAAAATGGCTGGAACCCAAATCCCTCAACAGTTCAGTCATCAGTCCTCAAATGCTGACTGCCTGGTAAGCGTTGTGGGAGCGCCCAGGCTGTCCAACCAACAAACCACCTTAACTCTTCACCCCGTGTGACCAAAGCCACAACTATGGGAAACAGCTTTGCAGTCATTCTTTTCGATACCCTCCCTTTTCCATGGCCCTTGCCAGCCTTCTACACAGTAGGAACCCTGGAAACCAGCTCCAAGCCCTCTCCTTCCTGACACATCCGTGATGAACAGCTGCAACTCCTTAGGCATGGGGTGCAGCTGCCTTGAGCAGTGCCACAAAGACAGCGAAAAATGGGAATACGCTCTTGTGTGCTTGGTTAGTGGTCTTCATGCAACAGCTAGATGGGTGGCTTCCAGTTTACATTGCTGAGGCTGATAGAAATCATGTGCAAAACATGAATCTGGTACTTTCTTTCACTTTTTTTATTCCACAGCTATTTCTGTGTAAGAAAAAAGTGAAGAGAAGCAAGCAAGTTTATAATGCTCCCTTCTCTCCCTTCTAGGTAAAATTATTCACTAATATCTTTACAAAAATTTTACAGCCTTCATGGAGGCTCAGACTTCAGCCAAGAGACCAGTTTATGACTGCAGTTGCTCAGTACTGTGCTGTGAGCACTGATGCTATCTGAAGTTCAGATACTAAAAGCAGAAGAGACTCATTAGCATGGCATTTTGTCTGGCTAATTAGCCTGCAGCTGAGAAACAGGTTTTATTAGCTGACAGGAGTGCTTTATGAATATGTCTTGCATTCCTTCTGACACCTGAGGAAGCTCAAAGAGGACATGGCACTACGGTGTTAGTATATCTCAATCAGATTGCATTATGATTTGATTTATCAGAAAAAAAAAAAAAAAGCTTGAACTTAGGCAACATGACTTCGCTGCACTCAGCTCCTCCCTGCAGTTAGCAGTGCAAGTGGGCAGGCATAAGCCTGTACTCTATTTCATGAAACTCCAAGTTGGCTGGTTGCTTCCTCTGAGGCCTACAGCAATTCCTACCACCAGCATTGCAAGGAAATAAAAGACAATTGTGTGAAAAAAAAGGATTAAAAAATGCTTGCAAAAAACCCAGTGTCCCACAGTGTTTTATTCATGGCACAAAATGATCCATCTGGGTTGCAGTATATATAAAAAACTTTTGCATGATTATCCCTTAAAAACATTCTTATCTGATCAAATATTTCTCAGGAATTTCTTCATAGATTAAGAACCCAAGACTAGTTTTTGAAAAGACATGGTTCTGCTTGATGCTAAGAGTGGTTATTCACTTGGTTTTAAAGAGGCAGTTGGAGATTTAAATACTTGGCTTGGTTTTAAATAGGAAGTCAGTTCATTTATTAACACATGCACATGATATCTTGATGCAGAAGTCAAGAGAAAGAAGTTAGGAAAGTGCTTAAGCAATTTGGTTCCTATTCCTATGAAGCAGGCAACCTTATTTCTTGAGGTTGCTGCTATGCTATGATGTCTGTTCCTAAGAAACTGGCACTGGGGAATAACGAGGGGATGGATATTTTTTTCTTTCTTTTCCTTCTTTTTTACTTTTTTTTTGTTTTGAGAGAGTTTTAATGAGAGAAACAAGGAAGAACACAAGTGAGTTACTAGTATATACTCAGATATGTATAAGCTTGGAGCAACGGATTTCTGATTGGAAGATGAAGCATCTTTAACGCTAGACACCTGGGTAGAGTAACTTTTTTTTTTCCCCCCTACTAAGCTGTTAGTTTGTCATCTGCTGCAGGCTCTAGTCTTGGAACATAAGCAGCACTCAGCACAGATTGGCTGCCTGCAAAGAATGCTGTAAATTAAAATTCACTCTAATTTCCACTCATCACAAGAACAGTAATATTACAAAAGCAAGCTGGGGTGGTTTGGCTTTCTTGAGGATCACTATGGCAGAAACAAAAACCTGTGAGGTTTGCTGACATGTGAATGTGCAGTGACATTTTTAAAATGTGCACTGACTTTTAAAGATTCTCCCTCCCTGCACTGTGAGTATTAAAGAAGCAAATAAATTCATCAGAGTTTTGTGAACTGGTGTTTCTGTCTTTACAACATGTAGTTGGATTTAGGTTCAGGCTCCTATACTTCATTAAGAAACCAGAAATTCTGCTTGTTAAACTGAAGGCAAATAAAAAAATATATTTGCTACATCTGGGTTGCGAGATGAAAGCATGGGATTTGTCATTATATATGCATCTGTCTTCGATAGGAGACAGCAAGCAATAACTTGTTCTCACCACATATAACACCTTCCAGACAAGAAACTCACAGTGGTCTGCAAAATCAGGGTACCTATCTCGATAACATTTCAAAGATTTATTTATTTCATAAGAGATATTGCTATCTCTATTTCATAGATGTAAAACTGAAGTACAGTCAATACTTTCAGGCTTTAGTTCTTTAAATGATTACTGCTCATCTGTCTTGGCACCTGTCAATGTAGTATCTAGACACCTTCCATGCTAAAT
The DNA here is from genome assembly GCF_059628265.1 of Tinamus guttatus. Taxonomy (NCBI): domain Eukaryota; kingdom Metazoa; phylum Chordata; class Aves; order Tinamiformes; family Tinamidae; genus Tinamus; species Tinamus guttatus. The sequence goes on along the minus strand of NW_028288727.1, from coordinate 2,354,304 downwards.
AAAAATGCTGTGTGAATATCAACTAGACATCTATAATTAGAACCTAAATGGGTACAAGTCAAGTCGTCTGTGGCTGCTCATCATTAGCTATGAGGATGTACTTTGAAGTAAATGCAGACCCTTAAGTAAGATTTGTGTTTAGAAATCTTCTGTTAGAAACACAAACAACAGAAAAATCTGTGGGAGCATCTCAAGATGCCTGAGCAAGTAAAAATTTCTTTTTCTTTTTGTTTTTCCTACTCACAACAGTGTGTAGAATTACAAAGGACAATGAAAGAAATGTTATGACTGCATATAAGTGTTTTAAAAACAATAAACTAAAATTTACAACAAAGTTCATATTTAATAGAATGTATTCATTGAGAACACTTAATGTGGGCCTATTGCCAACACTCATCTTCTGGTAAAGATTTTTCTTTTTTCTTAAAATCTAATCTAAATGTCCCAAGCTGGGATTTGTACTGCTTTTCCTCTATTTTGTTGGCTGCAACTACCAATAATTCTTTGGGTCAACTGTCTTTGTAAACTTCTCTTCATCTCTTCTGTTGATTCTATTACCTATACCATCAAGTCCTTCTGTTTTTGAGTTCAGTACTGTCAAAGTGCATTTAAATAAAACATCCCCATCTCATCAATTCCTATATTAAAAGAATGTGATTTAATACACTTTTATGTGAATACACATTCACGCACATAGATACATAAAATTCATGTAAATGTATATCTATAAAATATATTTTTCTACAATATTGAAAGCAATTGTAATTTTAGCATGAAATGGTCATTTCCTTTTTCTGATGGTGAGGTGGAATGTATAAATGTTCATTCATATCCTCCTTTTATAAATATTAATTAGAATTGGAAACTGCATATACACATAAAAACAGGAAGTCAAACATATATATGCTAGTTTCATATGAAGCACAGATGGGCCAGGGTTTGAAATAGTTTGTTCAAGAAACAACTGCAACTTGGGATCTATATATTTCTTTCCTCTCTCAAGGTTTCTTCTCCAGCCTGTGCAAACTTTTGGCTTCACAGGCACTCATGAAAACACATGTAACTGTTTGTAACCACAGTGGAATCATTTTCCTCTGGGCAAACAGATTTTTGACTAGAGATAGACATCAGCCATCTAGATCAGATCCAAATAAGGGTTTAATAAGACTGAACCTTCCATATATTGAATATGTGATTCAGGCTTTTCATTTAACCTGTTATTAAGATAGAGACCATTTATGAAATACATGTACTGATTCATCTGTATGTTACTTGCATCTGTGATTCAGTTGAGGATCTCATTTACATTTTGTAATTGAATTCAAGAAACTCATTATCTGAGTACCACTGTGATGGAGAATCCGTTTGACAGGAATAGTCTGAAAAGGCAGACTGCAGAAAAAACTTAAGATCAATAAGATTGTACATGTCACTATAAAGAAAAATGACGCGAGAATGAAGAAAAGTTTACTCAAAACAAAAGCTGATTACAAAATATGATAAAGAAAATGCTTTCTAGATACAGAGAATAGGCTTTGAATCTTTAGATGCTGAAACAAGTGTTAACTTTCTAGAAATAAAGCTAATCATTTCTTCTGAGTCTGTTTGAGGATGAATGCAACACATAATCAATTTGACTTTTGGGTTACTCAGGAGGATAGTATTGGACATTGGTTGCTGTGTGAAAAAATAGCATTGTTATAAACAGCTTTTTTTTTTTTTTTTTTTCCTGGAGTCCAGCATTTTATTAAATGCTGAAGCAGGAAAAGATATATGGGGAGAAAAAAAAATTAGAAATACTTATATCTGGAGAGGAGGAGTATCATAATATCTAGCTTTTCAACAGCAGAACTTACTTTTCTTCAGCATTATAAAAATCTAATATTTTTATCCCAATTTTAGAACCACAATACCTAACTCCAAGAAAAGCAACAATTTTAATTAAAATATAAAAATTCTCTCTAGCCTTCAGATTAAATATAACCATATCGTATATGTCATGTGATGTAAGATATTTTTAGCATTGTTCTTTAACCTCTCCAATCCTTAGATACTGTCAGTAAGAAGATGAGTAAAAGCCACATTTGCTATATAATTTATTGCTACAATAAAAGCTATTTAATTCCTGGAATAAACTAGTGTTTTTACAGGATAATGCTATAAATCCAGTGAACCATACATTAAAAATGGTTCTGGCTTTGAAAGGAGTGGCGTCAAGTACATGGCAACCATGTGACAATACATGGTAGCACCCAATAATAATATAGTTGCTCTCATGCAGAAAAAAAGTCAACTTGCGGTTTGCCACAGCAGGAGTTGCCTTGCACAGCAGCTTGGTGTGACTCATGAGATCTTATTGAAAACACAGCAAAACCTGTAGTTTGACACGGGAAGGCATTTTTTTTCATGCTAACATATCTGTGTATTCCCACTCTTCACAGCCCATCTTCCTCCAGTCTGGCAGACATCCCTCATGCCAAAGGCACCATATTTTAGCATATACTGTAAGTTGCACAATGATCTTTAGAACGCATTTGAGACTAAAAATAGTCCTGCACAGATGGCTACCCCTCCTTAAGGCTATTTCATTAGATTTACAGCATAAAGTGTTGAGTAAAATAATGCAATTGTGTAGGAGATTTCATAATATTAATATTAAAATTGTAAATCTCCTCTAGAGATTTTTGTGAAGATAGACAACTATCTAAAAGAAACGGAGAATAGTTTGAGTGGGATTCTTAATGAATTATAACCATAGCATGATCAGAACAAAAGATGGTTCCTTCTCCAAAGATCATACAAACTAAATAGGAGAAATAAACATTCAGATTGCAGGGTCCAAGGAAACAATGTGGAAATACTGATAAATCCCTTGACCAGTGATATGATACCAGTCTGCAACTTAGGAAAAGTTTGCTTGTATACACAAGAACAATTGTGTAACAGCTTGTGGGTCTTCTTCCTTACACTCTGTAAACTGTAAACTGTAAACAAATAACACTGGTTAACCGAAATGAAGCTTCCTAATTATCATATTTTATTTTTACTATGATACTTTATTGAGATAAATGATGAGAGATATATCTAACCAATGTATATCTCAGCCTAAAGAAAGAAAATAGTTTCTCAAATTTAGACAAATTATCTAAAAAAATAACCCTGGGGTTTTCTGTACTGGTTTCATCATGGTGTCTACTCAAAACAAGATTTCAAATATTGGTACGAGTATTTTTGAATAAGGGGCAATTAAGTTTATAAAACTCAAATAACTTCTTCAAAATTCATGTAATAGATGAAGAGAGCATATGTAATTTGAGAAAGAGACAATTTGTCTGGGTATCCTTAAGAGTAAGATTATATAAGGAAAATAAATCAAATGGGACATGCATACATAAATATTGATTTAAATATGGATATAAGGACAGATACAAATATATAGTTATAAAACCTGCTCACAAATAGTTCCAAGAATAGCTTGACATCTAAAAAATAATGGCATTGTTTTTCCAAGACAAATAACTCCCTAAATACCTATTGTATAAATGACTCTTATAATAAAAAAAAATAACTATGGCATCTGACTTTTATAAGCTCTTAGAGTCCAGCTCTATAACTTCTGCTTTACTTACCATTACCTTTAACTTGTTAGTTTATGCTATCTTTTCTCTCATACCTCATTTGCTACTAATTTTAATTTGTCTCATGCCTAAATGCACTAGTGTTGAGTAGTTGAATTTCCTTTTGCATAACTCGGAAGATATTCGGTTCAATTGATTTGTCTTTGTGTGCAAGCTATATAGAAGAGCCATGAGACTGTCTAAACTGGCATAACATTTACTCCAGTAATTCTTTAGGCAGTGAATAAATGCAGCAAGGAAATGGAGTTATGGAAAATACTGGAAACCAAAGCAGTGGCCACACATTTTATTTCCCCATTAGAAATTACGTCTGATGGGTTAAAATGTTGAGAGAAATCAGTTTGTGTGGAAAGGATGTTGTGTCATTAACTGATGAATTCCCACCAGAAATATTGTCAGGATGAAGAGGAATGGGGGAATAAGTTAGAAAAGGCAGAGATGAAGTCATCCCCCAACCTCCAGGCATTTCATGAAGACATCAAAGATAGAAGAGCAGTTGCTGTAGGGTCCTTCTGCTAATAATAAGGAAAGGCTGTTACCTCTGGAAGGAGATGGAGAGGGACAGAGTAATGCCATTAGAATGTTTACGTCTGTCCATTGATTACAACAATTTAGAATACTCAGACATCTCTACTAAATGGAAAGATAAATAATTTGTGAGATGAATCTGGATCCTGGTTTCTTATGGGTTTGTGGCATGAAGATTAAGAAATGATGTTCTGGCTCAGGAATTGAAGTGTTCTTTTCATGCAGTGTCAGCACTTCAGGAAGAAATAAGCATCTGATGTCCATTAATTGATTGCAAAAATTTTTTACAAGTAAAGAAAGCAAATAACTGTTCGTGTCATGTTGCATCCTGCAGTGTTTTCACATAGCACTGATATGACCAAAAATGGCTCTTAGGAATGTTTGTTAGTTTGTTAGTACGTCAGAGAGGCTGAGGGCTTGCAGGCTTGAAGGGAGTGAGCTGAATGAGTTTCTGCATTAGCCACAGAAGATCCTCTTCTTCACTATATGATCACAGCATGGCCTAGGGGATGTGTGGCCGAGTATTCCCCTTCTCGTAAAGCTGGCATTGCTTTTCTGAAGCAATACAAATCCAGGGGGATCTTGGAGAAACTGAATAACAACACGTCTTAGGAATGGCTGAATGGAAGTATAATGTCCTACTTCACTCACCCTCTGTATTTGGATTCATAGAACTGAAAACTCTCAACACAAACAAATAATGTCCCATAATGTTCAAAAAGATTTAGTTTTCCTGAGATGTTTCAGCTTCTCCGCTTAAAACTGAGAGAACTGCCAGCTCAGGATGCCTTTTTACATAGCAGATAGCCAGTTGATACTGATGTTGCTTCTTGGACTTTGATTAAAACACAAATGTTACAGGAATAAACTGGTTTCCTGCACTGGCACTGGTTGCATTTAGCAACAAGAGATCAGATTCAGCATTTTAGAAGTGACTGCAGCACACACACAGCTGCTGGTACAGCTCTTGATTGACAATTTACTGGAGCAACTTCCTTGCTCCTCCTGCGTCTCTGGGATTCAAAGTTGCTCCAGGAATCTGAGACTGCTTCATGGGGCTCTGTGAAGACTGAAGGTCTGACCTTCATCTCCAGGTTGCTGACAAGGGTTTCATCACCTCCCTGTAGCAAACAGGGCACCTCCACACTCAGGCCAGTCTCTCCTTCAGCTCCCAAGATGTATACCAGAGGGTAAGGTGGCTTGAGATGCTTTGTCTTTTTTTTTATGAGAGTTTTTCCTGCATATGGCTGCTCAAAGTTGGACTCAATGATCTTAAAGGTGTTTTCCAACCATAATGATTCTATGGTTCTGTAATTCTAAGGTGGGGACAGATGGGAGGACAGAAAACAAGAGGATCTCAAACAAGGCTGCCCTGAGATACATGCTCCTTACCAGAACATAATTCTCTCCACGTTTGCACAGCTGCTCAGACCAGCAATCACCCCATCTATAGCTTTGGGGAAGACATGGAGAACTCCAACAGGGAAAATAAACGTCCATGGCACTTCGTAAGGAAGTGTGCCTTTTAATCAAACTCTCCCAACCTCTACCTAGCCCTGAATCAGCCTTGATAGGTTGGCTCTGATATTTTGCTTAGTAGACTGAGAAGCTAATTTGATTCCTCTTTTGGGTGGCCTAAGCTCCAGCTGAGTTAAAATTAGTGCCTGAGATCTAGTTGTAAAAATTCAAAGTAACAGAAATGGCCTACCCCACTGGTGATGGCAAAATTCACTAAAAAAATATTTCTGTGATTGCTTGGTCAGACTAATTTCAGTGACTTTACATCCCTAAAGAGTATTTTTAAGTAGCAAAGTGTACTCATTGGTATAATGAAGGCCAGAAAATAGGCATTACCTACTTTGTGTCATCACAGACTTAAAATTATGCCTAATTTTATTATCAGGAAAGGAATATCTTCAGCAATGGTGAATATCTTCAGCAGAGGGACAGAAGCTGGTTAGGCACTCAAGAGAGATGCAGTAGAAATACCAGTTCTTCTTGTGTTTCTACCAATAAGAGGTTTCAGTAGGGAAAATTGAAATAAGTCAATCAGTTGTTTACTTTCTGATTCCTTCAGAAGACAGTAAAATGCTCTCACCAGAGACTTTGATATTCAAGCAATATCAGCATAAAGCAAAACCAGGCCAGGAACCAGACATTGTAGTTTTTTTTCCTTATTTTTATATTATATTTTTCTTTGATAACTGCATAGCTACACCCAGAAATTCAGTAATTATATCCAGAACTCAAAAAGGGCCATCATAACATGAAAATTTTGTGACATCAGAGTTCTTGGTTAAGGAAATTATAATGATGGTAGAGATTAAAGCCACAGAGTAAGAAAGGCAAGAGAAGCAAGGAGACTCAGAAGGAGACATTCTTGCTTAAAAAAAGCAAGAAACCTTTGCTTTTTGAAAAGGAGTTATTAATAGGTAAGTGACCTTACTTTTACAATGCTTCTTTGCATGGAAGGAGGTTTTGCAAACATTTTTCAATTGGTGTAGGTTTAAAAACATTCATGGGTAAGGTGGAAGAGAAGAAATAATGAGAAATAAATTCAGTGGAAAAACAAGTGTTGATGGTGTGACTAGGCAATGAAGTAAATTTATGAACTGATTGGATCATGGATATTAGCACCTCCTTTCCTTCCAGTGTGAGTCAGCGTGAACATAAACATCAGAGCTATATGGAAAAATGTACCCCTATAGAAAAAAAAAAAAGTAATTAAGAAAATGAAAACTAAAACTTTTTGCAAGAGCTTTTTATTGTCTTGAGGCTTCTTAGGCAAAAATAGTTGTAATAGCTGTCCCAGTTCTTGTCAAACTAGGAGAAGGAATAAATGGGCATTAAGGACAGTGTGTGACATGCTCTGATAAACTTCTAAGCAGAATGCTATTAAGAGATTATAGTGTTTGTTTCTATAAAGATGCTGTGACACCAGAATCCACTATGTTATGGGTTTAAATAAGATACGACAAAAGAAATGCAATTCTTGACTCTGGTGCTGCTAATTGTTTTAGCCTTCTTGGATTAATATAGGAAGTGTTCTCCTTTAGCCAGCTTTAATAGTCTAGTGCTTTTACAAGCAAATTCACATCTCTGTCCCTAATCTGTTTGGCCTTACTTGCAGAAAGGGAAGCCAAAAAAGGAAAACAAGAAAACAGCTTTGTGGTGGTGGTAGTAATACAATGCATGTGTCAAGAGAAATTAGGAGAGAAACTTTTGTCAAAGACAAACTTCACTTCCAAAAATGATATGAAATGGTTGTTGTTTTACTGGTGGACTAAATAGTCACTTTCCTTTTGTTGTTATTGTTGTTTTTAAAGAAATAAATGTAGCCTGGTATATGTCAAACACCAGTGAATGCTGATCACTATTGGCTCCTCAGCCAAATCCTAGATGTTCTTTGTTCCAGCCATATGCTCGTTCCTCTCTACTGTATAACAATCCTGTTTTTGTAAGTTCATTGGAGCTGGCAGATAACTAAGAGATATTGAATTCCAAAGCAGAGTCAAAACTTACTTTATATCCATGACTAATGTCAAATCTGAACTCTATCTAATAGAAATATTGAATAACCTCATGTTAATCTCTTCTCAATGCCAGTTATGACTAGCTATAATAGCTGAGGTCAGATCCTTGATAATATACATATTCTCCTCCCACAGAGTTTTCTTTGGTAAGCAGTTATACTGAGGAAGAACCCCACTTCTAGTTCAGGCTCTCCTGCTGCAAAGAAATCAAAAAACATTATGCAAAACCTGTCATTTAAAAATCCTTGACTCATGGTTGCAGGAATTCAGGGCTAAATTATTAATCTGGCAAGCATTTGTTCTCTAGATACTTTCATCTGTTTGTATACTCTGAGATTTTCTTGGTCATCTACTCTTTGAAATATAAAAGGAAAGAAGGCATGTGGATAGTAGAATATACAACAAAAATATTAGTTCATTACTTTATATTGTATGAGGAATCCCTCAAAAACTCTTCTTAGAAAGAGAACAAGCAGACTGAGCTAAGATTTTTTCTTCCTGAGAGCATAAGATTGTATTAAGTAAATATTGTTTTTATTGTACAGATGTGCCATAACAAAGAAAAATGCATGTGATATTACATTTTCTCTACTATAAAATGAAAAAAATAAAAGTTACAATAAAATAAGTCTAATCCTTAGCCTGTGTTGTATAAACCTAAAGCAATGGTAATCAACCTTGATGCGTGACTAAGGCACACATCTGTCTATATGATTTATGACAGAACACAATCAGAGAATAAACTCTCGTCATTTTTTTTTCCAAGAAATACAGTTCCTTGTAAGAGGATATTTTCCTCTACAATGAAGCATAGCTTTTTTTGTTTTCATATTTTCTTTTCCTCTAAGCTTTCTAAGAGTTATTACACATCCACAAGACCTGGTTTCCATAGTCATTATTATAAAAATCCTTTTCAGTCTTTTCTACTCAGAAGCTCAGAGTTGTTCTTCATGTTAGAGAAATGGTTTAATCATTTTCCTTTCTAAATTAGAAATAGGCTTCTTCCTGAATAATAATAATAATTCTGAATCAAACACCAGATAAATAAAGAGTTTATATATATATATATACACATATGTCTATGCATTAGATTAGTGTGTATAAATAGAGCAAGCTGACTATTTCTGTAAATACTTCTTAATCTTTAATGTCACATTTGTAAGGGCTAAAGAGTATTTCATCTTTATGATTATTTGATTAAATTTCCAATAAAAGCACCAGCTGCATTCAAGATGTATGGTGAAGCCAGCATGGACAATATCACTACAGGAATCGGATAAAGACCATCTAATTAAGCTAACACAGGCCATTGAACTTAACTTTGCTTTAATACAGATATGAGCTGTGTTCAAAGGAGCAAACCGTTATGAAATACTTCTGTTTTTTTTAAAATCCAATAGATGTGTTTATAAATAAATAAAACATCTCTTGAGTTAGAACAGGAGGGCTTGAAATGTCTACACTGAAGTCAGCGATATGATTTCCACCGACTTCAAGTGGAAATTGATAAGTAATTTAAGGCACAAGGTTTTCAAATGGCCTGGAATTTTACTATTTGACTTCATTGCAGATGAAGGCCAGGAATGTGAGTTGAAACATCTTTTATTGATCATCAGAATATCAGCAACACAGAGAATGACAGAGCATGGTAGCAGCACATTTCACTGAACAAAAAACACACTTAGTTAAGAACATAAAATAGTTCCTCTTTTCCTTGTTTACGCAGTTGTAATGAATCACTTTGGAAGGTACATCTCACCAAGTGAGTTTATGTTACTAGTGCTGGCTAGACCTGCCAAACTAGCTGGTGGGGGACATTACGTAAAAGATTCGCTGTGCAAAGTTTCTGGATTTCTGCCACAGGGAGGAAGCAAATGTTGCTTATGTATTTGTCATTTTTAATGACCTTTTCGGAAGGAAATTGCAGGTCCTGTGACATCTATCTGCAGGAAGGATGGCTTAATGGAGAGAAGGAAGGTCTTGCATCAGTGAGAACCAAGTAGTCAATTAGTAATTTCCACAGTCATGCCAAAGTTATGTGATGACGTTTATGTACAGCGTATTCAGATGGGCCTAGAGCAAGCTTAATGAGAGTAGGAGGCATGGGCGATGGATTTATTCGCTGTCTTTGGTATATGTCAAATACCTCATAGCATTACATTACGTTAATCTGCAGTTACATCTGCTTCTGCACCTCTTTCATTCATTCTGGAATCTTTGTCATGGGGTGACCTGAAACACCATAAGTAATTTTGGATATGGAAGAAATATAGTAGCTCCATTTCATGGGTTTTCTTCTGTAAGGCATAAGCTGAAAGACTTCAAAGCAGAGCATCTATCACAAAAAAAAAGATTTTTCTATATGAAAGCATAAAAAAGTTAAAAATTTAGACCTGAGCAAAAGCAGTCAAAGATAATAGTTTAGAAGCTACACTCTACTCTGTTAAAATCTGTAAATTGCATTAGCAGTGGGTTTTTATTTTTTATTTCCACTTCAAATTCCAGTATTTGCCAAACTACTCAAACACGGTGAAAGTCATATGAGGATGACAAGAGGACTCCATTATTCACAACTCTGTCTCCAAATTTCATGGAATTTTCTTAGTGTAAAAACAGTACAAATGTAGATGTATTTATATAGCAAAGGGATAGTCAAAGACAGTAGTGCACAAATGACAGAAAGCAGAAGCAAAGTCTTTAAAAAATATGGATTGGACAAAGGATGCCAGATTCTGCAAAGTACTAAAGCGCTTGAGAATAAGGCTGAGTTCCTGCTGATGCCAGAATGATTTAATATAAAATATCTTGGAGACTCAATTTAGTCTCTCTGCTAATACAAGAAAATTTTAATGGTGCCTCACCTCTGTAGCATTCTTGCTTTAAGCAGTTCAGGGAACAAAACCCTATATTATTTTGGTCACTTTGCAATGGTGTTGGAAACTATTTTATTTCCCTGCATCGGTCTTGTTTGCTGTCTGAAAAAGACAACATATAGCTCCTTAAATTTAGCATCTAGTTTCTGGGTCTCTGGGCCCCAAAAGTAGCCATCAACTACCTTTTTTTTTCTTTTTTTTTCAGTCAGTGAGTAAAATTGTTTTTATTTTCTTAGAAGACCACCCATGAGGCTTTCCCCTCCACTTTTCCAAAGCTGTTTCTCATTGGAACTAATGTGTTTGCCCTTATACATACCAGCCAGGAAAGGCTTTCATTAATAAGGCCAGTTCTGAAAATGCCTGTGTTCATTTTCACCAATAATTTCAGAGAGAGGGAAATGCTTCTCCATCTCTTTCACTGTCAATGTCAGTGAGATTCCAAAATTTTACACATACACACACACACATACACACAGTACAGCTGTGGGGCGTGTTTATGACAACTGGAAACAGCGAAACCTGATTGACAAGAATTGAAAGTACTTTGTCCAAACACAGCAGAGACTTTGCCCATCTCAGAGTCTAATATTGAAGGGACATATTTTCGCAAATGCTCCTTTGGAGATCTTTTGGGGAGTAAAAATGATATTTAGGATAATTTATGCCTTATGCTTTATTTCTTCATTAAAGAACACTATTCTCTCAAAAAAATAACACTTGCTACAATTAATATGACTGGGATAAAACTTATCTCTCTAGAACACAAAAATATGGTTTACATAATATTTAAATACTGCTTGCACCTTATTTTAATGATTTGTGTGACAAACTGTTCTAGCACTGAGTCAAGGCTAAACATAATCTCTTATGATTAGGGTGTAATGCAAATATTGATGTCTAAAGTCAATGAGAAATGCTTTGTGAAAAAGTATTAACACATACACTGAGCTTTGTGTATTTGTGATGTTGTGATAGGACTCAAGTGAGGCAAAGTTGTGTCTTTCAGCTTGAGCTCTTGTCCCTAATGGACTGCTGTGTATCTGTGAAAAATCTCCCTTCCACTCACTCCTGCAAGTTGATGCTGCTTCCCCTGGAGTTTCTGCCTGGTTTCTTTTGTTCAGAAAGAAAATGCAATCTGTTCTTCAAGAGGGTCCTTGAATAGATAACATGACTTCGTGGAGCCTTTTGCCTATCATTAAGACCTTTTTATCATACATTGCCCATAACAAAAAAAAAAAAAAAAAAAAAAGGCATAGAGCGCTAACTGTTTCATCTGAATTTTCTTCAAGTCTATGCAGGTTCATTAGTTAACCTAGTAGCCCAAGCTAATGTTTTGTATGTGGAGTTTTCAAAAGGAGAACTTAAAATAGTAAAGGGTATGTGAAATATCTGCTTAATTTAAAAGCTCTCCATGCCTGCAAAAGCTTATAGTTCAAAATTCTATCTCCAAGTCGAACTTGCTAGTGCTTAAGAATTAATCATATCCGCAAAAGTTCCCCTTCTGCTTCCTCTCTTTTGCCTTGCAAGAAATATTAAAAAAAAAAAAAAAGCAGATTTTCCTAATATATTGTTTGGTTTTTTAATCATGGGATGCTTAACAGGGTGGTCTGTTCTTTTCCCTCCTAGAGCAGTTGTTGAGGGAGCAGGGAGGTATGACTGGACAAGGCTGCCCATTTTGGAATATCAGAGCCAGCTGGAAAGGGGTCAAACAGCTCCTATAAAGGAATGAGAGAGCCCAGCTGTGAGAGGCAGTGGGAGGCAGTTTGGCTCCTGGGATTGCCCTGGAGCAGCGGGAGCAGCATGTAGGGAAAAGCAGTGCAGCTCCTGTAACGTGTATAGGACAGAAGTTTGGTTTGGTTTGATGCGTGTGTGTGTGTCTATGTTGGTGAACCTTCACATTCCTGTGCTTGAGTCAATAAATGTGCCTTGGAGGAGAGTGCCTGGAAGAGCTGTGCGGATGTTGTCAGTCCTTCTTTCTCTGATGAGGTGGAGAATATATCCACTCTATGTATGAGAGTGAGCTTTGGGTTGAGCTTCATATGCATAAGAAAGAAATATGTGCACCTGCAATGAGAATTTCAGAAGGGATTAATAACATGGGTGCTTAAACTTTTGATGCCCCTCTTGAGACATCTTAAAAAAGCTAGTCAGCTTAAAAAACAGAAACAAAACCTGAACCTTGAATCATTTAATACTTCTCTTTTTTTTAATTAAAAAAAAAAAAAAAAAAGGTTTTGTATCTTGGAGATAAGTTCTGGAACTCTTCTGCATCTCATGTTAAAAATCATAGTCCCTTTAATGCACAGTTTTAATTGTGAACTTCAGCACAGAGAATGCTCTTGAGTCCAGATGATAAAGCTCTAAAAATACAGCTGTTGTTGTATCTCTGGAAAAGTGTTGATAGAACTTTAACAGAAGCATCACAATAGAATTATTTTAGTATCACTCTAATTCTACTATGATTAAGAAGAATATGCCTTCTTCAGCTGTTGTATGTTGCAAGGAATGCTTTAATTATGTGCATCATGAGAAAAAGATGCACTTAAATTTTAAGATGTTCTACATCTTTAACCGGCACTTTTTTAATAAAACATCATACTCCATAGAGGAGTAGACTAGCAGGGTGTTCACAGGGCTGCTGTAGTGATTAATAACTGTCAAGGGGAATCCGAATGCTAAACCTGCTTAATACTCCTAGGATGCTCTTAGTTATCTTTTCAAATAACTTGGTTAGGAATAGATTAAGAAAAATAAAATCAAGATTCCGCAGAAATATTTCTTAGGGATTCGGCCTCTGTTTACTTTTAATACGGTTTATATTACAGTTATATTACTAGAGACCTAGAGCTATTAAATTCAGTGGGTTTGCACCAATTTGGGGTTTGAAGTGATGAAACTGACTTCTACTTTCCTCACTGGGCCTTGTTCATGTTTTAACATGCGATATAGTAAGGTCTGAATTTTGTCCTTAGCCTGAAAAGAAAGAGCACACAAAAAAACTGAAGTATGTCCCCAGAGAGTGAATCAGACAGCAGCTATTATATGTGTTTTTAAAAAAGAGAGAGAGAAAAAAAGTTATGAACACTGTTCCCTGTAGCAGATAGGGTAATTTATTTCATTTTAAATCACTGACAGTCTAGGTTACGGACGATCAACTCTTATATTTCTGAGGTATTAGAACTTTTTATTTCTAATTACTTTAATTGTTCGTGATGGCTTCTTTTTGACAGCTGATGTGGACAAGTTCACAACACTGTTTTCTTCCACTGGCTGCCATTTTGTCTGAAAGTGCTTTAAAACCAGCAAAGTTTTTGCCCTGCTTTTCTGCAAGAAAAGTGTATTATAATCTCATCTCTAGCTTCTTATTGGGGAAATTTACTTAGCAAAGCTCCCCTCACCTCAATTATATTTATAAACTGAAAGCACTTCAATAATTCTGTAAATTTTGCTGTATATGATCCATATATGTAAACTTTTTTTCTGTTTTTACTGTTTTTTAGCCACACTCACATATAACAAACAAGATGCTGCATAATTCTACGTGAGAATGTTACATATTCCTTTGCCAAGGAATGCTAGGCACCGCACAAGCACACATTAAAACACCAGATATGTCCTCTGAATCTGTAGGATCCCTTAGCATCTGCCATAACAAATGTAACAACATTAATCAACGTAGCGTATGTGTTCCAAACAGAAAACTTTAATTCGAGATGTTTAGTGAAGGGAACTGACTATATATCAACCAGAGTTTAGTTCCATTTGGCTTTAGCCTTAATGGATTGATTTCATATGGAGAAGGTGTAAGAAGTCATAGCTTTTTCTGCCTTTCTCCCTAACCCCTTTGAGCCCCTTTGCTCTATAGCAGCGCTTTCTCTTTTAGAGCAGAAGGTGAAAGTTAGATGTTCCTGAATGCTCTGGTATGAATTTGGCTTTCTGGTTCACATTTTTTGGCTGATCTTACCCTTTGTGAATATGCGTGAATGCATCTGAGTAGACCTATGAGGCTAAAGTGTGTAGCTCTTAAGTGGAGCTCCTAGGCAAGGGCAACCTGACATCTGTGCTACAGCACGGATCGGATTCCCTGGCATGCTCGTGTGCTCTTTACGTGTTTGCCATAGGTTTCTGCATGCACTGCTTCCCTCCTGTGCTGTACATTATCCATATAGCACTGCCCGTCCCCGATCCAGATAAACTTCCCCCACCACGCATGATTTGCTGCATGGGCTAGAGCAAAACAACGATATAATGTTTCAAAAAGTGAAACTAATTTGGTCCAATGTCTTTTGTCTAGGCTTGCTTTTATAAGAGATCTAACTTGATTCCAATAAAAGTCAGTGCATGTGCAGTAATATTTTTTTTTCTTATTAATGATACAATCTTAACAAACTGCTGCTCCAAACCAAGATGACTTCATTTCATTACACCAAAAAGGCTGATATTTTATACAAGAGCAGTACACCAACTGTGTTTCATCACAAGTCCCCTACCCAAATCGTATTGAATTTAAAATGTTCCTTGTTATATAGTCAAGGCTTTGAACACTTTAAAGCAATACTGTGGTAATTGGCTTTGTTCTTATTTACTTTTCAAGTCATGTAGGTAAACTTTTGTATTCTATCTGTAATTTAGTTATATTTTTCAAATGTAAAACTATTTTCCTTTAGGAGTATCGAAAGAAACATCAATCAAACTGGATAATATTACTTTGACTACTAAGAACTTGTAGCTGTGTGAGGTAAGCCCTCTTTTTTACCATTTAATTAATTAAGGTAAAACTGTTTTTTTGTTGTTTGCTTGTTTGATTTTACCCTGATTGCTTCGTAGTAAAAAGGAATCTGTGCAATATTATTGTGTTGTTTATTATAATAACTAATACTTGGAAAGTCATATGGAATACTAGTTTTCACTAATTTTCTATTAAAGTATCAGCTATAAGCATACATTGACACATAAGTGCATATAGACATGTCTGATCTGGTGGTAGACTGATAGACTAAGTACCTCAGTGGAAGAATAGGTGTAATCCATGGTACATCCTACAGCTTTGGTTCCCTAGGTATGTCTTGTCTGTTCATTAAGGTGAGAGCTGGCTTTCAAGACCCCCTGCTGCACTTTCCTTCCTTCTGGGGAATTTAGATATCTGGTGTGGCAGTGGGTGTCTCTATCCTAGAAAGCAGAGGATCGAGACTAGAGTTCCCGCTTCGGGGTCAGAACATGGTCAGGGTGTGCGTGAAATGGGGCTACAGATACACTGAAGCATTCGTGCAGTCACTGTGAGCTTTTTTTCCCCGTAATCATTAGCCTTTTTTTCTGTGACAAGAGGCGTTTACAAAAGTTTTCTCTTGCAAGTTCAGCTCTCAGTGAAGTATTTGCGTGTCTGAGACAGTTTCAGCTGTAAGAGCTCAGGCGCCACCTCTGCAATTCAAGGGGCGCAAATTTTGGAGGTGAAAGCTTCAATGGGAAAGGAAAACCATAAACCTTTTTTTAATACCCTCACAAAAGCTGTATGATCCTGGAGATTTGTTATTGAATACACTTGTAATTTTTAATATTCTCCTTTTTTCTGTGGTGTTTTTAACTGATTATGGAGTAATTCCTGCTTGTGTGAACCCTGAAGTAATTATGACCACTATTCATGCAGGTTCTTTACAGAAAGATAGGCTTTCAGTAGTAGTTTTATTTAGATGCTCTAAATCATTTTGTGGAGCAGTGTCTTTTCCCTAATTGCGGTGCACTCATTGCAGAGATGAAACTTAAAGCTAGACGCTGTGAATACCCATTCAGACACACATCCTTCCAGTGCAGGTTCTGGTGAAAGGACTAAAGCACTTGAGCTCTTTTCAAAACTCTTTGCCTTTCTTGATGTGCGGATCAGCTGCTGCATATGGAACAAGGTGCACCAGGGTTTCTCATTTTCCTCCCCTTTTCCCCTGGAGTTACAGTCACAGCAGAGACAAAGGAGAAGAGCCTCCTCACTCCCTTGCATAGCCAAGAAAGAGTTATGACAATTTAGCCCTTAGTGCTTAAGCCATGGTCCAGTGCTGCCGAAACTAACTGAGCTTGGCAACATTTGAAGGAGCCTGCCGAAGCGTGAAAGACACTGACGTGGCTATGATTAAAAAGTATTGAAAAATTATAAGCCACACTGCAAGACATCAAGACATTCTTATTCAGGTGCATGAGGTCAGAGCAGGTTAGTAAGTGGTTTGGTTTTTTTTTTTTTTTTTTTAGTTTATGCTTGTATGAGACAGGCGAGGACACACTAAGAACTGTTTCTTGGGCATATTCTGTTCTTCCCCTCACTGGACAGGATAGAATTGTCAGAAGAAAGTTTTCAGTCATAAAAGTAAATCTTGTTATTCGTGTTGTTTAGATGAGATTGCGCATGGGCAGGAGTCCTCGTTGTATCTACTCCTCTGTTTTTCATCCTTTTGATGTAAGATTTTATTCCTGACCCAGTGAGAACCTGAGCACTAACAGAGAAGGACACTAGGGGTTGTGATATATGGTGGAGCCAGACCAAAAACTTAGGTGACTGAAATTGCATTGATATGATAAATTTGGGGGAGGTTCCCAGTTTACTAAGCACCCGTTCACATATCTTAACTATAACTGTTAGAACTGTGAGACAAAGGTTTTATCCTGGATTCTTTTAAAAAGAAAAACAGCACCTTAGCAAGTGGCAGACTTCCAAGTTAACTCCATACTTCAGTATGAAATGAATGTCATTTCCAACACTTTGGAACTATGATTGACCCCAGTGTGTAAGCACAAATATTTTTTTGATGCTAAGTAAGATTTTACTCCTATTTTCATAGCTGTATTGTAGAGTATAGATAAAAGCTAAGTATCTGTTTTCTTTTTTTGGCAAACAATGATCTCCTGATTTTTCTAATCTAAATTGCCCTCCAGGGCATTAATAAAACAAGTCATGGCTCACAAAGTAAATTTCCTGTGTACTAATTGAAAACGGTTTCAAATTTATTAGGATTTCAATCATCTTCCCTAGATCAAATGCTTGTGTTCACAGTAGTCAACATATCTATTAATATATTTACCTGAAAGATAAAAGCTGTATTAAGAATAGGTCTCAAGTATGTTGGGAAAAAAAAAAAAAAAAAAAAACTCACATGTTATATAACTGAAGGTGGTTTAGAAAGACATCTGAAACCAAACACCTTTTTTTTTTCATTAAAAATCTGATATTATTTTACTGTCAAATCCTGAACAATATATGTTGCCAGGCACTGGCTGTAATGAGTGGTCTATTAGAATTTGATGGTGGATCTTATCCTGAGATGACAGAAAAGGCAGGCGAGTGGGGAAATTGATATCTTCTTTTTTTTCGCTAGCTCTGTCTTCATATATATGCAGTATAAACTGCAGGAGATGGAAAGCAAAAAGCTGTTGAAATGTTCCAACTTTCTCCTTCTTCAAGCCTCACCACAAAGCTCAAGCGTTATGTGAACCGTCCCCACAGAACCCGCAGAGTCTCCCCGCCACCCTGGGTATCCTTCTTCCAAAATGCTGCGCCAGGAGCCAGCTAAGGAGGGAGGGCATTTGTCACAGTTCCTGGCACTACATTTCATAGCAGAGTCCCTCTAGCAAGAGACCACAACCCTTTACACAGCCTGAATTAATAATACGACAAAAGCATTTGGCCTCCATGTGGGTGAGGGTTGGCTGGAAAACTAGAATACTGGTTTCTGAAAAATTTGGGGTTTTCAGCTTTTTATTTTATTTTTTTCTTTGTGATAAACTAAGAATGCTGGGTGAGGGAGCAGAAAAACTGCCTTATTTTCATTGTAGAAATGATGTGAATGCTCTAATATCACCTATGAATATTATAGAATTAAAAAGCAAAGCAAGCCAACAAACAAGCAAAATAACAGACACAAAAAGGTAAAAGTTAGGATAAAATAAGTCTCTTTTAATTGCTTCTGATACAACCTTATTGCTTTGTACAAATACTTAAATACTGGGTCAAAACAACTGGCTGGTTGCTGATATGGAATGAAATTTCCATACACGAGAGAGTTCCGTATCTCAAGGGATGTGGTCAACCACAGTTCAGGTAGCTTTCCAATCTCCTACTTTATTTGGTTCATGGTAATCCCTCAAGAAAGGGGGGAAACACACTGTTTGTGAAGCAGCTCCAACAACGGCTTTCTACATTTGCTCAATATATCCTCTGTGCCCCTGGAGAGATGCAGGCTTTCTGGTTGCTCTTCCACTTCTGCCGTGGATTGTCTTCGCTGGGCCATAACACAAATGGATTTTTTCAGGGTTCTCATGTTCTGCCAAGCTTGAAGTACAGTCAAGGCAGATTTACTCCTTTTGGGATATTCTGTGTGGATCTATCTGAGAAATTTTTCACATAACAATATGTCTGAAAATTCTAAGTTTTAATTAGGGGAAAAAAAAAAAAAAAAGCTATGTTTTGATGAATCATATTTGTTCGGTAGAAATCTACTTTGCTGGAGAAGTCCCAAGCAGCTGCAATACAGCTGGCGTTTGCTCCATGTATGTCCCCTGAAAGCTGCAGTGTACAAAAGCAAAATGCAAAGTTTGGGTTCCAACACTTGGGTTTTGTCTGTAGGTGCCATGGTGCCTGTGGCCCCCACCTGCTTTTTAAGGCAAAACAAGAAGCAGTTGTTAAAGTCTAGAAACCTTATTTTATTTAGATCCAATTCCACACACACAACACTCCCCTCAAAAAAAGAAAAAAAAAAAAAAAAAGTGGTTTGGGCTCCTCTCTGTTTAGAGGCATATTCTCGTTTACTATACCTAGGGGGATCATATTAATATCTGCTAGCTATTTTATCCAGTCACAATTTCTCTGTCAAGACTCATGTTCATGGCAAAGACAGCAGAAGACCAGATGAGCAGCAGTTGCAATGCTATAAACTAATTCCCAGATGTAGAAAAGACTAGTTGTAATGGCTGTATTGTACATGTGGAAATTAAGTCTAAACATACTACAGTCCCCATACGCTTGTGAGACTATTAAAATGTCATTCATGACAGCACTATGGCAGATACTGTGTTTCTCCTTCTGTTCTTTTGTATTCGTATAGATTTTTTGGTATATTCATGATCACTCATGGAGAAAAAAAGAAGAAAAAGAAAAGAAAAGAAAAAATGAAATAAGTATTTCTTTATCATGTGCTTCCTGCTATGCTTAGTACAATACTAAGAGAACTTTAAAACATATTCATTGAATTCAAGAATTTCTAGCTCCTTTCAAACTGTTCTAAGCAGTAGTTGAACTTTTCAGTCTTACATACTAGCATTGTCCCATAAGCCTGTAGCTGATAATTTGTCATTTTATAAATGTTAGAACATAAAATACATGTTTTATGCAGAAAAATCCTTTCTTTTGGCAGTACCGTGTTCCAGAAAGTTAGAATATAGAACCATGAGATGATTAGAGAATCCATCAATAGTTAGTGTTCAATGGGAAAAATTTTGACACACATTCTGTGGACTCTCCCAGATACAAGTCCAATTTTGAAGTCATGGAAAACTCTTTTTAATTGGAATGGAAAATTTATACGGAGAAATGAGAAATGGGTCTGAATTTCAGTCGGTTTCAGTGGTTGATCACCAGCACCATAGTGTGAAAACATTTAAAGGTGTAAATTATGTCCTCCATGGTACATAGTCCAAACTATATATAGTGATTGAAGAGTGTAAAGTTTGGGAGGCTTTTTTTTGGGTATTGAAAAGCCAGGTCATTAAAAACAGATTCTCTAATAAAGGTGGTTACACATACATTCAGGAAAGTAGCATTCTTAGTTCTTTTTCAAATGTTCACACTTTCTCATTATCTTTTCTTCTACAATGAAAAACAACGAAAGAAGCGACATTATTCGGAAGGCACTGATGTCCTGAGCAGAAAGGGTCATGGAATTGTTTTGCTGCGCACTGACTACACCTTGATGAAGAGGGATGTTGTGCTTTCTATCCGAGTCAAGATTAGCTTTATGAGCATGCTTGCATTTTTTATTTTATTTTATTATTTTTTTTTTTGCGTAGTAGAAAGAAAGACTTCTTCCACCAAAATTGTAGTCTCAGTCTCTCATTAAAAATGCTGGCAAATGACAATTTCTCTTATATTGGAAAGTCAATATTTCTGAGGTTTCTCCCACTTCTGTTGCAAATTTTGATGTTTTCTATTGTGACTACAAAGTGCTCTTGGAACTACCTGCAAGTCCTCATATAGTGTGCATCCAGAGTAGTTACTTACCAATATTGAGAATTTGATAAGCCAACAAAGATGCGTATAAATGAAAAACAGCAAGAAAAATACTATGTTAACATAATGTGGGGAGTGATTTACTATGGTTAGTGAGCAGCAAACCCTTCAGAAATCAATTCCTAGATTTAGCAGACTGTGAGGCTCAAGACCTGAAGCTGCCTGTATTATTAATAATAATAATATTACGAAAGGATGCAATGAAATGTGGAGGGAAAAGGCAGTCACTGATTTCCCTCTCTTCTTTTATTCTTCTCTCTGCATCTGTTTAACATTGGTTCTCAAATGGATATTTGCAAAAGAGGCCACAACCTTTCTCCATATTTTTTCTTATCACGAATATCATTGCAGGACTCCTTATGAGCAGAGTGAGGAAGGTACTTCTGGGTCCCCTTATTTCTGTCATCTTTTTTTTTTTTTCTTTTTTTTTTTTTTTCTTTTTTTGCCTTTTTGCAGCTGAACTCCACTGCATTCTGCTCTTCTGTTTGGTTCGGTCACAAAGCTGAGGTAAATCTCGGGTTTAACTTTTTTTTCATTTTCTTTTTCTTTATTCCTTTTTTTTTTTAACTAGTATTTGACAAATGGAAGGATGAAATGCTAATGAGAGATCGTTTTAATGCTCCAGATCACTGTCTTGTGTACTGCCATGGTCATTTTTGCCTATTTGAAAGCAATTATAGGTATTTTGAGTATTTTGGTATCCTCCTACTTCCTGATAGGAGGTATTCTATCACATTTGATTACTTTCATGGCAGTCCCATCAGAGAGTTAAATTTACAGCCATGTTGACTAAATCTTGTTTCTGGATATTCCTTACAATGACAATGGGCATTTTTTTTAATAGCATATGAGTTTAGTTTCTTGGGTTTGGTCTCATAGTTTCAATCACTGGTAACTTTTATAGTTTGAATTTTAATTAGCTCCTTTAATATTACAAGATTCAGTGAAGGAGAACCCCTGCTTAGACAAATAAGAATGGAGCTTATTCCTGCATGTCATAGAAAAAAAAAAGATTTTAAAAAAAATCACTTCAAAAGGTTTTCGTACCTCACTCATGCTTTTCAATTCCTCCAGCACCTCTGTTTGTTTCAGTAGGAGTCCTCCAGATGTTTTAGAATCAGAGTGGCATACTAATACTGGTTAGGGAACTCTTAAGAAAATAAGTTATACCTTATTCTATTACTTTAGAGTCCTCATGAAACATTCCCCCGCCCCAAGACTCTCATCAATCCATCTGAATTTCCGAATAGCATTGCATGTACTTTAACGACATCTTAGGTTCAGGAAAAAAAAAAAAACCATGAGAAACAATCAAAGACAGGAATATATGTCCCAGTTTATAGCTTAGACTTCTCTTTTGAAGAAGCTCTGCTGGATTTATCTTCCTGTTGTTTTTCCTTTTGACTCTGCATTCCTACTCTAGGAATTAGGCCTAGGAGAGGGAAAGCTGTACTTTTAGCCTAACCAGGGGCCAAGTACCAATCAGTCTATCTGCACATTCCTCTTCGGTTAAGGGCAAACCTCACTCCAATAGAAACTCTTAGCTATGTCCCAGGCCAATGCTACTTCAAAGGTCAACTTGTCATTCATGTCTAAGCTTAAGCGACATAGTAAAACTGACATTTGAAACCACAAGCCACAATGTTTCTCTCTCTTTTTTTTTTTTGTTAAGGTAAACAGGAGTGGCTCGAGAGTCACACAGTCAGAAATGAAATGTGTACACAATGAAGAGAGGCTTAGGCAGGAAAGTAACAGTGAGGCAATTTATGCAAAGAAAAATTGGTTCTAAAATGCCAAAAGAACATTAGTTGCTATTCTGTTCTCAGTATATGGTAGCTTGATTCAAGAGGGAAATATAGATTTTTAGGAATGTCAGCATGAAGATAAACATCACACTCATAGGTCAAGGGGTTGGGGAAGAGGATATGTTCACCACATTTTCTGGCTTTCTGCCCTACCTATGAATCTGAGCAAGTTGTATGTGGTTATGATAATCATATTTAGAGACATATTGGCTATTTTGTTATTAAAAAATGTACATCTGTATCTCTCCAGGAGGAAATGCAGATTTGTTTCTGAGCCAGCTGACACAGCAAAATAAAAGTCTGAACTGTCCCTTGCTCAGCTGCATGAGGCTCCTTTTCTCATATGCTCACTGCCTTTTAGTTTGAGTAGAATGAACTTCGTAGTTGCTTAATTTGTGTTAGCTATGTAGAAGAACAGCTTGAATATATCTGTATGACTTCTTTTACTGATTCAGTACTATTAACTGATTATTATTTCCCCTTTTTTACTCCTATGCACCTTCTTGTCATTTTTTAGTATTTTTTCTGAATTATCCTCACTTCATAAATGCAATAAGAAGAAATGTTTCCATGGTACTGAGTGAAAGCTTATACTGTACATTTTTATACTCTTCATCCATCCATGTAGAATACATGTTGTGTAGAAATGTGTCAATGTTATCTCAGAAATCATGCCTGGTTGGAATTCAAAGTCATCAAATTTAGGGAGGATTCAAACTGAGATATTGATTTATCTCAGAAAAGATCCTTCTAATTTGATCTAGATTTGAGTTTGTTCTAAATTAAGATGAAATTAGGATATAGATCTGTTGTTTTGTTATGTTTTCTTTTTCTCCCTGTTCCTCCCTCTGAGGATGGACAAGAGATTTTATGCATATAAAGTATAATCTTCCTAGGAAGAAGAAAACATCTAGAAAACACTAAAAACGAACAAAAACAAAACTTTCATCTTTCATATCTAGATTTGTGAGGCAACTTGTGATTTCTTATGCTATCCTGTGTGCATCTGATTTTCCCTTTCTCCAGCTCTGGTGTCCATTCGCTTGTTGAGATTTTTGTTTTCAATCACAAACTGGGAAACTAACTGAACCTATGCGTAATGACCAAGAATCTGAATCCGTATTTTAATAGAAACATCTGTATCTTGTTACAATATAAGTGCTAAATAATAATTTAAGAAAGTCACACACACACACACAAACACACATTATCAACTGTACTGTTACTGAGGCACTGACAGTCACTGATTTGCCTTTATCCTTCATATTGTTGAAATGTGAATAGACAACTAAGCAGCCTTAACTTTTTCTTAACATCTTATCTTTACAGCTGGATCACTGTGAGAAGGAAATTAGTTACTAGGAAGGATTAAAAAAAAAAAAAAAGTAAAATAGAGTAAATAAAAGGGAAATAAAGATTGATTTCTCTTCCCTTAGTGAGTGTTAGCAATTAGATAAACTGATTTGCAGTGAGGTCATCAGTCACAATTGGAAGCTAATTTGAAAATGGATTAGCTTAGAAGTAGCAATTTCTGCTCCATGAGTTTTGGCAGCAAATGATTAAATTTTGTAACAGACCTCACAAATTGGCCGAGATCAATGCCTACCTAAGGTGCCGTTGCACACTGGGAAAACTTCAGTGATTGCAGGCACAGCTGTGGCTTTGGGGAGGTTCCCTGTCCTGCTGGGTTTCCTCTGCTCTGTGCTCTTTTTCCACAGATGTGTTGTTTGATTATTTTGCCCATGGCAATAAGCAGTTTAAGAGAATTAGCATAGGTGAAACTGTTTTCACTTCTCTTGAGAATGAGCTTTTCAGTTCTAGTGCAGGAGTCTGTAACAACACAGTAGAGTCAAAAAGAGGAGGTACCATCACTTCCGGGGACAGAAAATCCCGATTATGGTCAAGGTTTTGGGCTCTGTGGGTCAAAGGAAGAGAAAGACTCTTTCTCCCACTCTGTTCCAAGGTTTCACCTCTCCAGAAGAAGACTCCAAGACCATCTACCACCTTTTCTGAAGACTTTGCCTCTTGAAAATTAGGATGACAGCCACATTACTTCGTCTGTCCTTCTTCACCTGCCTTCCTAGGTCCTGCAGGCCATGAGCCAAATACTTTCCCCAACTAGGCAGGGGTGAAATGCCTAGAGAGATTTGCATATCACCAATGGTAGGGAAGTCCACACTCCAAGATAAGGTTGAATTAATACGCCTAGAGAGATATGACTTATTTGCAGTATTTTTTTTAAGATTTCAGAGACCTTTTAATCTTTGACTTGGGCCAAATTGTGCTAAAATATTTTAAATTTCATGTTAGAGGTCTAAAAATGATTGGATAATTCAGACATCTTTGTCTGGATGCTTCTATAGTGTCTCATTTCAATTTTTGCTTCTGAAGATGTTTACTTTTTCTAAAAAGTAGAAAACTAGATTTTGAAATGGTAACTGATCTTGAGTAAAGGTAGGGAGACTTTCATTTAAAAATCTGAGAAGCTCAACAATTTCAGTTACTTAAAATGGAAGTCTATCTAAATCACCTTTTATTCAGAAAAAACAAAGACTTTCAATGAGTTTTTTTCTCAACTGCAAAAACAAATCATGAATGTCACCTAATTCCTGATCTGGAATACTAACATAAATTTGAAATAATAAAATGGAAAATACAAGATGTTTCATGTCTGTTAACTCAGTCCTTCTAAATGCAGTCCTTCTAAATACAGCTACTAATGAAGAAGGTACCATTAAAAAAATGAAGGCACATCTGAATCAAGTCATATTTTGATTCAATCTTCATGATCATGCAAAAAAAAATCCAATTAAGTGGAAACTTATATGTAATCAAAACAAACAGAACTGGTTTAGTCTCTGTCTGAACATAAGACAGACTCATAAGAACTTCCTTTTCCTGGACTGGTAGAGAATCAGGGTATGCTCAGTCTGGGTCTTTTTTCCTAGACAGCTGAGGGACTAGGATGTCAATGCATTTATTGTATATTGCATGCAGTCTAGATATACTCTTAGAAACAGTCTCTTGTACAAGGTGCTAATTCCCATTAGGCCTGCTGTAATAACTATAAGGTAATCAATACATGTAACATGTAACTATAATGAAATAAATACTGCGTGATCACTGAATATCAGAACAAAAATTTCAGAGTTGCGCAGATGTAATTCTATTGCTTTAAAAGTATTTTTTTCTATTAACTTCAGAAATGGCTATTCCGTGAGGTTCCACCTGAAAACTCAGGAAAATTAAGTTTTACAAGCTCTTTTGAATGTGGCTTGTGTGAATATGTTTGCCACCAAAAGAACAGGAAGAATACATGGAACATAATAATGAAGGAAAAACAAGGAAAAAAAAAAGTGAGGGAATCTCCTAACTTTAAGATAAAAATTGATCAATTTCCAGAATAAATCTATAAAATGAATGAGGGATTTAAAGGGTAAGTATCTTCTAGTGTCTTATTCCTAGCCTAGCCATTCTACATTTTGCACAGCAGTAAATAAGTTTTTTTTCCTGTCGCTACTTATTCATAAACTGAGTATTGTAATTGGAAGAAATAAAAGATTTTGGAACCAATTAGCTCTCTTGATTTCTGCAATAAGTAATATGTATAAGTAGTATCCCCAGAACTAGCTTTGCAAGGACTGCAAGGACGAAATTAGCAAGAACCCTATTCCTGGTTAAGGTCTCATTCTCTTAATTAAGAACATCATGTTGGAACCCTCTTGCTCACCTCCCATCACCTACCCAGGTACAACTTTCTGCCTGCCTTTGGCAGCAGTGTACTGAGTTTGCCAGTTGGATGGACATGCACCTGTCTTCAACACAGGAAGTGGCATTATTTAAACCAAGTCTAATTTGATAGTGAT
The DNA here is from genome assembly GCF_059628265.1 of Tinamus guttatus. NCBI lineage: Eukaryota > Metazoa > Chordata > Aves > Tinamiformes > Tinamidae > Tinamus > Tinamus guttatus. The sequence goes on along the minus strand of NW_028288727.1, from coordinate 2,327,800 downwards.
TGCTGTGATTGGAGGGTGTGGTCACCTTGAGATTGCAATCAAATGTCAACATCTGGTTAATAAACAAAATGATTTTTTTTTGTGATTATTGCATAGCAAATTAGAAATGAGTTGAAATTTCCTGCCATTTGCTTAAATGAAAGCCTGTGATGTCAGTGACACCAGCTCCCTTTTTCTGACCTCACAACGTGAAAGAGGCTGGTTAGGGGATTAGCTGTAGGAAAATTAGTTTTAGATGAAGTGTTGGCTAAACATGCCAAGTAAAATTCACCCCTACTAAAGCTCCAGTGATCACATGGGAATAACACCAAAGACATAATTTTTCTAACCTTAAAAACAAAGTTTCCCATTATTTCTTAATTACTTCCCTCAACCATCCTGAGGCTCAGTATTTCTGTGATTTCAAAATGCATGTACAGAGTGAAACAATTTTGCAATGAAAATTTAGAAGCAACTGCAAGCAACTCATGGAGCTGCTTTTCCACAAAGCAGACTAATTTGTGAGAAATCCTGTTGTCCTTCGTTCAGGAAGTGACAAATGCTTGAATACTTTCTGACGTCTTGCAGAATGAAGCCATCAGCAGCTCCAGAGTGGGACGTCCCATCTCCCATGTACCGATTGAGGCTTTATTGAAATCCACAGTAAAACATTTTGTCCATGGCCTTTCTCATGCCTCTCTCTGGGCAGGGAGTATTTAAGATACTTGACCTGTAATGCGCCCTGATTTATGAAACCTTTAGCTTATCAAAAACACTGTCAGATGAACTGAAGAGAGATCCACAAGTCAGGATGATGAAATAAATATATGTGCTTCCCAATTCCTTTTCCAGAGCAAAAATTAAGGCACCCATTTTGCATAGTCAGATATAGCTCCTCTTAGGTGTAGGGAGCTACTCTGATTTATATCATAAGAATGTCATTTGTGGTGAAACTGCATTTCTGGTTTTATAGACTTTTCAGGAATAGAAAAGAAAAGCAGTCAGTTGAGAATCCGGCCTACTCTAAATGGTCTACTTCATGTGGTATATGATAAAATTTCCAAAAGAACGATGGAATTCAAGACAGTCTGAGTGCATCCTTTCTTAAATTAGTTCAAATCTTTCTGTAAATCATACTGTCACTTCTGTCATTTTAACTTTTAATGACCCTCATGCTATGACTCGTTGTTCAGTTAAAAGTCTGCTTATCTAAGTAAAGGGATCAATATATAACATCTGAGATACTATTGGAAGAATGGGAACATATCACGTACTATTATTGTACCCACTCAGCAATAGCCTCACACGGGCTAACCTTCTTGAAGATCTCCATCTAGCTTCTTAAAATAGTCTACAATCAGTCTCAGTGTTACCATCTGGTGTTTTTTTATTTTTCTATTCCTTATGCCTAGTCACTTCAAAGAGTGAGTATATCATAGCTCCTTGCATAAAAAGATTTCAGTTTCACAAACACATGGAAATATTTAAAATGAAATACTGTTTTAGATAGTTGGAGAATCACCAAGTTCTTGTTATATATGCTTCTCAGTTTTTGTGTGAACATGAACATAAAACAAACCAACGCCTAAGAATTTGTATATGAATTTTCTTTCAAGCTTCTTTAGAGACCATTTGAAATCTACAATGTGTATTAAATTATGAACCACAACTTATTTCCCAATATCTAATCCAACATCCACAACTAACTCTTCAGTTGTTTCAGACAACTTGGATGAAAACAGTATGTCTCCGATCTTGTCAAAAAAGAAGAAAAAAAAAACAGTCTGTGATAAAAAAAAATGTCCCTAGCACTCAAAGCTGGTAAAATACTTTACCAATATTGATAAATATTTGGATAAGACACTTGGACTGTACAGAATCTCAGATGTTTTGGGGTCATAGGATGTGGATATTGGTTAGTGGGCATCTTTTAAGCAGTTACAAGCTTCTTTCTATCTTAAGATTTCAAAAGGTAAATGACAGAGACATTATATTCATACTGAATCCCCTAAATCATCTCTTTTATTATGCCTTTGGATCTTTCCATTACAGGGAAGTCAAAGCTCTACGGGCTGACCTCCATTTAGCTTCTTTCACCTTTAGGGAATTCCCAGATACTTACCATGTGCAGTTTCCTGATTGCTTTTACTCTTCAAATGTCCCAAATCTGATTTGAGTATTTGGCTTCTAGCAATAAAGTCTTGGATAACCACACTCCTTTCCTTGTAAACAGTGACTCACTAGGTCTCTTCCTGTCAGATAGTATTGCCAGCAGACTCAGTGGGAAGAGACAGCAAGACATTAAATAGCCATCCACTGCACTTATAAAGGACTTCCGGTAATCTAGAGCAGTCTTTCCCTGACAGCCCTAACTATGAATCAGCCAAAAGATCTACGGATCTTCACTTAGGTTTTGTTGTTTTGATATTGACTTGATGTCCAACCTATAGCCACTAGCCAATATAGCATCCATTACTGAATAGAAGTGATAAATGCTCAATAGTCATTTCAAACCCACATGATACAGTCTGATTATTTTCAAATTGTTTGTATAATGGCTTCCTCATGAAGGAGTTCAGTCTGGAATCAATCCCCAGTTTACTTCTTCTACTAATTAAAAAGAAAAACTCAATGTCTTTTCTGTCCAGATTCTACTTTTTCATTCAAATTACTGAACAAAAGGTCTGACATGATTCCTCGGCTATGTATAACCCAAGTCTACAAAACTGGAAGACATCATCTTTTCATAATGCCTAAGAAGTAAGCTTGATACATAGCAAGGATTCATACTCCAGAGTCCAGTGGTTTTCCTTGGAGCTGTGCACTACCAATGAACAAAAAGTAGCTTTTCACCTTCACCCAGGATCTGCTGAGGCCCTTGGCTGACAAAGTGCATGATGGGCAAAATTTATGAAGTGAAGTTGGTCCATAATGGCGGAGTCCAAACTGCCTTCAAGCTCCCTCTCCTGGACAGTTTTGCAGATGTGAGCTTAGGATCTGGCTGTATTTTCTGCCATGTATAGGCATAGATAGCTCAGGCCTTTACAGCATGTGCTTTCCTTGTGCGCCCTGCACAGCACTACTTTGTGATACATGTAATTATATCAGTCCTATAAAAGGTAAATTTGATATTTTTAATAAGCCCTTTGAATTCTGTCTTTCAGGTGATCTTGTAGTTATAGGCTGTTCATTCATTAATTTAAGTTCCTGTTTTAAAAAATGTGACTGCTATACACTTGCATTTAAGTATTTTATTTAATAGTTCTTTTCTTTTTGTCTTGTTCTATTAAACAGTCTGTAGAATATTGCTTTGTTTCCTCACACACAGGTGTTATGAGGGTTATTTATATTTTAAAGGCTATAGCATGGTCACTGCAAATTCATATTTACCTTCCCTTCCAAATGAAAAAAAAATACATTTTTATTAATCATGAATGGTTTAAATTTGTCTCTTTATGCACCTCCCAGGAATCTGAAACACCTGCTGTGTTAGCCTATGCCTTAGAAGAGTGGAGAGGTTATATATTAGATTTAGACTTACAGATTAAAATAAAGTTTTCTTTATAGAAGTCTGCCTTGGGAATGGCTGCCCTAAGATTCTATAAAAACAATGAGAAAATTTGTTTCTATCCTTGACTACTTAAAAAAAAAAAAAAAAGAAAATGAAACTTAGGCAATGTTGACAAAAAAGTAAAGTGCCATAGGAGAATCACAAATTTTGCACTGCCAACACCATTTTGAAACCTGCTGTTTTCCTAGTAGGTGTCCACATGGCTTTGATTTACCGTTGATTACAAAAAAACATAAACATTGGCATATGCGGTGAAAAAAGACACTGACCCCACTGAGCGAACGAGCACTTGATGCTGTTTGCCACAGTAGAGTCTCAGTTTGACTGTAAAGATGAGTTCATTTGGTTTTAGTTTGAGGAAGCTTTATATTTCAATAAAATCAAAATGAAATTCCCTTTGTTCAGATCAGTAAATTGTGACAGTTGAGTTTTACACAGATTTGCTGGCGGTTGTTTTTGGTGACTCTTGTGTCTTTTTTTTTTTTTAGTATTTTAGTATTATTTGTATTTAATATTTCAATATATGTATAATTTTATTTGAAATATGAAAAAGAAGAAGAAGAAGGAGAAGAAGAAAATCTATAATACAATAAATCAGCATGTGATAATTTTCCCTGTAGCCTTTGTACAATGGTAGAATCAAGTTTAAGGTCATATCGAGGGCTGTAGGCAGCTCGTTGCAGGAGAGGAGGTGACAGATTTGCTCACAGAAAACGTTGGCCTCCTCGTATTGTGACTGCAGTTGCTGTTTGGCTAAGTTGTGGTGTTGGCAGTGAGAACAGATTTATGCACATAAAGCTGCCATTCTATTAGGGCTTTTATAACACAAAATGCACTTCTCAGGTTGTACCTTGGTCTGAAAAGAGCTGAAAGAAAGAGGCAATTGAGAACCCAGAGAATGGTACCAGATGCTGGCCTTTTGACACCAGCCAGCAGGCCATGGCTGAGCACTTCCTCAACACACCAGATTTTCAGCCACCATGTCTACCTTGAGAAACACTCTGCTAAAGAAAAGGCTATCAAAACCACAGCAATTCATGGGCCCCAGGCAAAAGAGAAGGAATTAACTAAAGAAGGTGGTAAAGCCTAAAGCCTGATGCTTCTTCCCATTCCCACATCAGATGCCATTTTTGTTGTTGTTGTTCTTGTTCTTACCTTTACAGCACCAGTTCTTACCTATACAGTACCAGCAATTGAACTTTGTAGCTGGGCGGTGAGGAGACTAGTGGGTTTGTGCTCACCGGAATATCCTCCACACTAGGATATTCTGAAGCACTAGGAATGGGGTTCAGATCTGTCCCATCTCCCTGCATCTGCTGCTCTTTTTCAGCACCTTCAGAAATAAATATATTAAGCTGGGCGTGCTTCACTTCTCCCTCTATAAAATTAGGATGACAAGTTTTAACTTTTTCTGCCCTTTCATCTGTATTTTCTGTTCATACGGTAGGATTTTTGGGGGCTGAATGTGTTTTTTACATCGTCAGAGTCCAAGAGGGAGAGGTGAAAATCTTGCTCATAAACACAGGGAGATGTATTCAGATTTGACTCCTGTAGTTTCAATTAACTCCTTTTCACTTTTTACAGTACCTTTTAGCCAAAAATCTCTAAGCAGTTTACAAACAATGCTATATTCAACTTCACAATACTCTTACGAGTTCATTAAATATTATTGCAGTTGTATAGATGGAAAAAACAGGGGGATGTAGGACGGCTGTGACATAGAGATCATCAGGCTGTAGATTTCCAGAGCATCTGTCCTCTGCTCTAACACATAGGCCATCCCTCCTCACCTACTCCCTGCCAAAATATGTGTAAAGTAATTGTATGGGGAGGCAGGGGAGGCACGTCAAGCTTTACGCACTGCTCCGTCTCTGGTGAAAGTCATGGACACATATTGCCAAATTATTACAACACCAACTCACAAAGCATATGACTGATGAAATACAGAAAAATAAGTTGAAATGGTGGAAGTTAAACAGCAGTCTCTGGTATGGACACCAAGAGAGGGAGGGAGTCTTTGCTACTGCAGAAAAGTCACTTCTTACTGAGTTAAGGCAATTTTGGTCTTTGTCTTAGTAGGGCAAGATTATCTGGAAATGGGCAGATGAAGAGAGCAAAGAAAGCATGATGGTTAAGGAACCCATTTTATGCCTATTGAGCAAGTCCTCACCTCTGTCTGCCCATCAGATGACAGAATAGTCTGTCTACACTTACCCAGAAATATTTTAGTAACTTTTTTCCTCAAAAAGGAGTTTGTTTTTATATATGAGATTATAATATCATATTTCTTTATTAGAGTATGTATTCTTTTACCTATTCCTCATTATATTGCATTCATAGATATATTTTTATATATTCTAAATTATACTACATAATAATTCTTAAGGGGAAGAAATGATGTCATGCTTAAAGCTGAAATCTCAAGACCTGGGTTAAATTCCCACTTCTGCCATAGGCTTCTTGTGTCACCTAATTAGACCTTCTCAAGTTTTGCTCTTCTTTTGCTTTGTGTATTACATAATCCTTTAGAAAATGCTGGCTAGTCCAAGTTAAAAAATATTTTCTTCTACTGAAAAGACATCCCAGTACATAAGTGTGTGTATATACCGGACCGACTATGCGAGCAGTTAGTATAAATAAAGGAACTTGTATGTATATATGTTTGCCCAAGTGTGTATGCCTATGAATAGGGTGCACTTCTTTCATTATGGAAACTCAGTCACCTCTGAGGCAACAACAGATGATGTTTTCTGCTAGAGGTGTTTTTCAAGGACCTTTTGGAGGAGGAAGTGAAGAATAGAGCTTATCCAACTGGAAACTCTTGGAGAACAGATGCAAACATAACATAATTGCCTATATTGGAATTAAGCCAGGACACTAGGGTCAACACCCCTACTCAAGTGAAAGAGCCAGAGGACAGTTCACAGCTACAAAACTGGTCAAGCACTGTCATTTGAGCATATATCCAAATGCAGATGAATGCACTGAACTGAGTACAGATTTTGCTTGTTTGGAAAAGCCTAGAACATTTTTTAATTTACTAATATTTCAAGCAAGCTTCTATGCTTCTTATTTGGGGTAAAGAGAGGTCGAGAAGTTAAAGACAGAAGGAAAAAATATATTCAGTTCTGATCTTGGTGAAACCATCTGTCATGTTGGGGACATTTCTCTGTTACTGAGAAAAGCATCAGACTTTCTTTCAATTTTAGTGAGTGTGGTATTAGGTCCCTAGCAAAATAAATAAATAGATAGATAGATAAATAAATAAATAAATAACATTGAGCCATTCTATAGGAAGTTGCAGTTATAGAGACTTCTGTAAGATAAATATGGATTTTCTTCTGTCACTGTGTTATGTCTCTTATGTGAACCATGCCACCACTCCAGTGGCAGGGCCTCATGGGAGAGCACTGGCCACAAGCTGTTGGGGTCATTGTTTTACAATGGGACATTTGTTTTTTTCGATGAAAGTCTGATCATGATTATTCATACAAGTAGAATGGAGAAATGAAAAGCAAGTAGTGCTGATAGGGAAAGAAAGGTGTTAGAAACTCTGAGAGAACTGCCTGTGCAGGCCAGCATGGGCCTTCAGAAAACATTGGTGAGAGATGCTCGTCTTTCAGTGATGTGAACCATATTTTGCAATCTTTTCTGGTTTTCACCAGCCAGGATATTGAACTGGGCAACGATCTGGCATGTAGATCACAGTACTTTTGCAACAGCCCACGTACAGCTGTGCTGAGCAGGCACCCAGGTGTTTACACCTGTATGCTCTGTCCTGCCAATGCTGCTGTATTTTTTTTAAGGGCAGTCAAAGTTTTGGCAATCCCACTCAGATGTTTTGCAGATACAGGGTGGGTGAGTGAGTGGAGCCCACCCAGAGAGAAGGAATTAAATCATTTCTGTCCCTCAGTCACTTCCTGGTTGTTCTTAGCCTTTGAGGAAGAAGTCAAAGCAGGCAGGTGAGTCATTTAGGAAATGTTTCCGTATCTGTATGCTTATTTTACTGTTTTCTAGCTTATCCGGAAAAGCTTTTGACACAGCATCTGGTTTTCAGTGAGGTCCTGCCTTTTCCCCAGCTATACCGCTGGCTTTCTGAGGCACATGGAGGTCAAGTGACTGTCCACAAGGTCACCCAGTGAGTCAATGCCTCGATTCAGACTCAACTCCAGCATCTGCTTGACTCTTGATTTTTTTTGTTCTGAACACAAGACCCACCCTAAATTAATTGGGGAGGAATTCAGCACTGGTTGGACTAAGTAGGTTCTTTTATGTTTGTGACAATAGCATGTCAGTGTTTTCATGATGAATAGCGGAAATCTGGTACACAACATCCATCCCTGTAGAAGAATTTAGTCGTTATACGAGGAACAAGCTTTAGAAACTTAAAAAAAGCTATACACACAAACAAATGAGGGATGATCCTAGGGCTTTTCAATGATTCAGTCACAAACAAGTTTTCTTTGCTAATAGCTCTTGTGCTTCTGAAGCATTTTCTTCTGTGACCAAGGTCAGCAAAACAGGCAGAAATCACTCTATGGTAGGAAAATGTATTATAGTTCTGTTTTATATCTTTCTTTCTTTTTCCTAACTCTTACTTTTTAATACTTTCTTTTTTGAAAAATAAAACGTATACTGAAGATACTGGTAATGTGTAATTCACTGAAATGTGAATATTCAAATATTTGAGAACATGATGCCTACTCTATAACAAGATAAAGACTTTGAAGAACTCCAAGCAGAAAATAAACTACTCACCTCAATTTTATTTTTCCAAATTCCCTTAAGAGATCATATAATTGTGTTAAATGCCGTTCAGTTTTTCCAACAATAAATTGATGTAATTTGGACCAAACCATTGGAGAGGAGGAGCTAAAGCTAAAGGACTATTTCATGAATGGAGTTTCTTGGATTTTTTCTTTTGGGCAGTCAGTCCCTTGATGAAACCAAGATCACAAACCCTCTAATCTTATCAAAATAGTACATACAAGCACTGGATATTTACATTTTATTCAATAAATGCTTTCAGATTGCTAGTATTATGGTTAGAAAGTTGCAGGAAAGAGTACTAAAGGAAGGGAGCCCACAGGAAGATGGAGTAATTTGAGGTCATGGGCTGTTTTTGGATCATCCAACTCTCATAAAAGAGAATTGCATAGATAATTGTTCACCCCATTAAGTTAGGAGGCTAGTAATTTAAACTGAGAGTATTTGTTCCTTGTGTAGTAGGGGTAGGTAATGTTACCTTTTAGCTATTACTGTCAGATACAACTTTCTCCTCTCATCATTGATGGAGTCAGGAAGCTGAGTTTTCTTCTAAGTTAATCTGAAGTCATAAAATGAACCACGTGTAAATGTGAATCATGAGGAATCTCAGCGCCAACCCTTTCAAATGGAAATAATTCTTTTGCTTGACTTTCCTTACAGATATTTACCAGCATAGAAATTTAAAATTCCATTAAAGAACAACAGTATATAACACAGATGATAGTTTTGAGGAGAAGATGAGAGAGAAGAGGTTACACATGACAAATGTCACTCATATTGCTTAATATTGTTTTGAAAGAGACTGAGTTACTGTAATGATGGGAGTGTTGAGAGCTTAGATAGACTGTAGTAGAACATAGAACAGCTTTTGTAACCTGCTTTAATACACGTTGATTATCTCTATTATATATTTCTATTAAATCTCTATCAAATATTTATTTTTTGTGTTATTTTTCTACCATATCATAAAACTAATTATTAACTTGCTATCTTTTAAGAAATTTTACTTTTGTATACCTGGCTGTTTTCAAAAATTAGAACCATATATACTTTATGCATTCCTATATGATTAAAATGGACATATTTTTTCCTCTTTAAAGAAGTATTATTAAGCAGTTTTTCATGCAAAACTTTACTAGCTACTTTTATCTGGTTGAGGATGGAATAGCCTTCTTTCAACTAAGTGGCAGCATTTGTCCTGGAAATGAAATTCACATTGGCTAAGTGTTTATGGAATACTTGGAACTGGAACTTATAAATTACAATCTCTCTCTATATAGTTCAAAAACAGTGATTTAAAATGTTGCAGGCATTACAATAACTTGTGCTGAAAAATAATGCACTGTTTCATGAGAGCAGGTGGGATGACATTGAAAAAGTTTTTACCACATGCAACAAAAGTCTAGCTTTATGTGCGCCTAAATAAAGGGTACACATGATTAAACTTCAGTTGTGTTCCTCTTTTAAAAACTTCAAAGACGCTACTCGGAAAAGCTGAGTACTACTGAGACATTGGTGGTCTGTAGATCATATGCCCAGGTATTCTACAAAAAAAAATGGTGAGCGGAATGCAACTCCATATTACAATACTAAAAATAACTATATTTTCAAAGATAACTCATCTTGGGACTTTTTTTTTTTTTTTTTTTGCTCTTACTTAGACAAAACTATCAATTATTCAGGTCCAACATAGAGCAACAAAGATGATTAAGGGAGTGGAGCATCTACCTTATGAGGAAAGACTAAAAGTGAGCTAGGCCTGTTGAGCCTGGAGGAGAGAAGACTGAAAGGAGATCTGATCAATATGTATAAGCACCTTAAGGGAGAATGTGGGGAGGATGGGGCCAAACTCTTCTCGATAGTGGTCAGTGATAGGATAGGAGGTAATGGGTACAAGTTGAAACACACGAAGTTCCACCTGCATGTGAGGAAGAACAACTTTCTTGTGAGGGTGAACTAGGTGATCTCTACAGATCTGCAATTCTGTGATTTTGTAATTATTTCAAATCTTGTCATAAATTTTCTTTTATAGCAGAAAATGCAGGAGACCGTATGAGATTATCATGTGTTCTACTGAATCTATAAATGAGGAACAGTAATTTTGCCATTTCCAAAGGTGCTGTAATAAACTGGCCTTGTGAATGCAGCTCTTAGCAGCCATAACCAGATGGAAAGAACCTACAGCTTCAAATAACTCAATGGGTAATAATGGGTAGAAAATGGAATCAACTTGTCATGAACTTTTTGTCTAATGTCTAAAAGAATTATCTCTTTTGCTCATATATATATGTGTATGTGTGTGTTGTACGCACACACATATACATAATATATATATATACACACATATGCACACACACATACATATTTCTTACTATGGTATTGCTTTAAATATGATAATTAAATTATACATTCTACCTAGAGGGGTTTATATTCTGTTTTCTGGGATTCTTGTTATCTTCCATTGTTTTTAAAAATTGAGTGCAATTTTAAAATCCAGAATCCCTGAAGCCCATTTCCACATGCTGCTCCCAATTGTTGTGAGATATCTGTGTTCACCAGGAGGGCTTCTCACTGTACAGTACATAAATCTTGCACAATTGCTGTTTCAATTTTTCTCTTTCCTTTGAACTCTTGAATGGAGGGAAAGAATTTCTTAAAGAGTTCAGTAGGAATGTCCCATTACAAAACATCAATCATCAGATGCCCGTTGTACATAGAAAGTGAGGTGACTGGAATAAAATTGACAGAACTGAGCAAGCAGCATCTGACCTTTAGGAGCCAGCACTTATGATCAGAAGACCCACTCTTCCAAACCTTTAGGAGTTAAGAGTTATCATCTTCTCTCCCCCCCAAAAAATACCTCAGTAAATGAAGTGCTACATATGAATGTATGTGATAAAAGAGGTGGAATAAATTCTTCTCTGACCCTTGGTTGGGGAGTGTTGACAGAGCAGAGGTAGAGAGTGACTTTTGAAAGGAAGGAAAAAGGAATGTATCTTTGGGTCTAGATGGAAGCAGCTGCTCCCCTTATCTTGCATCAGTGTTAAAATAGTCACTGCTCCTTCCATGTCAGCCAAGTCACAACACAGCACGCAACGTGGACTTCAGTTGTCACAAAGAGAAAGAGCAACGGGTACCGTCAAAATGTTGTATCCACAATGTGGACATAAATCTTCCCTGAGCTTTGTCAACCTGTTTGCTTTTGTCTACGCTCTATTTTCCATGTAATGAGCTGTCACTACCATATTATTCTTTCTGAGCTTGCCAATCTTTCAAGTATTTCCAGGACTGGTTAGAGGAGACACAGCTACTGTGAGTCCTGACTCAGCCTCAGACTTTGAATTAATGTGGTTTTAGGGTTCGTTTTTGTTTTTGTTTTTCCTTAGCTGCTCTCCACTGCTTCTCTGTTTTGTTTAATGCAAGTCAACACATACACGACTAATGTAACTGATTAACGCAAACATGTTTTAAATCTTGGTGGAAAGCCTCAGATCATCCCTTGAAGGGACTATTGTTCCTATTTCAAGTGCCACAAACTTTTCCAAAAATGTGTGACCATAAGGTTGAATGTAATTTGCTTTCTTCATGTGCATTTTGATCATGCATGTAAATGTTATAGGATTATACCTGTTCCTCCCTGTTTTGTTCAGCTTTTGTGAAAATTCATAATAATGACCAACCGGAAATTACAGGAGTGTCATATGTAATATTTCCAGAAAAACTTGAGAAAATTCTCTCCTCCTATTATGGAGGCTTTGCTTAAATTATCTCTTGGTTGAAAATGTAAGCTTTTAAACAGGTAGCATGCTACAGCAGCATGCAATAGAGTTGAGCTGCAGATGGACTATTCACAGAAAAATAGCAATTTCAAAGAATGTCAGCACAGCCTTATAGGAAAAAAAAAGGTCTAGCCTGTTTTTGATGTGTGCTTGACATTTATTACTTCCTTTCGGTCTTTCTGTTAGAAACACTTTGGTGATTTAGAATGACTTGACTACTGGCTTCTGGGGGTTAACAGTGAACTCATGTACAAAATGATATTCCCTTATTACTATTCAACTCGTGAAAGAGTATGACGATTCCAAGGTAGGAAGAAAGTATCTAGTAAAAGGTAAAGTCTTCTAGTCATTTATCCTGCTGTCTATATCTGATATACTTGTGACCCAAGAAATGTTATATGAAAAGGAGAAAAAGGGCTATATATGCATATACATATGTATATATATATATAGCCTTCTTTCTGACTCTATCTCCATATCTCTGTCTCCATGCTTACATTTACAGGCTGCCCAGAGAGGTTGTGGAGTCTCCTTCTCTGGAGATCTTCCAAACCCGCTTGGACACAGTCCTGTGCCACGTGCTCTAGGTGACCCTGCGTGTGCAGGGGGGTTGGACTAGATGATCTCTAGAGGTCCCTTCCAACCTTAAGCATTCTGTGATTCTATGATTCTATGACCCCTATTCCTCAGTTACAATATCTGAAAACATATATAATGGTGGTGTTTAATTTCAGAGATCCCTTCTGTAGACAATTCCCATGGTCTCCATTTGCCAGATAAGAAACTGAGGCACTGAGGAACTGAGCTATGCAGAAGGTCATCCAAAGAGGCCACAGAGCAATGCCTTCAGTGAAAAGTTCCTGAGTGCTAGCCAGAAATGTTAACCACTGTTAACCACTGCTCTTCTGTTCTGGGCATCTCCATACGGTCTTGGGCATCTTTGGGCAAGCATTTTCAGGATGTGCTTAGCTAGACTGCTACCACCTCTCCTCATTCCTTCCCTTCGCTTCCCTTCGCTTCCCTTCCCTTCCCTTCCCTTCCCTTTTCCTTTTCCCTTCCCTTTTCCTTTTCCCTTCCCTTTTCCTTTTCCTTTTCCTTTTCCCTTCCCTTTTCCTTTTCCTTTTCCTTTTCCTTTTCCTTTTCCTTTTCCTTTTCCTTTTCCTTAGCGCAAGGTTGGAAAGGACCTTCTGCCCGATCTGACTTGCTAGGGTTCAGGGGCAGAATTTATTTCTACTACATTTCTATTTTATAAACAAATTTATAAATAAAACAAAAAAGACGATGGTAACCATATGCCCTCTTGCAGTTTGTGATTTCAGAGAACAGAGTTACAAGCTTTTCTTTGAACCTGAGAGCAAATATGAGTTTTGTACTCTGCAGATGTTACAGCAAACCATAACCCATCCTGCTTCTCTGGAGTACAGGGCACTGCGGCTTTAATTCATCAGTGTACAGCATGTCAAATGTCAGGCTGTTATCACAGCAATAAACTTGTGATTCTCTTGAAGCAGATGTTTTAATTTGTTAGGTTTTTTTTTTTTTTTTTTTTTTTTTTTTGGTTGGGGGAGTGGGAAAATCTGCTTGCATTTAAATAGATGTTCAGATAGAGAAAAGAATTTGCTTGAAAACATCTTTTCCACCTGTATGAAAACTGCATCGCAAAGGCTTGGGACACATGTGTGAAGCGTGATGTGGTAAAGGAAATCATCACAAGTATGGCCAATTTACAGAAATCTCCTTCATATCTGAAATATGACCTTACTAAAGTCAGCATGGTCATTCCAGTGCAGGAGCACATCCTAGATCATGAGGAGTCCCTGTTGTTTAATCTCTTATTGCAAAAAAAAAAAAAGAGTAGCAAAATCAAGAGTGGCTGAGTTATTTTACTCAGAGGAGCTCCAATTCATTCATCCTTGTTGCCACTGTGGATTAAAATCATACTCTTCAAATTCTTCATTCCTGGGTGTGCTATTGCTTTTACTCTTGTTTGTAGTGATCACTGAGGACTACAGATTTAAAGCATGGGCTAAAAGTGCTTCCTTTGATGGTTTTCAAAGATAGGGAAGAATTATATACCTGTCTGAGCTCCAGGTAAAGAATGTTACAGCTGTGGGAACACCAACTCAAATAATTAATTGATCTCTGTTGGCAGCGAAATACTATTAGACCTTTCTCAGTCCTCAATAGGCAGTAGGGCTGTCCTCAGGCACGGGTCTGATTTGAAAGTTCATAATTTAAAGGATCCATACGGAAGGCAAAGGCTTAGGCAATAAGCTTTTGTGAACAAAGAGGATGCACAGAAAAATACACTCCAAAGTTCTGGAATAATAATGGAATATGACCATAAATATTTAAATTCTTATGAATCTGGGAACCATGCAAACTTCTTGTGATGGGAGGTCAGATCTTTTCCTTTAGTTGTATAACTGATGAAGACCTGGTTGCTGAGTAACATGCACATGCACCAAAGTCTGGTAACACCAAAAGAAATAAGAAAAACTAAACTCCGCATGAATATTTCTGGTTTTCTCAAAAGAAAAACGATGATGACTGTAATGACTCTTCTGTCCTCAGGAATGTTTGTAGGAGTTATCTGGAGTCCATTTAGAATCAAAATGATTCAGCAAAAGTAGGTGGGAGTGTTTAACCCCCAAGATAATTCATCAGATTCCTTATGCAGATACCTCAAAACAGCCACTCAAATGAAGATCAATCAACAGCGGGAGTAAGAGCATTTTTCCATCCTATTTTAATATTATGTTCAATATTAATATTATGTTTTATGAGTTTGTAAGACTGTTTATTAGATAATCCCAGTAACTTAAGTTACCCCAATAAATCATAGGATCATTCAGGTTGGAAGGTCCCTACCTTTAGAGATCATCTAGTCCAGCCCCCTGCACACACAGGGTCACCTAGAGCATGTGGCACAGGACTGCATCTCCAGAGAAGGAGACTCCACAACCTCTTTTGTCAACCTGATCCAGTGCTCTGTCACCCTCACAATCAAGAATTTTTTCCTGAAGTTCCTGTGGAGCTTCTGGTACTTCAGTTTGTGGCCGTTTCCTCTTGTCCTATCACTGACCACCACATGGCCAAAGAAAAGGCAGGGATTTTATTTCGGTGTTTTTCTGCATCCTTAAGGGCCTGTACGCATCATATCTGCGACTAGTAAGACACAAAATTACTCCAACTACTGCTTTCTCTAGCAGGGCTTGGTTTGCGTTTTTACCACCTCTGTTGTATGGTTGCAAGAACCCTGCACTCTGACTGCCTGCTTTTGAATTCATTCCAGACTAGATGATTTTACAGTAGAAATATTCTTTATGGAGATCATAGTCTCTGAAAAGTTCGTGCATTTTTTATTCATCTCAAATCTTAAGACAATTCATTATGGACTTCCATGCATTTGCAGCCCTAACGTTAACCTAATGTGAATTTATTTTGGAGACTTCAGTTCCACCACATAACATGGTTCATGGTACGTTTTCAAGTAGAGACAACTTGATGCAGCAGGGGCTGCAAGAAGAGGGGGTTTCTGTATCCTCCCTCCCATGCACATACATCTTTGGTTACTGAGTGCCCTTCCAGATTATACATCACTGCCGACTTGCTGGTGGGATGTTTATAATTGGAAAGCCTGACATTTGACCTTTAGTCCACGGCCATAGCACATTTGCATTCATGTATGAGTGTAAATCAAGTAGGTTTAGCTCAGTGCTGTGTTTACGCTGCATTTTTTGAAAGGCCGCTCTTGCCATGGCATGTTGGGCTGCTGCCCTTTGCGGCAATGGCAGCACGTCTGTCACCCAGGAATTGCAGGTATGGAGGTGTGAGCAGTGTGAGAGTCGGAGGCCTCGGAGGACTCTTTTAGCAGCTCTAACTGACGAGAAAATTTGAACAGCACCAACTTTGCCTTTGAAGTGTTAACTACCCCACTCCCCTGCCCAAACTTTAGTAGAAATTATAGACCTTGGTAATGAAACTCATGCATCCCCACTGAAGTTCTTGGCGTGAGCTGAGCAGCTAACTCCTGGCCTGTCGTGCCACGTTTTTGTGCAGGCTCTGGCCCCAAACCTGTTCATGGTGAGCCATCCCTCAGCGTGCCTTTGAACCCTCGCCATGCCTTGAGGTGAGCTCCCAACACCGGGACCTTCAATCGCCTCTGCACCCAGGGGCACGCAGAGAAGCGAGGGGAATTTCAACTGCTGGTTATCAATCATGGAGTGCAAGCAATCTGGGGGAGTCATCGGTCTCCCTGTCCTTAGCACAAAGAGGTTTACAGCACCGGAGGAGTTTATTATTATTGCTGGTCTGAGAGCATCAAAGCCATTTTGTTCCCCCTCGAACAGTAGTCAGAGGGGTTAAAGCGAGGTTAAACTGCCCAAACAAAATGGAAGCAATTACACAGTGGAATCAGGGAGGGCTGTTTGCTTTGCCCTTGCTGACAAAAAGGTACTATAAGAAAAAAAAAAAAAAAAAAAGCAGTCCTTAAATACATCTGTCTGTTCCGCTTCACGCCAAGCTTCTCTACTGCAGTCTTTTGGGGAGCATCACCATTTGAGATGCTATCAATTTTCGGTGCGGTGCTGTCGGCTCTGCGAGCTGCTTTGCAGGGCAGCGCTTGCGCCGTGCTGGACGTGTGCCGGCAGAAGTTACGCATTGGATTTTTCTACTTAGCTACTTGGCAGGAAAAGACAGGGCTATGTGGAAGAGCAGGATGATGGGGAATGCAGATTTGACCCATTCCAAACTTTAAATTGCAAGATAGGGAATTGGTTCCTCTATTCCATTCAAGGTTAAATTGCAGCTGAATTGTCAGGCTTGGCCTTCCAGCGACCTACATCATGTGATGGGATGAGATCTGCCTTTATTAGTTTTATTTTTCTATTTCTCAAAAATGGAAGGTTGTAGCATAAACAGCTTTCACTTTTACACTGTGAACCCTGCTGTATCATGGAGCTAAATGGAGTCTTTATTGAATTTCCCGCAGGTTCTTTACTGTTAGGCAGAAAAATACATCAAAGGGTGTTAAGAAGGTGGCGTGTTTAGAGAAAGAATAGGAAAAAAGTTATTTTAATTCTATAAACAAGCACTGACACAGTGTTTATTGAAACTTGTCTGCCTGAAAGGAGATGGGGGGCTGCTCTAGATAACCCAAATGAAGAATTGCATGCCTAATTTTATCATTATGTAAGATTCCTGCAAAATGTTTCCACTGTACCCTGAAGGAGAACTGCTGAAATAGCTTCTGTATAGATGGAGATCTTCTCAAAGTTGATGGTGAGATATTTCTGTGATGTTATGTCACACCTCTAAACATGAGGTGGCTCTTTCAAAGAGTTCTCTGTAGTCTGTGAGGTGTTTATCTTGTCCAGGCTTGCTGCAAGGCTAAAGGATAAAACTAGTAGGAAATAAGATAGGAGGAGAGTACTAAGCTTTTACAATTTGTAAAAGAGCTTGCAGTTTTGTGGTGTATATTGTCTGTTGGCAAAAACTTTCTTTTATGTGGAGAAAGTAATAGAAACAGCTTGTCAACGGAGCCAAAATGTTCAAATACAAAAAAAGATTTAATGGGTTCACAGCAATAGAGCTGGAGTTGCACAATGCTCTCACTTCTCAAAACATTACTGTAAATGGTAAAGACTAAATAATATTCTTGCTCAAATATCTGTGCATCTCTGATAATCAACCACAGCATGCACACGAAGGGCCATATTTTGATCTGCCTTAGTCCACATCCCCTTTTGTCAATGCTTTATTCCCTAATGCAACCCCCAAATATAAATTATGCCGGCTTGAATATACCAGCAGAATTTTTTTCTCTCAGGTTTGTTTCATTTATTGAGGCAAAACCCAGCCCAGAGGACCAAGCAGGGGTATTGCACTCAGGTCCCTCAAAGAAGAAAAAATCCCATGCTTTCATCAAGCCCACCATCTGGTGGTCTGAGCTATGAGCTGCTGAAGCAGGTTGTTCCCAGCAGACACCAGGACTGAGTGTCCTTCTCTGCACTGTCTAAGCATTTTGAGTAAGCACAGGACCAGAGCAGGATGTCACTGTTGGAGGAGGGGACACAATGTTTGCCCTTGGTTCTAGCACCAAGAGGGGGAACATGTTTAGCAAAGGGAACCAAGAGGCAGCGAAGCCTTTATTGCTTTATTCCTGACGTATGCAGAGAGAAAACTTTTGGACTTTTGGATCTCACCCTAATAATTCATTGGGGTTTCATTCCTTCCCCTTAAATAGGCAGAGAGGATAAGACTGATAGCCATTTCCATGGCACTGCCTTGAATTAATGCTTTCAGTAGCAGGCAGTGTAAACAACCATTCTAGGTTGCGCCTTCTGATCTCATCTGTCATTTAGGAGTTCTTAAAGCCAACTGATCCTTTCTTTTTTTTTTCTTTTTTTTTTTTTCTTTTCACAATCCAATTCCAAAGGATTCTTAAACTATAAAAATGAAATCGCTCCCAATAAAATACAATTGGAGCTGCATTATAGTTCAAGTGACAACCAGATGCTGGAAAAAAAGTCCCAAACTATTACTGCAATTATGTAAATTTCTTAGTGTTCTCACTGCATTAAATCTTTTCCAAAGGAGATTTTTTCCAGTAAGATTTTGCTGGTAGTTTTATTTTCTGTTAAAGATAAGCTTTTCTCTTTCTGTATCTACATATATTCTTAATATACTGACGCTAAACACATATGTGTATTTTGTAGGCTGAGAAGCAAATTCATAAGTGTGATACCCACCATGCCCCCAGAAAAGATTTCTTGGCAACCTTTTACCCAGGCAAATCTAAGACAGTTCCTTAAACATTTGTGTCCCTTCCATCCAATATAATTTAGGTGAAACAAAGAACAACAGAAACATAACACACCTTCAAGGCTCTTGTGATTGTCATAAATTCTAACAATATCTGTGTATGAATCTACCCGAGATCCACTTTTTCCTCAAAAACATTTGTAAATGGATCAGATAGGAACCTTTCAAGCATTTGCCAGCTGAACATAGATATGAGAAGCCAGGGCCAGTGAGGGAATCTTTAATTTTTTTTTCTATAATGCATCAACATTTACTTGGTTTGTTTAATTGGCCTGAGCTTTCCGTTCCTTGCTTCTTATTGTATGAATTTTAATGAACAGAGCTCTCTTTTATCAAAATATATGGCTAGAACATAGACAAGTGATAGAAAACCATCTTAGATATTCAGGGTATTTAGATCCTGCTTTAAGTTCTCTCAGCTCTGCAAAATCTCTACATTGAGTTTTTAGGATTTGACCATCCTGAGTCTTTCTCTCAACTATTTTCTCCTTTACCTATATTTTGCAATTATATTTTCCCCTTTATTGCTCCATCTTGTTTCTCTGTTTGGCTTTTTCTCTCCCTGCCCAGTTTAGAGCTTTAGAAATGAAAGGATATAGGAAAGGTCAGGGGTGATTTACTACCTCTCATAAAGGAAGGATAAAGAGACAACAACCAAAATGCCCATTAACTTTTTTTTTTTTTTAATAAAGTGTCTTTTTTTTGGCACAGTGAAAAGCATGTTGTGAAACCAATTTCTACAGGTTTTTGAGAAAGACAATAAATGAAAAGTAAATGGGTTTAAAAACAGCAACAACAAAAAACACAAAGGAGAGAGGCACCAGCTGCAAACTGTAGCTCTGATGATCTGATTGCAAGTTGGTGGGAGGATGGGTCCTGTCATTCTTTCCATTTTTTTTCTTATATTATTTCCAGAGATAGACTAATATCTTCCACGGAAAAAAGGGAACTGAGCCCTTCATCTGAACAGCAGTTTTGATGATTTTATGAGTGGAAATGTTTGTGTAAAAAAAGGTGCTGATCAAGGTGAGGAAGGCATTCCATCTTCATTAAATAGACCCTTTAAGAAATGGAAGAAATCTTACCAAAAAAAAAAAAAAAAAAATACAAGGCTGAACCAATAATATTCCAGTTGTCTTGTAGAAGAACTAATATTCAGACAAGACTTTAGACTTACTCCTGCCAATACATTTCTTGTAAAGAGACCAAACTGAAACACAGATGTCCCATCTCATCAAATGTATATCACGGCTGGCTTTAAGCCATGCTACAGTCTTTCTCATAACCGACCGGGCATTTCAAAAATCCTTGTGTCTTGGTCAGGAGAATCAGCTTTAGGATGACATGACTGATCTGGAACTGCCCTCCAAATATATATATTTTTCCCCTAAAAGATATACATGTTGCAGAGCCAATCATAGCCTAAGTGAAATGGCAGAAAGCAGCTAAAAACCTCAGGAAAAAAAAAAAAAAAAAAAAAAAAAAAACAGCTGTGAAAAAACAGTGCCTGGATGGTGAAGTCTGATTTCCCAGCACTTTTTTTTTTTTTTTTATGCTAGCAGGGAAATATATCGCTTGGTTTTCACTATCTATACTGAAGAATATTTGAGCGATATTGCTCTCACTCCCACTCTTTGGACAGACATAGCCTACATTATACAGCTGGCTCAGTGGCATCCCTGTCTTCAAATATCTTTCAAGAGGTTGTACAGGAGCAGAAAATCTTTATTTCTTCTGTAGTAACATGATTATCAGGGTGAACGTTTGTAGCTCAAATAGTCCTTTTGTGGGGATAGAAAATGCCCCAGTAGGTTTCTCTAATCCTTCTTGAGAGAGACATCCTGGGGCAATCAACTCATACATTCTCTACATTTTTTTTTTAAGAAAAAGGCTGGTTTGCTGCCAAGACCTGTCTAAGTGGTAACCTATGCAATTCATTCCAAAAACACTCATTTATCATTCCCAAATTAATCTTGTAACAGGATAGCTGTTCTTATTTTCATTGTCATTTTGCCCTTTGGATAAGAGATCACAAACCTGTGGATATCTGACCCCAGAATCCACAAAAAATGTATATAAAAGAGAGAAAATAGGAATGGCATCACTATAATTATAAGCAGAAATAACTAGTCATACATCTTCATTTCTCTCATATCACATCTATTAATAATAGTGGGAAATGTAATTTGTGCTGAATATTGTTCAGAGTCCCATGTCAGGAGAATAATTATTTTCAATCAAACTGGTTGTCGAGGGAAAAAGACTTCTTTAAAAATACCTTCAGTAAACACTCAGAATTTATTTTCAATTATTAAAATACAAAATATTCTTCTGGCATGCAGAATGCATTTTGACATGAAAACCGTATAAACAGTGAGCACTTTGGTACTCAAATACCATGCAGAATTTTAAAACAGTGCATATATACACACAGTTGTGAGGGTAGAAAATAATATCTTGGTACGGGCAGGAACAGCTTGCCTCAATGAAAAAGTTATAGATGTAACTTTTTAACTGCAAGCATGCAGCCCTTTTCAAGCGATGTCTTGTAAAAGCATTGCAGACATTGAAATGAAGGGCAGAGGTTTCTGTGGCAGGTTTGGACTCTCGCTTCTTCCCTTTTTTTTTGGGGGGGGGTGTAAAATTTTATGGGTTCTGCTCACACACTTCGAGGCTTTTCTCTCAAAGGACTTTCTTGTAGAGGAACACACTGCAAAATGTGTGATTTCTGACACCTCTCCTGTTCCCAGCAGCACAGGCCTAAATTTATGTTCTCTGTCCTGCATCCCACTCTGCAGGGACATGAAGAAAATAATGTCTTATTTTCCTTCATTTCCCCACACACCCCCTTTCCCTTCATGCAGCGACATATTTCCTCAAACTGACTTTCCTTGTCTTTGGATATGACTTATTGGTAAGTAAATGTTCTGAAAAAAATGGTTCCTCTCCTTGCATAGCTGGAAGAGCTTGAAACTATGGTTTTCAAATACACTTGAAAGCAGAAAACATTCCCCAAACCCACTGAAAAGGGGGCAGTCTGTCCATTGATAGCATTGATCAAGACCTTGATCTTCACCACCTCTGTGAAGTGTTCACGAACTGAGCTACTTCACTAATTTATGAGTTATTATTCATTGAACAGTTTATGTAAAGAAATTTAGGCCATGTATTTTTTTTTAACTGAGAATTTGCTTTCTTTATCCATCTTTTGCTGCTCATTGGCTTGTCTGTGGTAGGTCACTCAGGTCAGTGGTGTTGTTTCTGCTCCATGAATAGAAAGACTCAAGGGTTTGAAAGAGACTAATGACTCTAATAGCCAGGATAAAAGATAAATTTGCTTATGTATAAACATCCTTGTTTGCATGCCAGCTAGGATGTTTATGGCACAGTACATCTATTCTTCAAGCATAGGTGCATGCAAATTGAGAGAGAGCTGGTGGCAAAATGGCAAATGGAGCTTGCATCTCTTACATCTCCAAGACTTGGGAGCAACCCAACTCCCTGGCATAAAAAAAGACCAGACGGAGCAGGAGGCACCTCCTGTCCCCTCCTCTGAGCCCTGGGTTTCACAGAATGGGAAATTGCTGCAGGTCCCGTGCAGGCTGCATGCTCTAACAAGCCTCTAGCCAGGCTGTGCCGAGTGGCAGGGCTGCAGGGCGCAGCACAGCACAGCCTCACGGGCCAGGTTTTAATGAGCTGGGGATGATCAGAGAGATGTAATGGATGATGGCAATTTGTGGAAACAGCTTGGGTCTGTGTTTGAGACATAAAAGATAAATATAAAAGCAAAAAATCTTTCAAAGTTACCCTCCCTCTACCCACAGTTGCAATGTTATAAAAATCTGTTTTCTTATCAGAAGGGTCAACTTTTCAGTGTTCATCATTTTTTTCGTCTCCCATCAGAAGCAACCTCAGAACCCTTCCCATTTAAAAATGTCATCAATACTGCGATGTTTGTGTAGAATATTTTAGCTTAACCAAGCCAGCATATACTGACTAAATTATCTTTGATTGAAAGTTTTCCCATTTTCTGAAAAGACAGTCTTTGTTTGTAAATTATTTTTCAGTTTGAAATCCTTAAAATGGTTTTCACTTTTCATGCTTCTGATTTTTTTCCTCCTGCTTTTGCATGATCTGAAGTAATCGTGCAGTAGGCCCTGTGCATGTGTTCTGAAAAAGAATAGTTACACTTAAACAACTTCTGCAACAATATAGAATTGGATCAATTTGAGAAAATATTTACCTTTGCTCCTGCTTTTCTCCCCTTTTCAGTGAATCCTTGGTTAGAGTATGTTGGTTTTGTCCTCACTTACTTCCTTGGTCAAACCCGACTATAAGCTGGAGCTCCATAGCCCACATGTTAAACTCTCCAGGCTGCCATGGTCAGCCCAGTGCAGGGACAGGAGCAGATGTAGAGAGTGTGCAAGTGCCTGGGGTGGTTTCCTCCCACCACCCTCCAGGACCTTCACAGCACATCCCAAAAACAATAAACCCAACATACCTAAGCTGAAGGCTCCTTTCCATAGCCATAACATGTCTTTCCCAGCAGATCTTTTCTCTCTGTAGCACTGGTGGATGTAAACTTCCACCCACTGCCTGCTTTAATGGCAGGGACACCCACACTTTGGTACCGAGTCTGCTGTCAGCACTCAGACTTTCTCATGGAGTTGAGTTGAGCTATTTTGGGCTGATGAGATCATGCTGTTTAGCAGAGCAGAGACCGCATACGGACAAGTTTCCATCACTTTGGGGAACTGCAGCTCCGGAATCAGTGAGCTAAGTTAAACCATGAGGTTGATGCTGACAGGTAAGATGGGTCTCTAAGACTGTTCCTCTCTAGGAGATGCAAGAAACAGTATTTCCTGCGTTTTCTTCTGCAACACTGTTTTGACTTTTTGCCAATAGCTGCAGTAATGTATGGGGAGGAGAGAGCAAACTCAGGTGTGAATACTGCAGATTTCAGCATTGGTTTCAGCACTTTAAAAAGCCTAAAATTTGTCCCCATTTAATATGTGCTTCCAGTTTATCTCAAGCTGTGTCTTTCCTCCCAGCTTATGCTGTGTTTTGTCTATGAATGTGACCCGTGAATTCCCTGCAAGAAGGGAGGGATGAAGGGATGCCTTCTGTGAGAGCAGGTATTTCTGGCCTTATATGTCCGGAGCCATTTGGTCTCCTCAGCTTTCAGTGAGACCTGAAACCCTGCACCTCGACGCAATAATTTTGGGGAGGTACCTACATATAGCTCACTTCTTTGCAGAAGCATCGTGGTTGAGCGTGCCTAAAGCCAAGCAGCAGTTATATTTGCCTGTTGCTGTGTGGTACAGATTCCAGGCAGAGCTTGGATTTGTGGCTGGGCTCTGAGCCTACAATGGGAAGGAATCAGGATTTGGCCTGGATACGCCTGTGTATTTACATAATGACAGAAAAAGCAAATTCCTTACAAGCAAATATGAGTCAAAACAAAAACACTGTGAAGGTCAGCTGAGCACACCAGTGAGATGATGTTATCCAGCCACACGTTCAACTTGTGAGCTGCCTGACTGGCTAGAGGGACTCCCAGCCAAGAGCCATGCGAAGATGCCAGCTGGGAAACCACCCACCAACACCACAGCTGGCTTCCCAAAACAACTGGAGCTTCAGTTTTGACACATGGCTCCAGGCACAGCTGCAGGGCAGAGCACAGCCACTGAGTAATACCAGGGCCTTCTCACCAGCCTTTCCAGCAGAAATACTGCAGATGGGCAGCACCACCATAAACCTTAATTTCATAGGATTTCCTTTTTCATGGGAGGAACAGTGACACATACAAGGCTAAACTTTTTTTTTTTTTTTTTTTTTTTCAGGGGGGAGGTGGGAAAGGAGGGGACAAGTAACGTAGCTGGCATTGAATTAATCCAGCAAGACAAATGCCATTTTAAGATTCTTTTTTTCTTTTTTTTTCTCCTAAATATATTGGCTAGCTTCTTGCTTTCAGCCAAGATGTTATAAACAATTCACAGACACAGACCTAATCCAGAGTTAATTAAGGCTGATCAAAGCTTACGTGCAGTCCTCGACTCTTAGTGCTGAGGATAAAGCACTGAGGTCTGAGTTAAGGATGCAGTGTCCTTGGAAATAAATATTTCCTCTTGTTGGTCTCAATTTCCTTTAATTTCATTATAACCTCATGTGCATGAATGCCCTTCCATTAATTAATACCAATCTTCATGAAAGTCTTCTTGGGAAAATTTTGAAAACTATCTTGAAGTATTCACCATAAATCTGTGTTTCATTTTTTTCTTTTCTTTTAGAGATGTTGTAATGTGTTTGCTCTATTAATTCTGAGAAGTTACTTCATAATATAATCACTTTTTTTTTTTTTTTTTTTTTTTGTAGGAAGGCTCCAGATTTGACCAATCCCACTACATTAGGCACCTTATTTAGGGAGAGAGAGTCCTTGCCTGGAACAGTGTAAAAACTAAACAGGCAAGACAGTCAGCAAATACTGTCTGGAGTCTATGGACAGATCACAGAGCCATTAGTTCTAAATCTAGTACTAAAATCTAAAATCCTGCCTGTCTGAGCTCCCGGTCCAATCTTCCTTTACTCGTGCTGGGGCAAAGCCTATGTGTGCACTGGGCATGTATATATACCTGCATTTTTGAGTAAAAAAATGTCTGAACCTGCAGGTTGGAAGGGAATTTAGCAGCCAGGTATTCATTAGGAATAATCTTGAGTCTGAGGAATAGATAAATGTCAGCTGATTTATTCCAATGGGCAACTGCGTCCTCTGTAACCACAACAGTGCTGCCATTTGCTAATGATGGATTCTGTTTTGAACTGGGAACCAAGAAGCAGAGGGGTTTCATTTGTATTGTTCTGAGTCATTCACCATTCTTCAATTAGTTTTACTGCAAGGAGGAAAGGAGTAAAGGATAAAGCAAAATGTTAACAATTATTCTGTTGTTGTCATAGCAATGGGAGTTGATCAAATTGGTAAGGAGTGTGAAGCTTTGTGCACTCATGTCTTACTGAGTCAAAGATCCTGAGGAACTCACTTTTCTACCTCAAAAAGCATTGCAGGCCACTTAGCTACTGTAAAGCCTAGAATATTTCACTCTCCATTGTAAATTTCTTCTTTTTCTTAATGTTGTAACAATAAAAATAATCAAAGATTCAGTGAAAAAAAAAGTATGCCATCATTTTGTTGGAAGCATTCCTTAAGCAATTAAGAAATTCAAAACATTTCATATAGGCTATATTTAAAAAAAAAAAAATCCACTCCTTGAGCCTGGATGAGTTTGCCGTAAGAAAGCGGGAATCTGATTATATATGTTGTGAATACCAGAAGCAAATGAAATACCACCAGTGGACACACTGCACGATGAACTGTCATTTCAAGTCTCATTTGAAATGAGAGAATTGCATTGTGTTTCATCACAATTTTTCCATACATATCTTAAAAGGAAGATATATTCTTCAGCCTTTAACATGGTTCTGATTCCATGTTTCTTCCTAAGGGTCTTGCTATCTATCTATTAAGTGTTATCTTCACCACAACCTGCAAGGACACAGCTCTTGCCAGTATGTACATTGGAGTTCTTTTGATGCCTTAATTGGACGTGTCTACAGTGTTGTACTGTAAGTATCTCATTTAGCATTGGTGGTTTAACATCTTCCAGAGCAAAGTGAACCAATGACTTAATTAACTTCCACTTGGGTAGTTATCTGCACTAAGAGCCTTCAGGAAGTATTATTCTATTTGAGGGTGACAAATGAACGTACATGAGGTACCACACGCCACCCAGTGGGAGACCTGACAAGAAACATAATTTATTTCATTAGTGGTGCCAAAATGGGCTTTCAAGCTGAAAATCTAAATATGTAGCAGTGTCTTTGGAGAAGAAGAAACAGCGTGGGCTTTGTCTGGAGTAATTGATTGTGTACAGTTCATAACATATATTTCCATGGGAAAGTTTAAGTTTAGTGTCACTCTTAATCCATCATATTGCAGTTTGTTAGGTGCTAGCATATGTACTATAAAAGAATAAACAGTCATAAATAGTTTTAGAGTTGGTGTATTTATCGACTCTGTTATAAAAATAAATTTAAAAGAAAATGACAATACCAGAGACAGAATTAACTTAGGTGTTTTAGAATATATTTACAATTGCTAGGTAAAATGCAGAGAGTGAGGCGCAGTTACAGTCTCAAAGATCCTTGACTTTCTTCAGTTTTATTGTAATTTATAGCTCAATAGTTAGTGGCAGCCTCTAATTACCCACAGAACCAAAATTTCCTGAGTGAAAACTTGAGATCAAAGGGCATGAATAATAGCCTTAAAGGCATCTCCCCTTACACAGGCTACTCTTAGCCCCTCTGCTGTCCTTTGGTATAAATTAAGCACCTTAGGATGAATAAAACATGAAGCACAGAAGGTTTAGATTTCACAGAAGATGAATGGTTGGATTATTGATGGGAAAAGGAGCATGGGAAAATATAAACCATGTAGATCTAAAAACTTTAAACTCTGTAAGCAATCACCTTTGCTTTAGTAATTTTTTTTATTATTATTAATTTCTTCCAAATCCTTTCTCTTGATGAGGCAGCTGTATTGTTTCGTGCCATTGAGACGCACTTTTAAACAAGCTCAGAAGCTTTTCGCAGTTCATTCTGCTGATTTCAATGGGCATGCGACCAGGCCATAAAACCACAAGAGCAATCGCTGGTTGTTAAAAACCATACAAGCACTTACGTTCAATTATAATGAAAAAGGTGCATACCTCTTGTGTCTCATGAAACTCAGACTTGAAGGCTGCTTGCTTCCTCATATATATAACATGAATCCAGTTCCTTCCTGAAGTAAATTTCATTGCCTTTCACTAGTGTTACACATGCTGAACTTAACTCATTTCATATCCCATCGTGGGTATAGGCATGTGCTACCAAAGGAATTAGGGAAGCAGGATCAAAAACATTTCTACTGTAGGTATTTGCTCTTAGGACAAGGTTTTGTAGGAAGAGTGAGTAGACAAGACAAAGGTTGTATGTTAGTTTTTAACAAAATTATTTTGAATTTTGGTATTTGAAAAATCGATTGCTTAATGTTTCCCTATATGGCAGGCAATCCCATCTTCCTCTGAAGATCGGAACTCTGAATCAGCTTGCCTCCCAAACCAGGGAGAGATATTGCCATTATCTTATCTCATTAAATCCTGTAGCCCAGTTATCAGGTCAGTCATAGGGGAGAGGAGAAGGGGGCTTACGTACTCATTCTGCTTGATCAACATTAGGGCTTTGAATGAAGGTCGTCTGCTTTCCAGGAAGTAGAATCAGTCTTTGTCTCTCCTCTTAAAGCTGCTCCACTTTTTATAACACAATTAAAAATTCATTGGAATAGGAACAGGAACCCAGGTGTCTCATGTCCCTTGGGAGTGCTCTAGCCACTGTCTTATAGAGTCATTTTCATGCTCTCTCCCTGGCTCAATAAATATTAAAGCATTTTATGCAAAGTGGAAGACCTTCTGCAGGAGAAATGAAGAAAAAAAACATACTAGGAACACCCTAGACTGTGTTTTTCTACTGAAGTCTCAGCCTCACTTTAAATCTTTGCCCTGAATCAGGAAAAAAAAAAAGTGGGGGGGGGATTTTGAATAACTCCTAGCTCATGCAGGATAGAACTATTATTGGGAAAAAAAAAAAAGGATAAACTGTTCATCTAGTTCAATCTCGTTATGCAAAAGGCTTAGGATGACCTACACTGCATTTTCTGATATTTTTGTTAAAAAAATAGGAAATAAAGAAATCTAAAGAAATAAAATATAAAAGATCTGCATATCTTCCTATATTTTGTATTTTTTTCTTAGTTCCATTTATTTAAAGGTAGATGCTATGGGTCAATCTTTAGATTACATTGCACTCAAAAGCTTGAAAATACGTTGGCTTTTTTTTTCTTCTCTGTGAAGTATGGTGGAAAAAGGGACCATTTCTCAAGTAGTTTTAATCTTATCTCTGAATAGGTGTAGTTATTCTTAAATTGTCAGCTTTCTGGAAAACTTTGAGCTCACAAAGCCCCATCCAAAGCCCTCTGAGTAGGTGACAGTCTTTCTGTTGACTTAAGCTGTCTATAGAGGGGACACTATCCGAGTTAAAACTTACTGATGGAGAATCTGTTTCTGTTTATATCTAGTATGTTTAGACAGTTTTACGGGAAAGATAGATATCACAAAGCTATCTCACAGAAAAAAATATAAGTAATTACATTTTTGTAGTAGAGGTGTTCCTATTTATTGCTTTTTTTCTGTACTACCTTGCGGACATAACTTATGGATATAAGGACGCTGTAGAGGCTAATGAATTCCAATCAATACAAGCACAACGAGCTAGGATATGTGCACGGTCTGAAGCCCACATCGGTCAAACGGCTCTAACAAACAAAGTCATTTCAGGATATATCGGCACACTCATTGCACGACATTGAGGAATCAAAGGGGCAGGTACCTTATGTGCTCATGAAAAAATAAATCTCTAGGAGCAAACGTTCTCACTTATAGCAGTTTTGTAACAATAAGACCATTTCAAAAGGAAAGGGAGTTCACAGGTCATTCTTATTAAGTGTTTGACTGATTTATTTTAGCAAAACTCTCCTTTCTCCTGGACCTCAGAGAGCTGAGATGCAATTTTCTTCCAGAAATGCCTATTGTACCACACAAGGCTGCTGGAGGGGGAAAGTGAGCATGGATATCCCAGCTGCAGCACCCTTCCATCAGCTCAGCCAAATGGCTGCGGGATGCAGAATTTGCCCCTTTAGATCTCTTCCCTCTCCGCCTCTTCCTGACCTCTAGAGCCTGTCAAATGTCCTTTTAGGAGTAGGCAGGTGGTAATTTTACTTGTCCTTACAATCTGGATTAGCTGTGTACGCTCCTCACTGCCCTTTTCTAAAATATTCATTTACGGAACAACTCTGTTCTGCCTCTAGAAACTGTTGTGTTTTGATCTGCCTTCAAGCATATGCAATGTCTTTGTGCAAAGTCAGACTGCACTGGATGTTAAAAACACAGTGTAGGATGCAATTCCTCACCCATATCATAAACTGTATCTTTCGGGATTCCAACTTCTCTTTTAATTAAATCATTACCCTAATTATCTTGTTAGCATCCTCTGGTGTAGGCAACCCTTTATGGAAGAATGAAATAAAGATTTTTCTTTGCCCCTGTGGCAGTCTCCTGATCAAATGTTCAGAAACTATTACACTAATCATAACCATTTCACTGTTATCTTCCCCTTTTCCCATCTGCCTGACCGCATACACTTAAACTGAGGCAGGGGCTGTCTTACAAGAGCTTCACACTTCTTTTTTCTTAATTGGGACATGTGGGTGGCAGAAGAGTTGTAACGATGGATTTGTTTTTCAGATTATCAATGGCATAATTATGTTATGCTAAGTTGTAACGTTTTTGCCAATGCACTTTCTTACCTCGTAATTTTGAAGCACTGTGTATTATTGCCAAGCCATTTGGGACCTGCTACTCATTTACTAATTAGAAGCGTTGATATACAGCAACTGAAGCAGTTTAACTGGCTACAGTAGAGGCAAATGTTTCTCCCCTTAGTGATAGTTGTTCCTGAGCTCAACACACTTTGCAGAAGTGAGATCTGAAATGTTGAAAAGAGACTTTGATAGTGTGTTGGCACTCCAATTCCTGCTTCTCATTTCCCACCATTAGTTCAGTCCCTTCTTCTACTCATGCCGCCCTCATTGTGTCTATTCAGCCATTTTTTATCATATTATTCATTTATTCCTGTTTGCAAATTTGACATTTTTACTTTAGGAGGAAAGCACAATCAGAATTGCTGGTCACATTTTTAGTTTCTTCATCTTATTTAAATGAAGAAGAAATATGAATCAAAAGCCATCTCCATCAAAGACAGTATTGTTTAGAGAAAGTTGATGTTGGTTTCAGTAGAATAAGGAGTACAAGCTGAAAATATGATACAGCTGTGCCGACCTCTTTGCGATTATTTTGAAAAGTTGGCTATCTGCCCCATCTCGCAGTTTGTGAACATGGCAAATAATTTAACATTCATGTGCTCCTGTTTTGGCATAATGCATATGAATCATGTGGTCACCACTTTCCAAATTGGTAGTCGATCAGAAAAGAGTTAATGACTAATTTTTCTTCACGATTTGTTCTATTATTCTATTTTAAAAAAAGATAGATATGAAATATCACAGCATAAAGGACATTTTGTGTCATGACGCATAAGTCATGGGAAACTACTTTTTTGGTCTGTTTTGAAGATCTAGTTCCAATTTTGAAAGTGCCTTGGAGAGCTGGTCAACAGGATATCCCTTAACGCCAGCCACGTTCTGAATATTCATGGATGCCTCTTTGACTCTGAAGGTTTCTGCACCACTGAATAATCAATCAGTCATTACACATACAATCATCTCTAGCAAATCTCAGGAGAATATGTTAGATCCTATTCCAGTTGTTTCAAAAGTCTAAGGAAGGTTTGCAATTAGATTTTCTCATATCAAAATATATTCACTTATTATTTCTCTGGAATTTTTTTAGAGTAACTGAAATATATGAGAGCAACAGCCCTGATCTGGCTATGTAGGAAAAGAATGATTTTATCCTGAGCAGTGCTCCAGCAAAGGTTGAATAATCTGTCTGGAGGCCTAGAAACAATTCTAGACCTGTATCACACCATTAGTGTATAGCAAGTTTACGTGTGAAAATCACCCTGAGGAATAACACTCAGATTCCTAGGTCAGCTTGGGTGCTGCACTTATCTGCCTGTCATTTCAGACCAAAGCTGATAAGCTAATTAGACAACTTCTGTGCGGTTCTGAATGCAGCAGCAAACCCTATCACCTTAGTGAGTCTCCATCAGTGATTCATCATTATCTCCTAGCACACATGTGATTCCAGAGAATTGACTCAAGAGCTGCTTCTCTGTATCTATATGGCAAATTAGCCATCCTAAAGGACCATGAGTTTGCACTGGTTTAATTTTAGCTCTTTTTCTTTTTTCTTTTTTTTTTTTTTTTAATTTCTGCTGAGCCAACTCAGGTTAAAAGCAGTGTGGTGTTTGTGAAGACAATAGGCTTATTTTCAAGACAACTGGGAGCACTGAGGAGAGGACAAGCACGAAGAGGCAAAGGAAGCTCATCCAGCCATGGCAGTTATGGCCATGGTACATCTGTGCTTTGCATGCAGCTCGGTAATAATTACAGCATGAGTTGCTCAGTCCTTTTGCTTGTGCATGAGAATCCAGTTAAAATGTATATATGGTAACATTTACAAACAGGGACAGATAGTGGTTGCCTCTGTATACACTAGCAGAACATGGATTTTCTTATCTGCCGTCATAAACAGCAACCACAGCCTTGGCTCATGATTGCACAGAGAATGGGGAGGAAGGAGACACAGTGTCACCAGCCTTCCTGGAGCCTACTGAAGAACCACATCTCATTTCACTCTAAGGCTGGCAACGTGAAACGCAACAGCCTTTTCAAGAATACAGTTGGAATTTGCCTGCCATTGGTGCAGAACACATGTGAACACCTGCCATAAATTTGCTATCAAATGCATTCGTTGCAGAGCTTCGGCTGCAGAGCAAACTCACAACAGACAGCAAAACATAGCAATCGAAAGCAGACAGTGCTTCAACTTGATTTAGTGCAAGAAACATGAATTTGTAACAACTGCTGTTGTCTTCTGGTGCCATATGAGAACATTCTTTTGATGATCGTTTGAACAAACGAGATGTCTGTGAGAACTTCTGCTGTTAGAATAACACAAGCTGGATGACATTTGGGGCTTTTGGTTTGTTTGTTTGTGTCAGTGGTGCAGCAGGAGATGCTAAAGCTACCCAAAGTGATGTGAAAAAAATGAACAGTGTTACAGAAGTGCCCACAGCCTCCATATCTAATAGAAAACACTCTTGTTCATCTGTAAAATTTCATACACCTACAGGCTTGATTTCAGATCTGCAAAGGCTGCCCCTTAGGATTAACAGCCTTGCTAGGGATTGCATGAGAGGCTTAAATCCTTGACTCAGACTTTATCCAGCTAATGCCTGATCTGTTTTAACCACCTAATCTGCCTCTATTTTGCATTTACCTATTGTAGTTATGATAAAGCAAGCCCTTAGTTGCATAGTCACATAATGAACGTTAGAAACGTTTCAATAAAGAAAGGACAGCAGCCTCAAATTTAAGCAGTCAGCATCTTCAAATTTAAGCAGTCATACTAGTTTCCCATCAGGCAAGAACTATGACTGGAAGACTGATAAAAGGAAATCATGCTTTACTTATTATTATTTCAAAAGAAAAATCTTATAGTTGTATTTACATATAGATTTTTTTTTAATCTGTTAGTGAGCTTTATTAACATTTGCCATCTAAAATATTGGTTTAGGGTGAAAACAGGGAGGAAGGAATCATGAAAAGTCAATGTTATGATGATTGTAAAATTAATCTCCAAGGCAAAGGCAATCCCCAGATGAACTGGGTAAGACATCAATAAAAGTGCTGAAGTGATAAACCAACATTGTCAGGGCAATGCATCTTGGAAAATATACTCTGCCCAAATGCCATTCAAAGACTGTAGTGGGTTTTCTGGTCTCTTATTGGTAATTAGATGACTCGGGTCCCTATCCAATAAGGGAATTGCAATTGATTTCACAAACGTTGTTCAGCATGAAGTTTTACACACACAAAACTAAATCAGCTGCAAATACACTTCTGAAACCTTGCTAAAGGAATAGAAGAATAGGAGGAATTTGTTATCAATGTTGCTCAGAAGGAAAGACAATAGTTCATAAGGGATTTTAGATAGCAGGATAAAAGCTCCAGCTACATGAACTCTGTAAACTGCTACCTAAAATTTTGCTTTTATTGTATTTACAACACAGCTACTCTGCTTGTGATGGTACAGATATGCCAACCTACTTATAGACCCTTGGTCTAGAAAAAAACATTCTTTAAAAAAACAAGATGCAGCCTGATATGAGAGACTGAATCCAGGGCTATAAAGTAACACACGAACCAATAATATCCATTCTTTTGGAGAAACCTCTGCCTCAAAGACTCATTCTCAGCCATAAGAGCTGAGTAGTCCTCCCAGCCTGCATTACCTGTAACCAGTAATATGTAGTTTTCCACGTGATTCAAAGAAGCAGTGAGGAGCTGACACCTTGCACCAAGCAAGTGCATCCTGTTGGTATTAATGACACTGGACCAAAACCATAGCAGTTGGATAGACCAGTAAGAGAAGTAATATTCAAAGTAAGAACAGCAAATGTTTGACAAAGGAATAGGAAAATCACTTAGATAAAACCTTATAAAATAAACATCAACTAGTTCTTCTGGGAGACACTTAAACATTTTTTCTTCTGTTACTGCAGCTCGTTTTTTAATGTTAGTGCTTTAGCCTATGAGACGGGGTACGTGCATCTATTTATTAGTGCTTTTCTTAGTCTCATATGAGAAATGAGGACAGTGCCAGACTCTTTTATAACTATGTTCCTCCAATACTGATCACAGTCCAAGAATCTGAATAAGCTGCTCAATTTTCTAACCAAGCAATAATATTCACATGAGACACGACATAACTTGAGTACTAGTTCAACAGACGTGATAAGATTTTCTGTGGGGGAAATACCACCCCACAAATTCAGTGGCAGTGTTATACAAGTATGCAGGTATGCTTAGTATCACTAAGAATGCGACTCTACAGCATTTTCATTGTTTTTCTATTCTTTCTTTTTCTGGGGGGGGGGAGGTGAGGGTTGAGGAGAGCACCATTTTCTTGCTAGCCTACAGCATTAGGGATAATATCAGTCAGTGGTTCCATTCTAAACCTGTACTTAAACTGCTTAAAATAACACCAGCTAATCTGTGGCAGAAGTTACTATGCAATAGGTTTCTAAATTAAAATAGTTTAGTAAATCAAAAAAGTTAAAAAAAAAGATTTAGTGCGTATGGTTACATGTTTAGCTACAGTACTTCTGCTAAAACATTTCTCTAGGGAGTCAGCATTATATTCTAACACAAGTATATCTGTCCTAGCCAATATAAACAACATCATGTATGTCTGCTTTCCTTCAAGGTGGTGCTTTTCCTTTATCATTAGCATGACTTTATCACTTTTCCCCTTCACTTGGGCACATGTGGTAAGCCCTGCCAGTATTCTTGATTTCACTCTTCACTATGGGTTGTTATAAAATATTTTTGCCCTTCCTCTAAGGTGTTTTTGGATCATAAAATGACTTTCACATATCCTTTGAATATATATTCTTGTAACACCTTCGCGACTGCCAGGTGGTTTCCTTTGAACAAAATCCCTTCTACCGCTGAGCAGGCTTCCTTGGAAAGCTCTTGGAAAACTACTCTTATCAGCCCATGCTGGTAACCTCAATGATTTTCTGCAGTCTCATCTCAGATGTGGCAATCTCAGTCCACATCTAACCTGAGACCTGATGAATTCATCCTTGCGCTGACAACTCTGTAATGTAGGAATAGCCATTGTTCCTCTGCACGTTTTCTGAGAGAGTGTTTCTGTAGTTACTAAATCTTTTCCACCTTTTTTTATCAGTTAGAAAGTGCATGTTTGAATCTGAAAAAAATCATTTCCAGGTTCTCAAACACCAAAGTTGTTTGCCAGATCCTCCCATGATAATATTTAATAGTCTGTGACCAACTTCATGTAAAAAGAGAATTAAAGAATTAGAAGAAGGGACATGAAACTCCTTATTTCCATTGCTAAAGGTCAAAGGCTGTACTTCAGAAGACTGAAACCCAGTTTTGGATAGTGGTTAGCGTGGTTAGTGTGATGCATAAACCACTGCTGACCAATTTTAATCATACTACAGTGATGAGACTCTGCCAGAGACTTTCGTAGAACTTCCTTAGAATGTTTTTTTCCTTTTGGCACAGAAGTATTAACCTTTCTCTAGAAAAGCCCATCAGTTCCAGAAACTTTTGGGGCTATTGGATTGGCTATTGGATTATTTTGCTCAGTTTAACTTTGACAGGAATATTTATCATAAACGTCCCTGTATAATTTAGCTCTCTAAAAGAACTTGGGAAACTTTTTATTGCATCAGGCCTTTTAGTGATTACTTCAGGCGTTTAATAATCTGCATATACAGCTGTGGTAAGGTCGTCACCAGCTATGTTATATAGAACTTACATTGTGTTTATTCAGCTTTGAGCCACAGTCTATAGTTCTTTCCAAATTTGCTCAGAACTGTTGCTCGTGGCTATCTAATGTTTTGTTTTTATTAATCAAAATATTACTTGTGTAGGCCTTATTAATACCTATAGTGGTATGAGTATACTATTGGTGTTGTATATTTATATATCTGTAGCCAAAGTAGAGGCAGTCAAAATATATTTTAGGCCTGTTGCTGTATATGAGCGCAGATATAACAGATCATTATTCTGCCCAAGTTAAACATGTTGGAGTTTTGAGTGTTTAAATTGAAAAATCCTTTTGTGCCCGTATCCAGATATATGTGTTCAGGGGACCTGTGAGTCTCACTCTGCAGGATAGTTAGCACTGTATGCTAAGCTAAGTTAAAAAGCATATATTTTTTAAGCTTACTTTCTTCTTCTTCGGCTTTCTTCAGCTTCCTCTGTACTGTTTCTCAGTGACTTACTTACACTTATTCCAGATTTCTTTAGCTCTAATACTGCATGTGGCTCTTTTAAGCTTGTGAGATCTTGTACGCCTGTAAATGCAATATGCAGATTATTTGTGGCAACCTAAGCAGCAGAGGAGAAATCTACCTCTACTCCTGAAAACAAGAAGTGACATGATTTCAGGATTTTTTTTCTTTCCCTTCTTTTGATGACACAACTTGCCAGCACTTTGATCAAATTCTGATGACTTAATGTCTTCTTTTAGAGTATATCAGTTCCTTATTAAGGCTACTGCTCTTATATATGTTAGTTGTATTATTTCTTTGCACTGAGTGTGAATATCTCACTATTTTTATATGAAAATCTCAAAATTTGATAAATTATTAATGACTATTATTTATTGTATTAAGAAGAATCCTAGATAACATCAGTATACATTTTTCCAAATTTTCTTAAATCAGCAAAATGTTCACATAACTTCTGATCTTTATCCTAAAGAGATGTTGCAGAGTGAAAATACCATACTATCTTAAACCCAGATAAATAATGATATGGAAAGGCCAAAATTTATTCAAAACTCTGTAACTCTTGTCTAACAAAGCTAGTAATTGAATACCTATCTTTACTAAAAGAAACGTAGCTCAGATTCTGAAAGTTGTAGATGCAAGGCAAAGATTTTTTTTCTGCAACTTTTGTAACCATCTGCCTTCCCAGCTCTGGCACCCATTTACCTGTAATTGTCAGAAACACAGAGAGGAACCAAGCACTGTAGAAACATGCTGGAAACACAGAATCTCAGCTATGATTCTTTCTTTTCCCCTGAAGTGACAAGACTCCTCATGTTTCCGAGACATTGGGAAATACCTTTACTTATGAAAGCTGGATGAAATGGTGCATCTGTGATACGGTCCTTCATTAAAAACAACAACAAAAAAGGCAATAACAAAAACTTAGGTGAAGCAAAGATGGCTTTTGAAAAGTTTTTTATTACCTACCAAAGGTTGCCTGTAGAAAGACATCCTTTTATAGACAGAAAGGAGATCTTGCCCCACTCTCTTCAGCTGCCATGGATGGATCACCTTCTACACAATATATATATAGTGCAATATAGTCTCTGTGTAGCTTTTGTTTCTCCTTTGATAACCAGTGTTATGACAGTATTTTTGTAGTGCAAACTGTTGTCTCAGATAAAGTACTAAAAAATCCTTTAGATGATAAAAGCCATCTGCCTTGACTAGACTCCTTCAGTGACCTACAGATCTCTATCCCATATTACTGGCTTTTCTGAGTTGAAGTCTGAGTTATTTATTTGTCAGAGTTGCAATATTAACCTGTTTTGTGCCAGACTGATGATATCCTGCTTTACATGTAAATACCCAATTGTTTCTTCTCTGAGGGATGTCTCTCAGCATAAATAGTTCAAATGAAATTACAGCACTTCCACTAACACCCGACTGCCATGAAGGAGGCAGAGCCCTGCTGTTCTCTCTAACACAATTTTCTTGGTTCCTGAAAACAGCTTTTATCTGATAGTAGCTGTGTAGTAAAGATTTGTAATCGGAAGTGGATCACAGCCAACTCTTCCACTCGTGCAGAAGATAAATACGCCATTAACCATGTCTCTTAAAGTTATTTATCTCAAGCAAGCAAATGAGTTCAAAGCCCTCCATTTACTGCTATATGACTGTAGATATCTGCTATCAGGTCTTTGTCAGCTAAAGTTGGGCACTTGGCAGGGACAGAAGTGGAGTATACAGTACAATACAAGACATGTATAAGTATGTAAAATGATATCTCTTCACTAGTAAAAGTAGACACTGTACATATATTTTAATAAGGCAGTTTGAAGCAGAATACTATCATCAGGCCTCTCCCTTAGAAGTAGATATCGTGACATCATGCTTTCTTCAGCTGAGATGTCTCAGGGACCCAGGACAGTCCAATATATATAATATTTAATTAGATTGAACTCAGGGCGCCACCACTGTCGTCTGGTGTGAGAATGGGAAATCACCTTCACCTCTATGTCTCTAATGTGACTCTTGCCATTTGACTATTTCAGATCTTTTCTCTTGGGAAATGTACAAGATATCATACAAACTCAGCATTAGTGCCCTTAATAATCATAACGTTCCCCAGGAATAGCTGCTGCTCTTTTTCCCACCAGATAAACACTGTCTGAGCTCAGAGAATATCACTTTTCTGATTTGTTTTGGTTTTGCTTGCTTTGTTTTTATCATCTCCTTTCTCCATTC
The DNA here is from genome assembly GCF_059628265.1 of Tinamus guttatus. Lineage (NCBI taxonomy): Eukaryota > Metazoa > Chordata > Aves > Tinamiformes > Tinamidae > Tinamus > Tinamus guttatus. Next base: position 2,288,989 of record NW_028288727.1, on the reverse strand, counting down.
TTTTCCTTCCTGTCTTTGCTGAGACTTCCTGCTAAAAAATATTCGTGTTAGGTGCAATTGATGCTCATTTATGACAGGACTGACCCTGGGAGGACTTCAGCCTTCGGTGATGCTACTTTCCTGGGAAGGCCAGGTAGTGTTACCCTGTGTTTACTTTTCTGACTATCCAAGTGCCTGTTACCTGTTGTACTCCCTAGGCTGTCTCCATACAACCAGAGCTGCTGCTAAGCAGAGTATACCAATGCTCTTAGTATAAGCTAACACACTCCTGATGGCCTTGGATGTGATTCTGTGCCCCAGGTCCTTCCATGCCTTGAGCTGACCTCAAACCAGATCTGAATAGGTTCTTGGTGCCCTAGTTTTAACGACTGCAAAGAAAAATATTTCTCAGAAGATATCAAAAGTTCTTACAAAAAAATAAAAAAATAAAAAAGCTTTCCTATCATTTCAGATATGGAGAAGACCTTTCCTTTATTTTCCAAATGCATAGGGAGAGCCAGTAGCACAGATTTTTAAAGTTTATTTCCCCAACTTTTTAATCAATAAGTAATGCCTTCCAAGAGATTTTCAGAAGCAGTAGCTTGTGGAGCAATACTTGCCTCCAAATAATAAAAAGTCATTTTTCAATACATCCATTATTTGAAATTCCTGTTCTTTTAATTTGCTTTTGATGGAGGCACTCAGAATCAATACACATTTATGAAGATGATGGTCCACACTTCATGAGAGCAGATGTGTCAGAGGGAGCTATGTAACACATTTTTCAACTGCCAGCCAGAGTATGTTAATGAAATGATTGTGTGTGACTTCAGTCTTTTAATTGAGCTGCTCAGGAATTATGCCTGTCAGGTACAACCATGATAATGCATATAATGCATATGCAGTAATAAGGCCTGAAATATAATAATAATAACAATAATAATAATAATAACAATAACAACAAATAACAACAATATTTGCTTGGGTTTCTTTGTTATTCATGTTAGAAAAAAGAAAAAACTACAATCACAAAAGGAAAAAAATCTGTAATGTTTTATAACACAACGCCTAATCAAAGGGAGGAAAAATTAAAAGGACAGATGAGTGAGGATGAAATATCCTTAACAGAAAGCTAGGAAACTCATTTCCAGTCTGCAGAAAATGACGGAGGAGAACATGTGGCAATTACAGAACCATTTTTATTGCCTTAAAACAACACAGTTTAATTGCTTTGATATAAACATTGAAGCATGTCTCAGCTATGAGCAAAGCAGTGTACTCAATCATGTTACTTTTAATGAAAATACTCTTGCAAATAGGTTGGGCAGAGAACGTTTGTCATAAGTGTTGGCCCAGCAAGTCAGGCAAGCACAGCGAGATAAATAGCGCAATGCGTCCTGCCGCTTGTAACTTAATCCACCCGCACATTTCATTAGAAGGTTCTTAATTTTCACCCGACTGTCTCTGTCTTAATGAAAATGAGACTAGCAGTTGGCTAGAGGCCAGGTCAATTTTGTGCAACAACACAGTAACCTCATCTCAAACTTATCCTTTCCAGTTATTTTACTGTATAATATCTTAGAAATAAAAACAAACAACAACAAAAACATAACAAACAAACAAAACAATAAATAAGCGAGCAAGTTAATATTCTTCATCAAATCGTGCATTGAAAGTTTTCTTTCAGGAGTCTTTAAAATATGATCAGTAAAGAAATATGGCTTTTGAGGAAGTAGCTCTTGCAGATACAAAATCTTGGAAGAGATTAGTGAAATAGGTTTTGCATTTTTCATGCTGTTTCCACGGGACATGTGCTGAAAGCCATAAAGATATGCTTCTTTCTCCAACTAATTTATTTCACATATACAATAATTTGCGGTCAATAAATCTAGGACGGATTTCCATGGTATGGTATTGGTGTGGCAAACAGAATGGATAACTTTATTCATATTGTGGTTGTGGTATTTTTATAATCAGTTTTGTAATGCAATATTGCTGGAGAGTATCATCAAGCAGTGCTCAATTTTAAACAAAGTTTTCCAAAAGAACACATGCTATATACTAATTCATGTCATCAGGGATCCATCTTATGGGGCAAAAGACTCATCTTGTGTGCACATGGCTTTTGGAGGAGATGATAGCACTGAGAAATCTACTTCTACGCTTCTTGAGCCGGGCACTCCAGATGGAACATTTCACCATAGAAGGACATTTAACCAAGAGGAAAATAAGTCCTTTGCCAGCCAGAGTTCTCTTGAATTGCGAAAACAAAACTTGTGGAACAGGGAGAACTTCTGAGATATTTAATGAGAAAAAAATGACTGTAAAATAATGATTTTCACAGGGAATATTGATAAAATCATTGTTTATTTCTTCCACCTGTTGGTTTGTATGTGGAGATTTTATAAAAGGCAAAATATTTAACTTGAGACAATAATTCACTTACTTAGAAACATCTATTTTAGAAGGAAATGTTGAATCTGCTCATTGAAACAATCCGGAGTTTAGTATTCATTAAACATAGTTTACATCTCAAATCTCTGCACAAAGGCCTGTTTTGAGAGGCTAAAAATCCTGGTCCTGCATCTGGCTGAGTTGTTAGTCACCATGCTGAAGTTTAGGCTCAGCTTGCCATTTTTCTAGTGTTTTCAGCTGCAAGGCAGAGGAGGTCCAGGCTACGTAGCCTTCGATTTCTGTTTTTCCTGGAGGTCCTTCACACACGCGCAGGGTGAGCAAGAATTGGCTCTTCCCGGTGCTGGCGCGTACGGGCTGCGCTATTTGTAGCACACGGTTTCAACACACCCCGGCACTGCTCCAGAGCAGCATGTGCAAACCTGTGAGCAACTGCAGCTAGAGCTGCCAAGGATGGCAGCGTGCAGGGATGAAGCTCTGAGCTGTAGGGCAACCAGTGTTGTAATCCCAACCACCACGCTGCAAACTGTAGAAAGGTCCCAGCTTTCTTGGTCTGTTCAGCACTTGCCAAGGATGTTGTTTTCCTTAGTCCTATAAGTCATTGTCATTTTGAAGAGTCATTTATGATTCCTGAGAAATGATGTTACGTTTTGCATTTGATTCCCCTTTTCCTAACCTTCTGCTTGTTGTGACTTTTAATTCCTGTGGAAGGCTGGATGGGATTATATACCTATTTTTTTTTCTGCTTCAGCAAAGTCATTAGACTTTCCTAACTCAGCCCTGGGTAGAGAGTGGAAATATTTTTTAAAGGTCAAATCATAAAACCATAAACTCCAGAGGGAATTATCTCTAGAGAGTTGTATCAAGTGCACCACTCCCTTGTATGAAAACTTAATTGATGTCACTTGGCTGAAATGATCATCTCCAAGCTGTAAGCTGATATGACATTATGTAAGTTATCAGAGTAAAATGCATTTTTCGGATCAGATTTTAAGGCCAGCTTGTGGTATCACAATCGGTCATTGTAAAAATGATTATTATGTCACAAACAGGGGATTACCATGTCAGGTGGGGACTAAGTGCAGGAGCAGATAAATTCTTAAGAGACAACAGTGATTCTGTTTTAATGCGCTGTCTCCAGAAAGGAGGAATGAGAGGGAAGGAGCACAGGGAAATCTGCGACACAGAAGAACTCTTGTTTCCAAATAAGACATTTCCCAAAGTTTTCCATAAGGTGACAGCTGCTCTTCCAAGAGCCACGTTCTGCAGCAGAGTGAATCTGGAGGAGCTGCATCTGATTAGGATTGGCATCAGGGCAACTGAGAGCAAAATTTGGCTTTAATGTCCTTTTTTCACAAGTTAGACCTATTTATCCCCCTCAAAATAGAGAAGGTGGAATGTAATACGTCATATTACATTATGTTCAATGCTTGGGAAGAAAAACAGAAAGCAAGATTTGTTTGAAGTCTGGGATGTGGGCTTTTTTTTTTTCCCCTCCTCCTTCAAGTTTTCACAATTTATTGTGAAAATTCCCCTTTGCCCAAGCACCATATAGACCTTTTGGGCACTTAGGAGCTCTCAACAGTTGCTTTTGCCATCATGATAACCCATTTGCAGAGCCTAACCCCAGGCCTTGGTGCACCCTTCCTTATCATTAGCAAAATCATGCAAGTCATCTGCAAGCTCATTAAAAGCACCTGAAAAATAAAGTCTTTCTCAACAAAATTAGCTTGGACAAACTTAGGTCTGACATTACTTAACTGGGTAAAAACTGGACTTGTGTGTGTCCTCTCTGCAATCACGAGACAAGCAGGCGACCAGATATCATCGCGTTTCCCAGCGCCCGGTCCCTTGGTGGGGGAGAGGAGTAAGGTTTCAGTCGCTAAAAGCAGATGACAAGGAGCTTCAGAACCTGAATACTCGCACACCAACCTGCTGTCTTCATTTGTATTCAACAGATGCCTCGTTTTTTCCCCCTGACTGCCTAGTCTGTACCGATCAGTATAAACAATAGCATTTTTGTCTTTCATGAGCATATTCTTGTTCTATTTCACTTGAAGGTAGAGATAAACATATAAGGATAAAATAAAAAAAAATAAAAGAGGAGAAAAGCAACCTTTATAGGCATATATTTATAGTTTAAAAGAATGTTATGTAAAGCTTTAAGAAACACTCTTGTGATTTGGCTGAGAAATTCATGAAGCAAGTGGAAGATGCATATAAGCTTTAAACAGAAAAAAAAATAAAAGGAAAAAGAAACAACAAAAAAGAAAAACCTGAGAATCCATCTGTGAGATATTTTGAAAAGCCAGGGAAAATGAAGAAGGATAGCTATGCTATTTTTATACTATACTATATACATACAAAATGTATGGTCTCTTTATATACATATATATATATATAGAGAGAGAGAGAGAGTACATATGTGTCCAGTCTTCTCCCTGACTATTTTGGTATAACATAAAACATGTTGCAATTGTCCTGTTTTTACATGATCTCTGTAGCTCGCTTCTTTGCATATGATTTTTTTTTCCCTCCTAATCTGATCATAAGTCATTAAGGTGTTGCTAAGTAGCTAATTCTGGGCCAGAACTAAGGATTTGCATTGTCACAGGGATAATTTCCAGCGCCAGCATCTTCTTCATCCCTCCTGCCGCTCCGCTTCAGGGAATGGCAGAGGGATATGACACCCCACCACCCGTTTGTTCTTATCTTGGATAAGGATGCTGTCAGGGTGTCAGGTGGCTCTGGCACAGCCTCCTCCCTGCCTCTGGCCATATGTTTCCTGCCACCTCTTACAAAAGGAAATTGCACCCTGTGAGCCTGTTTGGAGAGAAGGGAAGCAAAGATGAACTGCAATGGTTTGGACTTAGAGATTCTTAACTTTCTCAGACAGCCCAAGTGCTGGCAGGACTAGCTTATTTCAAGGGTGGAGGATGTGCATCTTGCTACCTGATGTTCCTTCGTGCTGCCATCTCCGCCGCAAGATGCAGGAGAAATAGGGTTGTGCTATCTCTACTCTCTCCCTGTTTCTCTCTCTGAGAGAAACAACGCAGCAAAATACAGTCTATCTATCTGAAATGTTCTTAGAATGACTAAGATATAGAGCAGGATTTCAGTTTATTTTCCTAGGGCATTGTTCTAAGTATATACGTGTGCATGGGTTTAACCTACACTTGAATTTCCATGGGTGAGATTTATGTGACTGACTGGTCCAGCTCCATCCTTACTTTACTTTGGATTTCAACACTTTTCAGGAAACAGAGAGAATCTTTCTTTCCTGTGTGTCTATTCACCTTCCCAAAATACCAGGAACTATGATATCACAGAAAAAAAATATATGAAAATAATGTAATGGAAAAGCTTTTCTCAAACTGTCACAAATTCCCTCCTGAGGAGGGACACAGTTCTCCTCGCCTTCAAAAATCCCTATTCACTGGTGACTGAGAGGGGAAAAGTGAGTTAGGGAATGCTTTTTTAGGGCCTGTTTTTCTTTGAATCCCTTGCTTCTCTTTTAACACACACTTTCACCTATTGCTGACACTAAAAGCATTTACAGAGATCAAATTATTGAAAGTTCAGCCAGATTTCCCTCAACTATCACAACCTGCCTGCTATCCACAGCTTCTACAGCCTGGCTGAGCAGCAACTACACTGCACTCAGTGTGGGCTTTGGAAGCTGTGCACTGACCACTGATCTCATATTTAGTGTGATATTATTTGATTTGATAGCAAAGACTATTTGCACCCACACACTCTGTTCAACAAAATCAGCTTCTAACTATGCCCATGAAAACAAACCAAAACAAATCCTCACTGAAAAGGATTTTTTCTCAGTCTAGAAGGTTAACCAGGGTAGATGTATGATGATGACAGCCCATGGTTATCGTTTTGTTGCTCTTGTGTCTTTGTCAAGTAATAATGAACCACTCAGCACAAGGAGAAAGAAAGGGAAAAAAACATGGAGAGAAGGAATAAAAAGTGATGCCCTGGGAGTTCACCTGGGCTATTTGAAAGCCTGTGACGAGCGGGTGGCACACACAGTGGTGTATTTTTCAAGTCTTTGACGCCTGGCAGTAAAGGTTACTAAGCAAAACGGCAGAGGGCCAAAAGGTTGCCCATGATGGATCCCAGATACAGCAGAACTAGTGATCTTCTGCATACAGAGTGATAAGGAGGGACTCTCAGGATTGACAGGAGTGACTTAAATACTGTTACAAATGAAAAGGCAAGGATGTGGCATGGGAGAAAGGCAGCAGCCACTTCTTGTCATGTTGAGATCTCAGTGTGTGGCCCTGAACACACACTCGATCCCTTAGGATCAGATGTTGAAAGGTAGACAGGGGTCTGAAGAGGCAAATCAGTAATGGAATTTTCAAAGGCAAAAAGGGAAATTCTGAAAATCATTATTTTGATATCTATCTACTGCTTTCTAAGGGTATAGAAGCAGGCCCTTATTTTTCTGGATCGGATTTTGTTGGGGAAAATATTTGTCCGTTGTTCTAGTTCTGAAAAAAATGTTGGTTAAAAATGTCTAAAATGGATGTGAACACCGAACTAGCTGAATCTATAAGACATTTGTAATACAATTTGCAAGTAGGCTTGGGAGATAGCAATGGGGAAACGGGATGAACTGACTGACTATCTTTTCAGGGATCCCTCTACCATTAATTTTGTTGGGCTAGAAGAATAAGTCATTCTCTATTCTAGTTTGAGGGATCATAGACTTTCCTACTTGATTAGAATTTCCTCTGAAAGTTCAACATGCAAAGACTGGATTTAAGGAGCCAACTGTTGCACGGTTGTAGTTGTTGCTTTATTTTCCCCTTTGCAATTATTTTTCTTACATTGGCCTTTCTCTAAAGAATTAGAACATCAAATCTTTCCTTGCATTTCCCTCATCCCCTGTAAAAAAAAACATATGTCTTTGCCAGTGTTTCCTCAGTTAAGGCCCAACAGCCAATAAATATAAGCAATCGGAAGGATGGAAGTAGCAGTGCTCAAAAGTTAATAGAGTTGGAATTTTTGCTCAGTTTGGATGAGCACTCAAGAGCTAATCCATTGGAAACAGAAGCTATTGAGCCTTACCATGAGATGGAGAAAATAAACTTTCTGTAATTCTTAATAATGTCACATGCTTGCTAGTATGTAAAATTGCTTACTAGTGGTTCAAGGTATTGTCGCTGCCAGACCATTTGGGCATCAAGCAGCAGAGTACCAAGGAAAAGGAAAAGTTTATTTAAGTCTGAAGAGCAATCTGCAAATGCAACTGTTGAGACGGGCACATAACCTGTCTACAGAACAGGATGCAAAGGATATTTTTGAAGAATTTGATGAGGTGTTTAATAGGCCTGAAAGCATTGTGAATAAAACACATCATCCTGATACAGATCCCATTATGCTGCCAAAAGTACAAACATCACATGTAGTACAGTCTCATTAGCCCTGAGAAATGAAGGAAAAGCTGATTGTGACAAGATGGTAAGATGCGGTGTTTTTGAGAGACTGCAGGTACTAGTTGGCTTGGTTAACAACCTGATCACATGCAATAACACAAAATGTTATGGATTTGTGTAGATTCAGGAGATTCAAATAAAGCTATCAAATGCAACGTAGCCCAAGGGAGCACTGGAGAAAGACATGTCTAGACTTCCAACAACAAGAATATTTCCAGCTCTGGATGCAAGCCAGTGATTTTGGCAAATCCATCTTGATAAAACATTAAACTCTACACCTTGGACTCCATTTTTGCTGATATATTTTAAGTAACTTTGCTCTGTGATTATTTCAGAACGTAAAAAGTGCCACTGCACAGAATTTCAAGTCCCTTAAGATCCAGGTGGAAACAGCTATTTATAGCCTCTTGAGCTACTGATAATGATCAACATTAAAGGAAAAAAAAAAAAAAAGTGATATCCAGCTCAGCAGGTGTGGATATCAGAGCATTTTTTTTCTTCACCATACAGGCCTTTTAGTTTTCCTTTTCCTTTCTTTCCTTTTCTTCTGTAAGAAAGAGAGAAGAGCAATCATGACAACATTCAGCAGTATATCAAATAGCTTCCAGGTTTAAATTCCTGTCTGTTCGAGACAAAGGACTTGGACTTAAAGGTTTAATTTCATGACAAGTTGCCTGCAGAATTGAAGCCAACTTCAGAAATCCCGAAACCTCCCTGCACTATGAGTTACTCTTCCTCCATGCCAGGTCAGAGCATCTACTGCCCCATAAGCCAGTTGCAACACTGAGTCCATGAAAAAAAAAATAAACTTCCCACCTCCACAGACATTTTTTCAAACATTTGTTTCTTTTTAAGTCATGTTTCTAGGAAGTCCACCCAAAGCTTGCATCCAATGTCATCGTGAATAAGACAGTGGCAGTCTGTGACACCGAAGTGAGGAATGACAGCTGAGATCTGAATCTTCCCAAACGGGGTTTTGCTTCTGAAGCTAATGTGTTGTGAAGATGCATCCCGAGGCTCTCACCCATGGGATGACAAATGCACTTATAGCAGGGCTACAGACTGAGCCTGCTTTTGGCCCAATAATCCTTCAGTTATTACAAAGTGTATCAAAAATATCACTATACATCACAACCAGAACAAATTCAGAGACCCTTTCCAGAACTGTAAATATCCTGCTTGGGAAGCAGCTCACCTGCTAGCGGAGGAAATTCGAGCAGGAAGTGATCAGAGTTAGGGTTTCACATTTCCTACAAGAGTGCATTCTCTGGAGGGGTGTTTAACAACCAGGTACAGTCTCAGAGGGTTTTCTTTTTTTTCCCCTCCGATTTTATCCACAAATTCCACACTGAACTAAGAAATCTTTTGCTCAAATATTACTGGATTAGTATTGCCTATCAAAAAAGGATTTGGGTAATTCCTGGGCAATTCCTGAGAAGCACCTGATTGCATCAATATAAACACATAATGACTCATCTAAAACACAGGAAATGATTCTGGAAACACATAAGTACATTTTTAAAGCACGCTAAAGACCTTCCTAGAGCAGTTAGGCTTTCAAGAGCTTCTAAGTATAAAAATCACAGCAGCAGTGAGAAGATTTGAAGTAATGATGAGTCAGGTAAGGTTGTTTCTTTCTAATGAAAAGCTCCGAATGATGCCAACTTGCAGGTGATTGGAAGAGTAATTCAGAATGAATGGCCCAGAGCAAAAGCTCAGACACATTTGGGTAGGAAATTCTACAAGATCCATCAGTGGGAAGTTGCTGCCCGTACTGAAAGGTGATATTAAATATATATATATATATATAAATATATGAAGAATTATGCCACACAGCATGAGACCAGACCTCTTAAACAGAGCCCACTCGTGTGCGTATCTGGATTTTGAGAGGTAGAACACTGTACAGAGTAAATGCCATTACCGAAAATAAGAGCGTGGGTGCTACCAGCACTCCTGAGCTTGAGAGCAGAGGGAGACCCAGGGGCCACTTGTGATGGGGGTACGGAGTGAGCTAAAAATGCTTCTGCACTTTATCTCTGCAAATGCAAATCTTATCTACGTTAGTGCTTATTGTACGGAATCCATATGTTTTCTGGGCAAAATATATTGGCTGAGATCCATGATTTATTTATTTGGTTGCTGGAAAATAGCCTAGAGTGTTACACATTCATTCCATATTAGAAAGATGCGATTTTAGCTTCTTGCTCTCTTTTCTTTATGTGTGTGTGTGGGGGGGGAAGGGGATAAAAAAGAAAGCAAACAAAAAAAGTAGCTGTGCCTTCTTTATGCAACTAGAAGGAAATTGAGTGTAACAACCCCATTGTAAAATTATGTGTTTTATAAGGTCCTGAATATGGTGCATCTTTTGTGTTCTGCTTCTAATTGTTTGCTCTGTACAAAAGGATAATTCATTAGGCCAAGTCTCCAAATAATCTCAAAGTGACATGAATTCCTTTGCAGAGTGAATGTCTGTTTCAAGTAATCCATGGAAAACAGACAGGCGTCTCTTGTCATTTTGGAGCTCTAATCCACTGCCCGGAGCATGAAAATGCTCGGGATAACAAGTGTGGGAATGACCAAGATCAACATTATTTTGCGGGGTTTTGTTTGCTTAACAACGCCGCTGATCAATAGAGTTGCTGGACCTGGCAGATACAATGCGGCAGGATTCATGAATTAAGCTCAGGAAGCAAAAGAATTTGCTAAAGAGGCACGGGGACAAGCCCCTCCTTCCCCCCTTGGTGCATGGGTATGAAAGCAGCAGTGACAGAGTTTGAGCGCTCGCTTCACCAGTGTACCCAGCCTCATTCTGCAGGAGTTTTTACACTTGAATTAGAACCACACTGACACCCGTATTTGCAGCTATGAACTTCAGTTGCAAAGTTAAGGGCATTTGCTAGACGCTAGTTTAGTGTCACGATGCAGAAAGGAAATCCTGAACTCTCTAATACTCAAAGCGTAGCGCGATCCCCTTCGGCAGGACTATGCAACTGATCCCTAACTCCAGGTAAATAAGAGCAGAATGGAAAGAGCTCCCTCAAATACTCCAGATGCCATTGCTCGTAAAACACTCACAGGCTCCTTCTTCTGGAGAAGCAGAGGGCAAAGCCAAGAGGAGAGCCGGCACTTCTCTGCAGATGACAGTGCTTTGCAAAGGTTGGCTTCCAAGGTGTCAGTGTTGCTCAGGGAGGTGATACATGCTACCTATTGCTGGAAAACCTAATATTCGCCAAATTGCACACTATACTGAATGTTCTGCACAACATGGAAAATGCAACAAGCTGCTGCTTACAATAAGTGGGGTGTTCAGCTGTGTGGGAGGGAAGAGTTAAGTTTGCTTATATGTACTTACAGCTCCTTAGCATTTAGGTGACCTCTGGGGATTTTCTGCCTCCTTTTGCTTAAACAAACAAACAAAGATCATTAGGTAGCTGCACGGTATTGAAACACAAAACTACTATAATCCCAGAACGCTGGAAATGGGAAGGACCGGACCGTTCTGGACTTGCAAGAATGCTTCGGAGGATCCGCTGGTGTAATTTATAAGCCCCTCCAGACCTATACGTGTCTTGAGCTGCTGGCTGGAGCGGCTCTGCTCGGAATTTCTTGCGTTGCAGCGGGGCAGCGCAGGAGGTGGGGAGGGCGGAGGGCTGGAGCTGCCTTCCTAGCAAGGCTTTAAAAGCCTCGGCAGCCAAGTTGCGCGGACGGAAGAGTTTGTGGCTTGTTCTGAGCCCTCCGGCCGGCATCACGTTATGGGCAAGAGATGGGATTCATGTGGGTAGCGCCGCCGCGGCTTGTGCCCGGCTCTTGTTTTTTAAAGGGGGGGGGGGGGGGAGGGAAAGGGAGAACGACTGAGCGCATCTTTTAATTCCAATTATAAAGTGAAATTAAAAAAAAAAAAAAGGAGAAACAGTGCAAAGTGCAAGCAGCTTTTGGAGGTAAACGTGCAGGCCCCGCTCCCCGCCGCGGGGCTGGGGGGTCCTGGGTCCCTGTAGTCGCCGGCGCGCTGGGTGTTTGCTGCCTGCTCGGTGTTTCCTCTGCCTGTGTGTGACACGGGGTGGGGGTGGCGGGGGTCGCGCTTTCCCCCGTTGCCCCCCCGCCCGGTGCGCGGGGCCGCCCCCGCCGCCGGCCCCGCCCGCCGCCCATGTGCGCGGGGAGCGCGGCGCCCGCCAGCCCCGGCCCGGCCCCGGTCCCGGCCCCGGGGCCGCCGCCCGCATCATGCGGCCCCCCCCCGCCACCGCCGCCGCCGCCGCCCGGGGGCTGCTCCTTTTCCGGCCCGCGGCGTGTGCGTGAGAAGGGGGCTCCAAGTTACCCCAGCGGCGGCGGCGGCTCCGCGGGGGGACGCGGAGCGCGGAGCCATCACCTGTTCCCTCCTCCGCTCCCGCAGGTCGCGCCGAGGTGGCCGGCGGCGCCCGGCAGGACGCGCAGCGCCGCGGCCCCGGCTGGCGCGCACCCCGCCGCCGCCGCCGCTGCAGCATGGGCTGCCTCGCCGGGATTGCCCTGCTCTCCTGGGGAGTCTTCCTAGCGGGACGCGTGAACTGCCAGCATGGGAAGAACAACGTGCCCAGGCTCAAATTGTCCTACAAAGGTAAGTCTGCTTCTTTCCTCCTCTTTTGTATTATTTGTTATTATTTATTACCCCGCCTAAAACAAATCTTCCCCTGGCGTTTCCCCTCATATCTTTCCAAACAGAAAGCGGTGCTCGGGGCGATCTCTGAGGATCCCCCGCTCGGTACCCCCCCAGTTTGGGCGCAGACAAAGCGGAGCGCGGCGCGGGGGCCCGCGGGGCTCCGCGCAGCCCGGCGCGACCCGCGCAGCCCCCGCTCAGCGCCCGCAGCCCCGGGGCTCGCCCGGCTCGGCTCCGGGCACGCAGGGCAGCCCCAGCGAGCAGCCTGCCATAGGGGAAGATACATACATACATACATACATACATACATATATATATACATATGCACTTTTTTAGAATTTTTTCTTTCCTTTTTTTTTTTTTTAAGGCATGAAGTGGTTAATTTTCGAGTCATGAATATTCAGCCTGTGCAAATCTGACAATCAGATGCCTAACATAAGCAGTAGATGGTGGGTTTGCCAAGAAACTATAAACTGAAAGGAGCAGATCAGCCCAGAAAAGGAGGAAAGGGCTGTTAGGCGCTAGGAAACGCTGCCTATGGATGTTTAACGCGGTGCAATTTGTTGGAACTGGAACTGTTCTCGGTGCAGTCTGATGTATTTCATTAGTGATCACAGGGAAGGTGTAACTGAAGAAAGGGAGCTGCAAGGTTGCATTTACCTTGCGAATGGTGTATTGGCACTTACTCACATTGCAATGTCAGTACTTAACTTGTGTATCACAGTGCTTGTGCTAAAGGAGGGCTCTGAAGTAGGCAGACTTTCTTATGAGTATAGTTCCTCTGTAGATACATTTTAGGAAGAACTCACAACATCTGGGCAATATGCAACTGGGGGAAGAACTTTAAACTGTAGAATTTGTGCAGTATCATCATTAAAAAGGGTGTCTATGTATCTGTCTTTCTCTCTGAAGTGCTGACTTTTTGTATTTGTCACATTATTGAAGGTTGAGGGAAGGAGAAGCAGGTACAGGTCTGAGGGGAGGGAGGAAAAGTAGCACAGTGCTTCTGCAGTGGAAAAAAGTGAACATGTGTGTGCATGCCTGGTCATAGATGTCAGGCTCAGTTTACAGTGCAGTGTCAATACACTTCTTGCCAGTAGAAATATGCTTTCTAGTTTATTTTTTTTCTCATCTGTCCTTCTTGTGCAGCAAATGGGAGAAGGGTAAAATTCTCTCTGGTGCAAGGCAGGCATCGTTTGCGCACTTTAGATGTGAAAACTAAGCACCTGCAAAACTTGGAGGCATCATATGAGAAATGCAATTTCATCAGAGCACATATATGCATATCGTTATATGTTTAAACTTGAAAAGATATATATGTGTGTGTGAAAATAACAGTTTAAGGGTTCTGAATGTGTTCCTTTGGTTTTCATAAGAAAAAAAATCATTTAATTTCAACACAGAATAGATTATTTTGCATAATGGTATCTGAAGACAGCTATGAACATGCCACATTAAAAAAAAACTCTTAATTTCTTCCAAACTTTCATAATTCTGTGGAAACTCAGATTAATATATAGAAATATAAATCCTATAAAAATACCTGTAAAGGGCTTTAATGGCTAATTAATTATCATTTATTATTTTTTATCCTTTTAAAGTTTCTTGGTGGCCCAGGTCTGCTGTCCCTGTTCACAGTGACTGATTTCATGGAAACTAATTTCAGAGAGTGTGGCCAGATCTGGCTCAGAGTTTTCTCCCACTACTGTATCCATATACAGTTTAGCAGCCTTTAGTTATTCTGCTGATTTGTTATTTTCCAGTTCTGCTCTTGCTGGGAGAAAAAATCTAATTTTCTTTATTTTTTTTTTAGATCAGGAGACATCAGATTTTAATATATAGTCCTATATGAGTAAAACAGGAAACTGAAAAGAACATTGAAACTGTTTTTTTTTTTTTTCATCACTGTAAAAATGTAAATCACTGTAAAAAGAAAACGAGTACAAAACATCAAGCAACCTCTTTTCCAATCTAGTGAAGAAATTAAATGCATGCTTAACTGGAAGCAAGTTAAATGTCTGAAGACTCAGGAATTCACGCTCTTGCCTTTGATTCATATATGTACTTAATCAATCTTTGACTTAAAACATGTGTAACCCTACAACTCAAATCAGACTACTCACATGCTTAAAGTTAAGTACCAGTGTAAATGCTTGGCCAGGTCAAAAGGAACGTGTTGAATGTCCGGCTGCATTGATCCCTAAGTACAGGGATATCATTATTAGGCAGGGAAAACTAAGGCTTATCAGTTGGTGCTTTTCAAGACAAATTTTCTTTCCAGCATAGCATGGTATAGAGAGATAAATGTTAACACTTGGTGTACAAATTGCCTTAAGAGCTGCAGCTATTGAAAATATGTCTTTTTGACACTGATTGAATGCCTTACATATTCATGTGTATCTTTCAGGATGTATTCCTGCTCTATATATTGGTATATGATTCATCTCTATTCAAACTACTTGCAATCAGAGAAAGAACCTCTCCAGTTACTTCTCCAGTCTGCCTCTCCATAATGAACTGAGGTCTAGTAAAATAAACTTAAGATATTGAAAAGAATATGCAGGGTGAAAAGAGTGAACCAAGTGAATTCTCTTTTCATTGACTCACATTGTGCTTTGTTTTAACATGCAGGCTTGTATTTTTTTGCCTAAACAAATACCTTGGAGCTAATTGTCAGTGCCTTATTTCAAAAGAGTAGCAAGGATGTTTTTTACCTTCTTGTTTTTCTCGACTAATTAGATGTCAAACATGGTTAAGAAGTCCAGGCATTTGCTTTAAAAGTTACCAAATGAGTCCTGAAGGGTTAAATCCCTGCCAACCTTGATTTCCTATGGTCACTTGTTTTCAAAGGTCCAGTGTTAGCTCTGCCATTTCCCAGGTTGCTGGACAGAAGTTTTAGTGAACTCCCCATTCTTGCTTCCTCTTCTTGTCACTCACAGTCTTGCAGCAGATTAGAGGCATCCTACAGGGCACATTATGGATAGGGAAGGAAGGGAAAGTGTATATGCATATATTAAGGCTGCATCTGTGGTCTGAAGAGGTTCCTTCTGTTTATTGTAAAACAGAGTTCTGGTTATTTGGTTTCTATCAGCTCGATTTTGGTGGCATATTAGAAGGAGAAAATTTGGGGAGGACATTATTTGACCTGCTGAACTCAGTGGCAAAAGCTGTGTTCATCATGAGGGGTTTCTTCAGTACGTTTTAAAGCTTCCAAGCATTTTCATGTACATGCATGGACTGGAAAGGTTTTTACTCGCATAATAGTTATCTCCGGATGATTTAGGGGCTGATCCAAAGTTCACTGAGGCCAATGAGTGCTGGATCATAGCCTAAATGTAGTAAAACCAGCTATAAAACCGAAGGCTCAGCTGAGCCCTTCTACCTCAGTGCTCCCCATCTGGTGCTCTTCAGAGTTGTTCCTATTGAAAAATAACAAGAATTTATCTTGTCAATCAGTCAAAAGTAAGGGATCCTTCAATAAACCGACAGGAAACAATTTGGCCTTAAAGATTTTTTTTTTCTCTAAATCTTATCGGCTTGAATTTCAGCCTCTGTTGTAACAGTCTCTATACTGTGTCATTAGGTCATAGACTCTGTTCAGGAAACTTCTGCTGAGCTCTACCTCCTCCCTAAGAGGGTGACCAGACTGAGTATGCAAAGTTTGAAACAATAAACATAGTCTTCACTCCAGATGAATTTCTTGTTTTGCTTCCTATTTTCTTTTGCTGTTGTCTATACGGTCAGGTAAGGACACAGAGATATAACTGGTTACAGTAACTTTTGATATAAACTTATACGCCCAGAGAAAGAGTTTCCATCAATAGGCCCCGATTTGCAGGCCTTTTCCTAGGGCAACACTTATTTTTGTCCCTGCATGAGCAGCTCTGGTGAACCCAACTTTCTCCAATCCATCTGTCGCGTCCTATTTGTTCATTGGAAATTACCAAATGCTTTAAATATGTTTCGTAAGAGTACATGTGTGGTTCTTTCTTTGTTATTGTTGCTCAATTGGATACATATTACTTGAGAATAAGTAACTGGAAAAGCATGGCGCACAGATTTAGCTGTATTACTCCCTGGCTCCAATTCAAGCCATATTAAAAATAAGTGTTTTGTTTAAAGTTGCAGTGATAGGAAGAACTGCTCCATTCTTGACGTGCAGCTGATTTACGTTTTTGTATGATAGATTTCCATACGGGTGAAATCCTGGCCCTGGAGAATGCCACAGCAAAACTGCTGTCTGCTTCAATCAGGCCAAGGTGCCCTTCCAAGGCTGCAATGGCACAGCACTGAATTACCTGTGTGGACGTTGGTATAAATATCATACTTGATTTATAGTTTGTTGACCTAATCTAGCTATAGCTGATGACCTGCCAGTGGGTAGGATTGTTGTTTTTGCTTCCAATCAAACTCCATAACTCATAAGCCAATAACTCCACAAATATTGGGAAAGTGGGATATAGCGGGGGGAGAAAAGGGGAGAGAAACAGCAGGGAGGGAGCAAAATGGGACTAGCAAGAGAGTTTGTCTCGGGTTTCAAGGTATTTGTTTTAAAAGCCTTTTGCTTAAACTGCAGTGTGCAGAGTTTTTCTGTATAGAATTTCTAGGCTCTGACATGCCTGAAAAGAAGAGAGATCCACTCCAAATTTGTAAGGAAGGCTGGTAAGATGGGAGAACAGGTGACCTTTTCAGCGTAGGCAGAGGCTGGTAGCATGTGTCAGCTTCCACCGTTCCTGGTGCTGCATTCCTGCATTGCTCCCTGACCTCATTCATCTCGGGAAGGAGGCAGTGAAGGTGTCCGATGCCTTTTTTTTTCTTTTTTTTTTTTTCCCTTTTTTTTTCCCCCCATAAATTTTGAATACTTTGAAGAAGCTCCCCGTCTGTGCTGATCTTCTTACCTTCAGTTGCCTGGGGTCTTTTCTGGATTGATCATGGACAGGACAGACCTCCGGCTTACCCGGCTATGTCCTTCCTGGCATGCCCCACGCGCTGACAGGAGGCAGGAGCTGATGAAGGAACTGCCTAAGCTCCAATCTTGCCTATATAGGGAAATTTTCAGCAAGCTAATTAGGGCTGGAGAGTAATTGGAACAAGGAGAGTGAAGCCTAGCCCAATTTTTTCATTTTGCATTTCCAATTTTCCCATTTAATTCCGGTGGAAAAAGTGGTTTCTGTATTACAAAGCTTTCCTTTTCTGGGAAGCTGAAGTTCTCTGTAATTATGTTTTTGCTGTACGGATTGCAAACGACTGAATTATTCACGGAAGGTGCTGTTTTGGCAGAACTGGGAGCTCTGTTCCTTCACCATGGACAAGGTGTGGAGTTCTTGGGAGTGGCTTGTTAGAGTGTCTTTAAAATTCTCCTCTATCAAAAAAAACAAAAACAAAAACAAAAACATAACTGTAATTTCACTGAGCTCAATTACCTATGGATACTTGAAGTCTACATTAAAAATGATTTCTGTGCTTGGAGGCTTTTTCGATTGGGCCTGAAGCATCTTTCTGGATGCTCAGGACTTATTCAGGTGTCTATGCATGCCATAAGATACAGCAAATCAGGATTTAAAATAAGAAACCCAGTCTTTGCAGGTTGCTACCATGTGCATGCATTATTTATGATAATATATATGTGCACGTGAGTGTATACAGAAAGCATTTACAGTGAGGTCCCTCCAAGAAGGAACCAGAAAAATGTTTTGTATTTTTATCTCTTCTTGTTTGAAAGTGTTTGCCAGGTTTTATTTAAGGCATTGCTATACTCTGACTTATGCTGATGTTTACTCTGTGCTGGGGTTTTTGAGGGATTTCTGATTTAGCATAGGGCCTTTAATCACCTAAAAAACTAATACTAGGGAAATGTCTTCATTATTTCCTCCTGCTGGGACACAGTCTTTTTCCCTTGTACCTAGAAAATTGCAGTGGAAACACCCACAATACAGAGATGCTCCAGTATTCCCCATTGCTTCTTTATCAGCTTGGGTCTGGCTTGACCCTTAGTCAATCTGAGGCAAAATCAGGTCTTCACTTGGGACAGTGCCTAAGTGATGGAGATGGAAGCACATCCTTCCAAGCGCTGTCAATGCTTGTGACATTCTCCAGTTGTCTGAAAGCTAAAAAGGGTGGAATTGTCTTAGGGCTCCCACGCACTTATTTTTAAGCAAACGTGTGGGGTGTGCCAAGTCAGAAGCCCTGGAGGTCGTCGTGGTGTCAACCCTGTTAATGAAGGGTGCGCGCGTGGGTCGCGGGGCAGTGCCGTGTTTGGTGGGCGATTCAGTGGATTCCTTCCCGGGCAGGATTAAAGCTCCTGCTGGAATGTCTGCAAGTTCACGGTCCTCCCACTAGCAGCCTGCACAGGGGTCCACTGCTCCCTTACGGTAACAGCTGTGGATGGTGCGAATAGCTGGGGTGATTGGGCATTTTCTTGACTTTTCCTGTCTCCTTCCTACCCTCCCCCAAGTGGGACAGTGCCACTATGCAGGGGTGAGAAAGGGATGGCTGCAGTTGCTAAGAACATCATGAATCTTAATTCTGCCTTTCTCCTCACCTGGAAGAGCTTCTCCATAGTGTCCCCTTCTCTTTTTGCCATGAGGCTCCTTTTACTCTCCATGAGAGAAAAGAGGTACCTCTGGGAGCTAATCCAGGCTGCAGAAGACTTAAGCTCCTTTGTTATTCATTTACTTTTCATGAACTTAGGCTGGCTTCTGATAGCAAAATACCCTAATTAAACCAACTGTCTCTGTCCACATAAACATTTAAATCTGTGTAAAAATCCCCCCAATTAGACTTGTGCATATGCTGAGTATCTGTAATTTTGAGGTCAGCTGTGGTCATCTAAATGTTGTGTCATCTAAATTTATATTACACTTTAAATCACAGCAAGAAACATAGAATGCCACTCAAATTCTTCATATTC
Organism: Tinamus guttatus; assembly: GCF_059628265.1. Classification (NCBI taxonomy): domain Eukaryota; kingdom Metazoa; phylum Chordata; class Aves; order Tinamiformes; family Tinamidae; genus Tinamus; species Tinamus guttatus. Next base: position 2,269,602 of record NW_028288727.1, on the reverse strand, counting down.
TTAAGACAGTTGTCCAATTTATCTCCCACATTTCCCATATTTCTCCTCCTTTCACAAATCAGCTCATCCCAAATCCAGTGCTACATGCTGGAAGGGACTGTCCGGGTCTGCAGAGCTTCACTAATCTTTTAGCTTAATCATTCCGAGCTTTTGATAAGCTGTCTCGTAATCAGCTCTGTCATATTCTGAAGGTTTCTACACTTTAAATGTAGAACGTTTTCAAGGCTCAGCTTCATGTAAGATGCTCTGCACACAGAAATGCATATGTGCAACTCAAAGGGCAGGTGCCTGGACCTTGCTGCTCCCCTTCTTTTTTGAGTTATCTCATCACTAGTGAGAGTAGGATGAAATCTAATTTAGGTTTATTCCTAAATATTCCAAACAGTCAAAATTTCAAATGTGGGAGATGAGATTCTTTTCTCTTTGGTGATTGCAGTCCCCCCCCACCCCAGGCTAGACTCATGTGCAGCAATCTTTGCAATATGTGAGCACATTTTGTGTCACATCCAGTTTTCATCCTTTGCTGTTCGACAGCCAAACTTCGTAAAGTCAGAAGTTTTTGCCATTCTTCTAATGCTTTAAAACTGTTTGACATTTGCTGGGTTTCTTGCTTATCTCACCAGCTGAAGGCTGCAGAAACTTTAGAAGTGAGCAGTCAAATAAAATTCTCATCTCTTGTAAATATTTTTGTGCAAAGCCTGGATCTTGCAGGAAACAATCTGAGGAATGGAACAGTTATTTGCTTTCATCTAACTTGTGCAAGAAGGAAAAAGAAAGCTCTCCTTTAGTCTCCACTCTAATGAAGCAAAGCTCATGTTGGTTCTGGTGGCCCCTTTTGGCTCCTTTTGAAATTCCAGCCTTGTGTGAGAAAAGGACACAAAAAAGCTCTGGGAGATAATTTAAAGGATTTAGGGCTGTCTTTCAAAGGAGAGAGGTTGGTGGCCTCTTCTACAGGCAACAGACAGTAAATACAGCTCACGAGCACCCAGAAGAGCCAGGAAGAGCAGGGCACAGCTTTCATCACTGTGCCTGACAAGGAGCAGAGCAAAGTCTCTTCAGATTAAGGAAAGGTATCAGAATGTCAGTATTGTTTTGCTTCTTTCATGGACTGCCCACTGAAACTGGGCTAATTTTTCATGAATCTCTGCCTGCCAGAGAAGTGATTTTTCTCAAAACGGTACAAGGATCAACTTTGTGCTGACTATTGCTCTGCAGCATCTGTAGGCCAACTCATGCCCGTTGTGCTAGGTCTGTTCTGCTCTGGCCATATGGTAAACGTCAGTTCCTATCAAGGCATGAAAAGAGGCATAAAATTTGTGGGATCCTGGAGAGGAGACTTTATCTTCTAGATTTTTTTTTTTCATATTCGTTTCTGCTGCAGCAGATGAGAGGCAGCATCAGAACATATTACTAAGATGTCCTTGTAAACAACTGCATAAACAAATTCCTCAGGGAAGTTGTTTAAGGGAACAATTAAGGGAAAATTCCTGCAAGGGAAATTCCTTAATTTCTAAAATGTTGCTCTTGTAAGATATGTCAGAGACAATCCTCGAAGAGCAAGTGTAGGAAGGTATGATAACATTTCAGTAAATGCATATTTTAACATAATAACAGAAAAGGGTGCATATTTACTGGTAGAGAGATCAGGTGAACATAAAACTTTCTTGTGATGAAAGAATTTTAGACATTCTGAAAAGAAATGCTTCCACTGGACATTGCATGCATTTTACAGGTACCAGAATTTCCATATTACTGCAGCACCTTTACTGTTCATTGCAGTGATCTTGAATGTCGCTCTTCATCATGATTCCTTAAAGAGCTTGTCTGCACTTATCTGAAATGTCCTAATCATCAGCAAGGGAGGATTTACAGTACGTTGACCATGCAGTTGTCAAGATAGTAACCCGCTCTCATTATTGCTGGTATAAATTTATCCACAGTTGTTTGTACTGTCATCATAATTGACTCCCAGGTAATAGGTAAATGAGATTTTGTCTCAAGGTAAAAAACATAGGGATTTTTCACATTTCAAGGAGAAATCCATACTTTTTTAAGGAATTTTGTGAAATGTGAATTTAAGGAATTTTGTGAAACATTTGTAATGTGCACTGGATTTTTTTTTCTCTCTGCATCCTGGAGCATCAAGTCAAATGTATCATAAATGTCTAATTCAACTTTCCAGATATTGAGTGTTTTTAATGTGTTTTATATTTCCATTTGTGATTTTCTTGTAGGGAATTGTAATATATTGCTTTGAGTATGGAATTTATGAATCCTAATCCCTTTTCTGGCATCCCTTTAATACTTGGTGTCTTTCATCATTCTTTTTAGATCCCCTGCACCTCACACTCTTTACCAAGCAGCAGTCACACAAAGTAGGAAAATTTTGCTGTATTTGCATACAAAAGGAGGCTGGAGGTTAACTGAAACCCTGCACCACGTCTCCTGATGCACAAGAAGTCTGTACTGCAAGGGGAATCAAAGAAAACACCATAAATATGAAATTCCTTTAATTCTTTGGCTCTTTGGTGTCAGCTTTCTCACCTGTAAAGTGGTATTAAGTCATCCTGTGAGGAATTGCTTGAGGTCAGAGACTTGCCATACTTATTGCCATGCTTATTCAGAGCTGTATCCTACTCTCAGAATAATCCCATTAATGTGTATACTTGAAGTTTAGTCAGAACTTACTTCTGACCAACATACATACAGGCTTATAATCACTTTAAAGTGATTCTAATAATTATATTCACAGCTGTGTGCTCCTGTTACATGAAACACATGCCTAGAATGCAGAGAGTGCATCTAATTTGATGCTGGATATTCCAGACAGCTCTGAACAGGAAACTTTTCTCCACCATCCGCCTACATTTCTCACTAAATATGCTGTGAAGGTGATTAGGGATGATCCCGACTGGAGAAAGGAGCCTCTGTCCTTAGTCTTTGCAACACCCACTCCCAAACATATGCCAGCAAGGGCAAACTTGTTCTGAAACAAGCTGATTTTGGATAATTCCTCTTTTCCACTCTGCACATATCTTACCCAAGACACTTCCCAGCCTTCCCCAAGAATGAGGGCATCCGTTCCCTTCCCGTTTAGGCAATTACTCCCTCATCAGCTCAGTCTAATTGGCTGTCATTGGTGATTCCCTCTCTGGAAAGCCCTTGCTTAACAGCCTAGTAGTGAGGATTAACGGCCCCAATAAATTCAGAAAAAGGAATCCTGCATGGCTAAAATTCACATCCTTCATTCCTAAAGTAAGTACGAAAGCACCTGTTCCCCTCATCAGCCTGGCACATGTGAAAATAAAATTGGTGGTTTGGATATTCCACACAGCTTAAATGTAGCTTTTAAATACTACTTCCAGTTCATTGACTCAATGAATGTTATTTGTTTCTTTGCTTCCACACTTCCTCAAGGTGCTATAATGCTTACTCTGAAAAACATTCTCTTTTCTCTTTTTTCCATAGCAATATACTATTTTTCCTTCCCTCAATTAAGAAATATAGGAAACAAAAAAAAAAAAAAAAAAAGAGCTTATGATGCACTTTTGAACTTCAAAAGAAAATTAGACCAAGGTGTTTTATGGACCATTTGCCAGCCAGGTAGCTGCCAGTTAAGATAGTGCTAGAAAAACTAAACCCAATTCTTGAACAGAGACCAATATGAAATACTCAGCTTACTGAAGTAAAGATGTCTTTGCATTTGTCTTCAAGTGGAGCACTATGAAGACCCAAATGTATTATTATTCTTCCCAAGAATTTTGTCTATCACTGATTATTCTGGTGTAAATCAAGTGTAACTCCATTAAAAATCCTACAGCCATATCAGTGGAGAGGACCACAGATCCTGTTAATTTACACAGCAACATAGGTACTGACAAAAAGACTGAGCACTGCAACTTTTACATTTTTGGACTCAATTTCTGTAGCTGAGACTTAACACAAAAAGTTTTTAAAGGGATATTTTTAATAACTGCCACTCTTTTAAGAGTGTTTTCCATCAGTGTGTAGAAATATGACAAAAGCTGAATTTTGTTTCACTGTGGGTTCACCCCCATTACTATGCATACAAACTATTTTACCTTATGCCAGACATATGGAAGTGATCAATGTATGTAAATTATATGAGGAGAGGTGAGGGATGGCTTTTTAGGCTAGGAAATATCCACTTGTTTCTGGTTATAGGACCCTGAAACAAAAACAGAAAAAGGAGACTTTAGGTTTTAAGACAGGTTTTCTTTTGAAACCGCAGCCAGTGAATGGCTAGAATAGCAATGATTTTTGATAATCACAGTGAAAGCATAATATTGTCTTGAGCTGAGCTACTCTGTTAGGTCTTTTGGACATGAGTTTGGAGAGAACTGCTTGCATGTGCAGCAGCAGATTGTGAACCTATTACATGCAGCAGTGAGCTGCTCTGGGGCCCACTTATTAGTGAGAAAATACTAAGAGCAAGTGCTCCGTGGGGCAAGTCCAGGTTCCTCAAGGCCAGGGTTTAGCGAGCAGGACCAGCCTGAGCATCTGTTGCTCATTTTCCTCCCTTTGTGCACTATTGGTGCAGCACTTGGTCCACCAGGCACTGAACTGGAGTCAGTCTAAAAATGATTTTCTTTTTCTTTTTTTGTGGGAGGGAGATAAGTTATTTTGTTGGATTACAAGTGGCCAAGGGAGGGAAAAGCAAGAACTCCTTAAGTCAGCACTGGCTTTTTAGTAGTTTGTAAAACTACCCTCCCACAGGCAGCCCCTAAGAAATTAATTCTTACATTGTGACAAACTTGCATTCATGGTGCTCCCAGAATTTTCCATTTGTAGAAAATTTTATTCATATTCACTACTGCGGAGTAATAAACGAATCTAGAGTCTGGCAGAGCTTTGTTCCTAGATATTGTCATATCTTTCATTCTGAGCTGAAAAATGGACAGATCGCTGGGTTTCATAAATGCATGCAGAAGCTGTCAAAGAGCCTATTTGCATGTGAATGGTCATGGGAGGTAGGAGGGGAGATATGTAAATAATTCTGTGGATAGCTTCTGACAGCGATAGCTGAAATTCAAAGTACTCTAAAAAGCAGCACCATGAAACATTAACCTATTCACAGGTACAGAAACTCCCATGCCTTAAACAGATTTGCCGTAATAATGGCCACTTGGGGAAAAGCGAAACTTAAAAAGCAGTGCCAAATCTCCCACTGCTTTACATTTTCTGCCTGTTTTAATATTAAAAGAAGAAGAACAAGAAGAAAAAGCCAAAATAACCCCTCCCCTGCCCTTTCCCCCAGCCCAAGACCTAAGCAGCAAGCTGAGCTAGACCTTCATTGAAAATCCAGCAGACAAGTATCACAGGAGTAGAACAAATATAAAGCACCCAAGAGTATTTTTCTGAATTTTTCCAGAGTCAGAGCCCATAGGCACTCAAAATAATCATTACTTTAACCTACTGTACATGCTTTTCGGTATCTCTCTATTCTGCTCTACTGTTGCACTTTAGTAGCCAGTAGAATGGCTAAATGTTCTCCTTTAAAACTAAAGGTGTCCTTCAAAAGATTCAGTTGTTCATGACCCAAAAAGAAAAGAAAAAAAAAAGTGAAAGTAAACAGTAGAAGAATGAAGAACACCGAGTAAAATAAAGATCTTAATAGGCCTTGAGCCAGGCGATTTTCTACATGTTTTATTGTACTTTGTGTCTGCTTAGATAGAATTGGCATGTGTGTATATGGGGAGAGAAAGATTTACGAAACCATTTATGCCTGAAACAACTCCAAAATCTGTGATTAGGCAGGCACAAGGACTAAAAAATATTTCCAAAGTAAAGTTCACATTAGAAGGTGATGTGAATTATGTACCGATCCCTTAATCATGAGATAACGTGGTACCTTTCCTGTAGTTTACCGAGCAATAATCGCTTTTCCTGATATTATTTTGTAGTTTCCATCTACTTACCTCAAAATACCATGCTATATTTCATTCAAGCCTCATAATTCAGTAAATAGCTTGTGTCACCCCTGTAATCATTTACAGCACACATTTTCTTTCTCAGAAAAGCTTCTGTGCACTAATTTGATCTGGTTAAATTATGCTGAAAGGAACTCACTGAGACAAAGTTAAACACAATTTCATTCACTGCATTTATAAAGGGCAATTATTCAAAGACTCTGGAATTTGTTCAATCACGCTAATATTCCTATAATGAAATGTGATTTGTCTTAGTATTTACCAGGAGATTAAAAATGAAAAAAAAAAAAAAAAGACTGATTTTAGAAACTTCTGCTCACATGAGTAGCCCCATTGATTTCAATGCACATGGCACTTGTGGTGTGAAGTGGCCTTTAGGGAGGTTATATAAGTTCTCTTTCACTTATGAAATAATAATCCCACAAAACCAAGCCATTGTTACCATTGCATGAAATTCTTGAGCTTTGGCTGGGTAATAGGAAGAAATAAGGCAAAAGCTATTCAAAATGTTGTTCAGCTCCCAGATGAAATATTTTTCAAACCAGAACAATCTCTCTTGCTCTTGATTGCCCTTCAGCTGCCCTGCACTCTGAAGTGCTGCAAGGAGAGCATCTTAGCCTTGTTGGTGATCAGTATGGGCAGCAGGACCCTGAAGTTGGTGCAAAAGACCCCACTCAGTCCTTGCGTCCTTTCACATGAAGTGTATCAATTTGATCAAGTGCATGCAAGGTGAATTTTCAAATGGCAAAGCAAGTTTGAACTGAGGTTTTGAGCAAAATCCTATTTTCTCTTTTTGAAGCCTTCTGTTACTTCCCTGTTAGCAGGTCTTTCCATTAAAACACTTGATGTAAAAGACCATCTGTGTGAATGTAACACTAAGAACAGGCTAAAAATCAGCCTTGAAGTAACTAGACTGATTTGACTTCAGTGGCTGGAAATAAGTAACACCGCAGGTAAGTGGCTCCACTGGAGGCACTGGTGGAGCCATTGGGCCACATGCTAACGTGGTCTGCACAGTTTGGCAGTACCTACTCGGATGAAGCCACTTGTGGAGATGCTTCTGCTAACCCCAAATTTATTGTATCCTGTGTCATGGGTTAACAAAATGCAGCAAGTCCTGAAGGCAGAACTGGCTGGTGACACAGTAAAGATTTTCGCCTTTTTTTGATAGGCCTATATTTGAAGAAGGAAATAATAAGAATGTTTTCGATTAAAAATTAGGAGCGGAAACCATTTGTGGCATAAACTCCAACAGGAAACACATTTTGCGCTGCTTCTGCTCTCTGGTGCAGTTGGCTGCGAAGTCTTTCCCTTGGCTGGAAGGGGGAATCAATGCAATTAACTGGATCTCTTACTTAAACCGTGTTAGCAGTCAGAGATCAGCCTAGCAACGCGCATCCCTCGCTGACAGGCATGTCCGAGCCCTTCGCAGCAGAGGCACCCGGCACTTCTGTGCACCCGGCCAGGGATGAGTTTCCTGTGACTTACATTGTAAACGTGTTAATAAATACATTCATCAAGGAGGCAATTGCTGTCAGCCTTCAAAGCTGCTCACCTGATAGCTAAGCGCCATGCAGACAAGCATGTATTTACTTACATAATGTACCCAAATGCAGAGTTATTTATACAGCTGTTTTTGGACCAGACCCACGAAGCGCACTAAACTACACCATGCCCTGCTACGAGTTATTTTAAGTTGCTCTTTGCCGTAAATACATAATTCAAAATTGGGTTTCCAAATTGTGGATGATGTGTTTTGTGCTTCAGTGGATACAAACATTTGCATTGTACAGTATATGATATGAGCATGAAAGGTCTGGCATTCCTAAGTCTGTTACAAAGTGTGGGAGGGAGGTGGATGTTTTATCCTTTGCTCATACCAGGAAGGAAAGAATGAATGAGTATCTGCCACGTGTTTCATTAAGGCAGTGTTAACAGTGGACATACGCATTGAGGAGAGAATAACAGCTTACTTGCAGGAAGGAATTCAAATGCTCTGAACAGCAGGTCTTTGGCTTTTAGTGCCTACAGAGGGTGATTCAGCAATGATCTTATTGAAACTGTGAAATGTGAGCCTCTGCAGTAGTCATTTGGCTAGCTAGTATGTGCAGGAGACCCAGCACAGCATTTTGTTAAAGCTGGAATATTTTCTTCAGATTTAATGTGGTGGGGCTAACAGGAACTGTATCTTGTCCTGTCCTCCATACTCTTTCCCTAAGCACCTATTATTTTTTATCAGCAGTTACTGTGTTATACTGTCCTTTAGTCTAATTGGCTATTACTATTCTTAGGTTCCCATCTGCAAGAGCAGCATGGTGATTTCTGCATCAGTGTCAGGATCCATGCTCAGCCCTGCCCTTGGGGACGAGAACATCTCCGTACATACCTGTTAAACAGCAGCAAAGCCTAGTCAGCAAAGTGGTGGTGCTCAGATTTTGTTGTATTTGTTTTTTCTCTGTGTCTTTTTTAGAAGTTTCCTCATGTTTTAAACTGGAAATGGAGTGAAATTTTATCCTTACGCACATTACCGAAAAGGAAAAAAAAAGAACTTTTCCTAATAAAAACATTACTCATACTAGTGTCATAGCCTTGACTTTGCATTTATTGGCATAGATGCAAACTTATATGGCTGTGTGGATGTTTGCCATATGCAAATCCATGCATCCATAAATCAGCATGTGCAGTGGAGGCCGCACAGCTGAAGTGCCTGCAACAGAAAACGGAACCTTTCAGCACCAGGTCAAACACAGTTCAGTGTGTGCAATCAATGGAAATCCCTGTGCTACCAAAATTGATCTCTGGCACATGTGAGATGAGTTTCTGACCGGATCACGCCACCACTTTTACCACAATCTGAGCAGAGAAGTCAGTGCAGAGCTGCATGGACTGGGCTGATAACCATGCAGAACCAGAGAACTTCCTGCTGGCTTTCCCTGGTGGCTTTTGGGGAGAATTAGACAGGCATGTCCCATCAGAATGAACTGCTGATGAAAAATGAAGTTTCCATTTAATCAGTTTTTTTCCACCAGTTCTATCCAAATGAAAGCAGTGCTTTGGATCACTGTGCTGATGTATGTGAGACACATGACTCTGCATTCATTGACATCAACCTGAGCGTGTTCGAGCAGACAGCATGATTCATGAGGACTTCATGCAGTTCAGGTGCTTGTGTCCCTGGTCGTTCCTGCACAGGACCACAATTTCCATTAAGACTTCTTTGATACAACCTCAGAAATTAGCATAAGAGTTAAATGATAACTGTACAACATGAGAGCTGTATCCCTGTCTGGAATTATGGATAAAAAGTAACCATCAGGCAGAACGTGTATTTATACCTTTCCTAGATGCAATTTAGTGGGATTTGAGTAGGATGCAGTGTGAGACAGGGACACTCAGAAGCATGTGTAAGATTTGGGGATATGACTTGGCCATGTCAGGGTTTTTGAGGGCAGGCACTGGTTTCTCCCATTCAATCGCAAGAAAACTGAACACCCAGGCCACAAATGACAGACAAAACATTCAGGGGAAAAAAAATCCACACCTTTCCAGATTTTTTTCCTAAATTGTCATTTTATGAAAAGTTCAGCATTTTGACTGTCTTAATTTGAAAGCAGATGTTGGAATATTGTAATTTCCCCTGAGAAAAAAATTCCTTGCTTTTCTTAGGTTTACTTGCTATGAAACTATGTTGTCTCAGAAAAACACCATGCTTTGTAAAGCTCTCATGTGACTTGTGGAGCTCCAAACTGTCTTGATCCGTAGAGCCATGCCTTAATGTCAAAACGTACTACCCAAAATTTATTGCAGAAAAAAAAAACCCATAAAAATAGATGTCTGATTCTTTAATAGAACATTAATGCAATATTTAAAGGAATAGTATGTGTTACAATTTGTGTAATAGAATTATTATTTAAATAAGGTTTAATTTGAGGTATACAGAGATATTTCAATATTATTTTCTCCCTGGAAAGCATTAATGTAAAATAATGATAAAGCATTTTGGATGAAGTAATATAATATACGGCCCAGATACCTTCCTCAATTTTTTAAGATTATTACCTCTAAAGCTTATAAGACATTGAAATATTGAGATAAGTGTTTGCCTTATATTGTTTCATTTTCATGTTTCAACAAAGTTTACAGTGTCAGGAACACTGGCCTTGTGGCTAAAACCCTGAATTCATGGATTATCTTAAACTCCAGGTTCTTACCCAAACTTTCTGTGTGACTGCAGGTGATCTTGCCATGCCTGAACTTTCCATCTATAATTAAGAGCAGCGCTGCTTTGCTTACCCTACCCTTTTGCTTTATTTTCCTTGATACTGTGTGTTTTCTTGGAGTCAAGGACAATCTTTTTGCACAGTGAGGTTCTCCCTGGACTTTTCAGAACAAGGAGAACAAGTGATAACCAACAAATAATCAGTTCAAGGGTAAAACAAGGCCCTGGGTACCAAAGCAAACAAAGAAAATATTACTGTAGTAAGAAAGCAGTAAAAAGAAATTAAAACATGGAACAATTCCTTCACAATCTATCTAGCCTCATTGCTCAAACTCAAGAGTTTCAGTCACTTGGAACATTAATTTTTAAGAAACAACTCTTACTTTCTCTCTCTTTAAAAGGGGCAAACTTCTAAAAACGTTAGCTTTTCAGATACTGAAGTAAGGTAGTCAGAAAGATATGTTCCATGTTTAAATGATTATTGTCCTACATGGATAGTTCGAAGGCTGACAATTTCTATTTTCAAAATTTCTTCTATGTGTGTGACATCTTCATGCTATGCAGATTTGGTCAAGTCTCTTTCATTTCAATATGAAAAAGCATGTTTGTCTTAAGCTGCTATCAAGGAGAGGCATTCTCATGCTCATTTTTATTGGTCCTGAAACTTTGTATGTGCAATCTCCTCTCTCTCTCTTCTTTTTTTACCCCCAATTCTAACCTGTGGTTTCAGGTATACTTTGTTATATCAGTCAGCTGCAACGCTGTAGATTATCAAGGGACTTCCAGCTGTCACACAAGAAAAATGACTGTTTTCCAAAACAAGCTGTGCAGTCCCCTAGCTTCTGGCATAGATGAATATATGAGTGTTACTAGGCATAGGAAACATTTCTGAAAAGTTAATCCCATGTTGTATTTGAATGTTAAGGAAACCATCTACTCATTCTAAGGGGTTTAACCTTTCTTCTACAGCTAAAACTGGAACAATAGTTATTATTTACGAAAGGTTTCCTTTATTTTCCATGAGGAATACAAACTCGAGCTTTCTGTTTGTTGGGATTGCCCTTTCCTTGATGTAGGTATTCGTTGCTGTTGCTGATTCATTCAAATACAGATTATTGAGGTAATACTAAGTGACAAGCTGTGTTGTTTTGAAATAGCTTGCATTATGGTTCACATCATGCCTTTAGAGACCAAAGCAATGTGTTATTTCACAAATGCTCTAAAGTGTTTCCCCTTATGAATAAAATATCATGCACATAACCTGACTTTCAAGGGTGTACTGTACAACAGAATTAGGATGCAGACCTCACCGCAGCCATCCTGAACTCCTGTCCACTTCCTGTTGGATTCCCACTCTACCTTGTGTGGTGCCTGTTCAAAGCTTATGGAAAGACATCATCAAACATTGATCAGGCCCTTAAACTGGTCATGCCTGAAGGTGCTTCCTTGCAGTAGGCTCTAATCATCTGCTTGCTGCTGCTTTGGCACCGTGCTGGATGCAGTATGTAATTCGAATTCTTGGTATTGCAATCTGAAGCCTTTTAAATTCCGTGGAAGTCGTTCTATTGACCTCAGTGGCCTGTGAATCAGGCCAGTTTAGGGTTGTTAATAATTGCAATAGTAATTCTTTGTCCAAACTCGGCCTCAACAGTTGACGTTACCTGGGGTGATGAAGTGTGATATTATTTGCTTGCCTGGGGTTTCTGACTAAATCTTTTAATTGGCGTGTCAACAGCTCTGGATCTTGCTGTGTCAACTGGAAAGTGCTTCATCCTACAGGACTGCTAAGGAATGATGGAAGGTATAATTTTTGCCCAGGCACTTGCCAGCTTAAGATATTGTACCCTTGGCTTGGCCCTTTCAAACCAAGTTATTCTTGGTTACTATATGAATTGCAAGTGAGAATTAAGAATGATAGTGTAAAATAACATAGGCATCTGATGTTACATAAGTGACTTTTGTCTTTGAATGAACTGAGTTGTAGTTTGTTGGGTGGTGCTCCCGAGTGTCCTGGGGCAGATAAACCTGTGGTCCAGGTGTGCCCAGGGAGCCACTTCTGTTAGACTGACAGTGATTTTGCTTCCACATGTAGAAAGATGCAGGACTCTAATCCATAAAAATGTGAATCAAATCATCAGCACATCTTTTCCAGCTCCAGTGAAATTTACCTCCTACATAACATTTCCAATATAGAAGGTATTTCAAGGGGAAAGTTTCACATGGATTAATGTTTATTGGTTGCCAAGGTAATAGTTTGGAGACCTCTCTAGCAGAAACCAGATAATATCATAAGCAGAAGTAGATAAGTGTAAGGAGGTAATTTATAGACTTTGGGAAAGGTAATTTTATGAGTGTTCGCTATATCTTTTAGAGGTTATATTAATTTGACTTGGATGCTTTTCTGTTAATGAATGAACTTCTGCCTTTCTACTTGTTTGATAAGAGAAATTAATTGTTCCCATGAAAGTTGGCCTCAGCGTACAGTATGAAGCTACAAAACATTGTTTCTGTGTGGAAAACCTGACAGCCTATTTAGCAATTCCAAGATAGCAGCAAACTGAGAAGCAATTGGGTAAGTGGTGTGGCCAAAGACATACCATGGCTGTTTGTCAGAGATGGAAAAAGGACACAAGCACATCAGTCCTGAGTTAGGCAGTTTTTGGAAGGAAAAAAGAAAATAATTGATTTTATTTTTGAGGAGTAAAAATAAGTGGATTTAGCTTCTGCCTTTTTAGATTGTCAGTTGACAAAGAAAAAAGGTTGAGGTATAAAGAAGGAAAATATGGCAAAGTTCTACCTTTTTTTTTTTCTATTCAGCAAATAAACTTTTTTTTTTTCCCAAAATCATAAAAAAGCATCTCTATATTGGGCTTTCCAAGCCGAACATTATGGTGGATACAAGCAAAAGAAGGCATTTAAAATTAATAACGTTCACTTTGAATCATTTCAAGCATAGCTACAGGTTACAAAGTCACTTCTGACAGAAAAAAAAGAGAGAAATCCTGAGTGTTAAGATCTGTTCATATCAGATTTTACTTCAGGGAGGTTCTTCAGAAGTATATAACAATATGGCTCCTCCTCGCCCTTTCTACATCTCCCTACCATGGTCATGGACTTACCCATGGGATGGAGGGAGTCGAGAAGTTGCCAAGTTCCTTTAGAACTGAACACAGCCACGTATCATTGAATCATTGCCATGTATCGCTACTTTTTTTAGTTCCATCTTAGCTCTGTAGCTCTTTATACACACAAAAACAGGACAAAGTGATAATGAATTTTTAGAGTCTCTGATTGACTTCAAATTGTATTCACTTTTATCTGTAGTCTCTGATATTTTTGCAGCAGGTGTCATTTGTGATTTTTCAAAGATAGCTTAAGTCAATGAAAGTGTTGAGTGTTTAACATCCCTGAAAATGCTGCCTTTTAAGAAAATAGGCATAAATATGAAATCAAAATAATATTGCTTGTCCTTACTTTAAAAGTTATGTATTTCTCTCATCTTTACTTCATGCTATATGTATATATTTAAAATCACGTTTTCTGGATCACATTTAATCAGGTGTCAAGATATTCTCCATACTTCAGTATATTCTAGTATGTAGGTTTATATTCTAGTACGAGTACTATAAGTTAAAATAAAAATATTACAGGTACATTGTATTATGATTTTTTCAGGACGTTAGAGAGAGTCAAATGGGGAAACAAAATCTTGAAACTTCTGCCAGAAATTTGAGTCTGAAAACATGTCATTCAGGCTTTTCCTTATTTGATAATTTTTACTTAGCTACATCAGAGGGTTTTGGAGGGCTAGTCATCTCTCACCATGAGAACAGTGGACCATGCTCCCCATTTGCCTCTGAAGTACGAATTCCTTATCTTGTCATCTTGATTACTTACATGGGAGATTTCCAAGTGAATGAAATGGTCCCACTGTCTTTATCAGAGAAACCTGGCAAGATGCTGATTTTGTCTATTTTTTCTGAGAATGATACAGAGTTCCATGAGAAAGTTTAAGAAGGATTACAGCAATAAAATAGAGCTAAATCAAATAATAGATTTTGATGTCTGACTGACATAAATTTTGGATATAAGATGCTTTCTGACTTGAGAACTCAAGGTTTAGTGAAGTTTATTCAGAGCAGGAGGCTGTCTCTTAATTATTTGAGACAATGGCCGCTTCCCAGGTTATAATTTATGTCATTCAAGAAAGCATTGTTATCTCCTACCCCATGACTTTTGCATATATTTCTTTAAATTATGGGTGGCTACTTCTGTTTTCATGGCAGGCTTGGTTCAAGGTCACATTTGGTCAGGTGGGAGAAGGAGGTCCAGTTTCAACAGGACTTAAGTACTGAAGTCAAAGTGTTTGCTCAGCGTAATGCAAATGTCACCTATTAATCATGCTTCCTTTCTTAGAAGAGTTTCCCAGCATGGATGAGTATTATGGATTTGTGGTTATTTGATTGTTTGCTGGACACATGACAGGTCTCTGTAAAGGTCAGAGGGATTCCAGGAAAGTCTGCCAGAGGAAACGTGTGTCTTGCCATGGTTTGTGAGCCCAGTTTAATGTAGGACCAGGTCAGGGCTGCTACTCAGTTCTTGAATAGTCTGTGGACAGGTGAATATTTCTCTTGTACAAACAGTAGAAAATGAGCCCAGGTGTTAGTCTGTCATGCTTGATAGGAAACGTATGCAGGTAAGTAACTACATTTAGCAAGCTACAGCTCACTGCTCTCTGCAGTCCACAAAACTCTCAGGAAGTATGTGGCATTTTGCCAACTATTGGGTGCATTGAGAAATTGTGCACCAAGATCAACTGTGGGGCTGCAAGATGGCTAATGAAGTAACCAGCAGCATCACTGTTCATGGTATTATACACTTTGGTCATACCAAACTGGTCGAGAATGAGGAATTGCAACTGATGTTGGGGTCAACCATATCAACAATATTTTGCATGGAGATATGTATACTAGGTCGGGAGGTTTAGAAAGTCACACAGATTTCATCTATTGGCAGGGCAGTGAGTGCTGACCAATGTCCAGGGCTAGAAATATGTATCAATTAACACTGATCATCTATTAACATTGTGGCACACAAGGAAATATAGCGGGTAACAGAGAACCTGAAGTTCTGTAATAGGAAACTTAGGCCTAAAAAAATTCCATGGATGTGAATATGAGCTCCCCAGGAGGGTCCCAAAATAAACAAAAATAATTTGGTAGGTAGAATTGTATAGTGGAAACCTTGGGAACGCACTCCCATGCTCTGAAAGTCCATAATAAAGTGAACTACAAGCAGTTATCTCCATCTAGATCTTTCCATATCCAGGTCTTCTCTGTATATTTATCAGGAGCAAGTAGGAAAAGAGTGTATGAGCTGAAGTCATGATCAGGGAGGGTTTCAAAAATAAAAAAATTGGGTATAGATTCAGAACTCTAGATACGTCAGGGAGTTGAGCGTTAGCTCTGGGTGGCACAGGAGGTGTTGGACAAAGTAAATTTTCCAGTGTGGTACAGCAAAATCACTGAAATGGAGTGCAGGACATCAGACTGGTTTTCAATAAAATGAACTTGGTCCCCAGCCATGATATGTACCTTGAAAATCAAATATCTGTTAAATGGATCTGATGCTACCAAACCATCTTTGAAACATGTCTAGAGGCTAAAAGCGTTGACATTATTAATATTGAATGATAGCCATGGACATTAAAGGGGAATTATATCCACTAACTTAGAGTAGAGTCATAGTGCTGTTAAAGCAATTGCGCTGACATCAAACTTTGGTTTACCATGTAGTGTTGTGATTTGGGATAACTCTAAACTACAGAAAAATGAGCACAGTGAGACAAAATCTTATTCAGTATATGAAAAATAAATCTGTCTCCATTTTTGGTACGGTTTTTGTAACTGCAGTCATGCTGTTTTATATATCACAAGCAGAATGCTGATTAGATGACACTAAAGAAAAATGAAGGGTTAATGCTGAAGAGTCAGACTGAGAAGTCCTGAAAAGTTGTACATCTTAACTGAAATGAGTTGCAATAACTTTGCCATCATTAAGTTTGGCATGGTAATTCTTCTCCTGCCCCAAGATGGAATTTAAATTTACCCTGCAATCATCACAGCATTTTGTGGCCTCTCACTTGCATGAACACATCTTAGACTTTATTTCTGAAAAACATTGATTTTTAGTAGAAGTAATTTGTAGATCTTACATTTTAAGAATATAACTGAAGTTAAGGCCCGGAGAGAAGAGAGAATGTTTTTACTAAAACTGGAAAAAAAAACAGAAAAAGTAGTCAAGACTTAGCTATACAGGCATTCCTTCAAATCTTCAATAAAGATTTTATCAAGAAGGAAAAGCATGACTTTGGGGGCTTTGGCCATTTTTTTTCAATACATTTAGAACATTACTAAAAGCTTTGGCCTATGAATGGATATAGAGACCTTTGCATCTCTTGTGAAGTACCTTGGATTTCTATTTTGAATTCAGATTAGAGATCATACTGAATGTAAATGCCAGAAGATAAACCAAAATAATCAAATACGGATGTCAGCAATATGAGCCTCTTATAGTGCATGTAAAAGCCTGTTTAAAGGGATTTGTGTTCATCATTTTTTATAATTCAGTGTGATATTGTATTCCATCACCAGCAGCTTAATTTATTTCTTTCACCATCTGTTCTTTTTCTTTCTTCTTCCATGCCAGAAAATCAGTAGCACTCAATGAGCAGAACCAAGCTATACCATAATCTAACTACACTGTTTTTATACTGTTGTTATATTGACCTATTTCTTATATTAGTTTTGTTCAGCTAACCAAAACCTTTGTCTTATAAAACTATAAAATAGGAAACAGTAAATACTCAGTGTAAATTGTAAGTGACAGCACTTTTGTAGCCATCACTTTATGAGACATAACTGAGGCCAGTTGGGTTTTAATTATAGACAGTATCTAAGACTATGTAATAAGTTTAGGTCCCCTTGCCACAGCTCATCCTTGGTGGAGGACAGGCTGAGCAGCTTGCACAAACATAGACCAGTAGTCAAAGCAGTTTCCATGCCAAGCCATATTAATCTAGCGATATCTTGAAATGTCCTTGTGCATTCCTTAAACCACAAAAACAATTACATGAGTTTTGTGAACTCCTGGAATGACGACTGTGCCTTCATTAATACCTTCTTCCCCAATAAAAATATAAATATATACATGGGTCTTCAGAACAAAAAGTTTTAGGTCAGAACACCTTGTCAATTACAGGGCCAGATGAAATCTGGGATTGACAGTGCAAAAGCTCTGAAGGTCTGAAAGGCAAAAATACTTTGGATTGCAAATTCTTCAAGCTGATATCCATCCATCTGTGAAAAACCTGCATAGAAGGCTGCATGCTATATATTACAAAGAAAAGACAGAGGATGCTGATAGTACATAAAAGTCGTACTAACCTTTCCCTGTAGCTTCAGAGCGGTGATCACCTTTCTAGCCTATATAGGAATAAGTTGGGCATTGAAGTGCCATGCCTCACAGAATACCTAAACTGAGTTTGAAACTATTTTTTAAAGAGTGAAGATTCTATAATCTTAAACTTGTTGGTCCGTCTGCATAATATGAGGCCCCAAAATTTCACCTAGTGTCGCCATTAAGTTCATATTTCCAGTTGGCTATTTCTGAGTGATATCTAAATGTCAGAGTATATAATCACCCTAAAACCGTTACAGCAAAACTTTCATAGATTTTACTAGGTAAGGCTTATGCACTTCTCTATAAGAAGTACAAAACCATAAAAAAAAAGTATTTTACTATGGAAAATATAGCTAGCTACTTTGGTACAGAATTCCTTTCCACATGCACTTATAATTTAATACAATTCTTTCTTTCTACTAAGTGCTGTTACTGTAATGCCAGGAATTATGCTGGATTTCAGGTTCATATCCCAACCGTACAATTCAGGATATGCTTCAGACCTGTTTATTGAAATCATTTTATTCAGACTATGGCTAAGATAAACAGAGAAGCAATTTAAAGAAACTTGACGCAGGTCTTTCTGAAAGCCTGGTAGACATAATGATTAATATTTCCAGGAAGGCTGATGATTAGACAAAATAATAGTATAGAGAAGAGCTTTCAGGAAAAAAAAAAAAAGTATATGGAAAAGAGCTCTTGCTGAAAATTGCTGGTAACCTAAACCACCTGCAAAAATACAGTATTTGCAATAGGAACCCTTAAAGGTAAAACAGAAGTGAAAATAATATAATTATTAAATTAAAGATAATTAAGAAATACAAATACAATTGGTAAGTGGCAATAGCATGTCTGTTGTGCCGCCTCTCTAACTTAAGAGCGACACATTCATTAAGCCTTAATTCAAACGGATGTGATGAAAGACAAAAATCTATCAGGGAAAATGTAGCGTGGTGTTCCGCTGTTAATGTTATAAGATGTACCTCTGTGTCAGTTAGCAGTTCACCAGCACAGAGGGTGCTTTCCTTCCATGCCTTGCAACATCCTCATGCTAACAAGTAAAGTCTCATTTATCTGCCCACGCAGGTCATTAAAGCTGGAACCTGTTTGCTTGAAGTTCTGTCTCTTTGCTGCTTTCTTTGTATCCACCCCCGCACCCTTCTTGTGCTCCTTATAATCCCTTAACTTCAATAACAACAGTATAGGAGCTTGGGTTTATAGAAAACCAAAGAAAAATTTTTCTTTTAGTTTCATCTAAGTTTCTGATTCTAACAGGCTACAAGAGTTTTGAATCCCAGGCTATGGAATCTCACATATAGTGGGATCTGATAAATCCTAGAATCAGCCTACTCAGATATAAAACACAGATTACACACATCACCATGATCTTGCGTATTTTTGCTTGCATTGCTACTTCAGTGATAGTGTTTGAGCTGCCTAGGTGTCTTTCTACCGAAGAAAAGAGGTTTACTGTGTAGAGTGCTGTGGAAGTGGTAGGATGTATAGAAGAAAGAGGCTTGAAAGTCTATGTGTAGATAATATAGCCATAGGGAAATATATCACTTACTTATAGAATCATAGAGTAATTTGGGTTGGGAGGGACTTCAGAAATCATCAAGCCTTAGCCTTGCCAAGTAAATAAATAAGGTCAGAACAATTACAAGCAAATTCAAATATTTTCTTCAGTCTCACTAAACTAAGCAATATTAGGTCATTTTATTTTAAGATCCCTGGTCTCAAAGATATTCTTCTTCTTTTTTTTTTTTTCCATTCATAGTTGGGCAAGGGACTTTTAAACACTTCCCAGTTATCCATGCTTATGTTTTCTTCAAATTAAATTAATGTAATATACTCTAGCCGAAAATCATCTTGTAGACTATTTGAGGTTAGCTAGCAAAGAAAGTGTTAGCCCCGTTACTGAATGGGATAGAATGATGTTATGTGTTTTGTATTGGTGTGTTGACTCCTGGATGAAATATGAACTAACTAACTCATTTGATTTTAAAAGTAGACAGCATTTAATTTTAACATAATTTTAGAAGATTATAATTTTTAGTTGAAATGCACTGGATTCCTTGTAAGTTGCAACACTTAAAGTATTTGAACTTCTCTCTAGTCTTTCCATGTTTTGATACCACCCAAAGTGTATATATATATATATTTATTATTTTTGGGGTCACAATTTTGTAATACACCTATTTGGAAGATTTGAATGATTGGCTATGCATATTCTGGTGTACATATACTGTATATATAGATAAGATTAGATTATTTTGGACGAAGCAGCTGCTGAAACTGCAGCTGCCTTCTGGGTAACATCAGCTCTCTCCTCACCCCACTTGGATGGAGTGAAACCAAGAATATCTCAGTTCCTTCATGCTATCAGGGCTCATTTTGACTTCTACTGTTTGTAGATATAGTGTAACTTTTGATACCCATACATAAATACCAAGATATATAATAGGATAGTTCTACCTAGTATATTTTGTATGAAGGAGTATAATTCATACAGTTTTTCTTTGCACTGCTTATTTAGGTGAAATGAAAATAGATCTTGCTAATGGTAGAGACAGGTTTGTGTCTGCCTGGTTTAGAAAGTGGACTTTTCTGTGCCTGTCCTCTTGGCTCTGCTACATCTTTCACTCTTCCCCAGAAGTGTGGAGATGCTGCAGAGGCAGCTGGTAGAGACAAGCACTCTAGTAATTCAAGCAACTTAAGAAGAACATCTGTAAGGGAGATAAGGGTATTTGATTTCAGCAAGACAGACATGGTAGTGTCATCTAAGCCAGATGAGTTAACAATAATTCAAGAATGTTACTATATATTCTATACTTCAGGAAAAAAAGTAAATCTGTGGAATTAAGAAGAATCTGACAGAACCAATGTCTGCTCTGCTTTCTTCCTCCTGAGTGCTTATTAATTATAGACTATTGGCATATACAAAAAATGCAATGCAAAGTTTAGCCTCTGTGGCACATATCTTCAAGTGTGGTAAATAAGAGATCAGGTGTGCCTTGTTAGAGCTGTAAAAATACTCCTATTAAAGCATTCCAAGATTTCTTGTCTTTCTGAGATCACGGTTGGCATGTGTTTTATGGAGACAATCTTTGTTTCCTCCTACCTTCATTTGACAGATCCCTTGTTTGTCAGCCCAGTTAAGAATGCTGTGTTTTTCTGGGAACACAATGCAGTTTGTTTCTGTGGAAGAACTGTTAGCCTCTGGGAACTTGTTTTTTATATCGTGCATCCAAATGTGTTTTTTTAGTAGACATTCACTTGGAGAGCTGTGAAGATTCCCAGTCTCTGTTGTGATCCTGAAGATGAAGTTACCTTATCCTGTTTTCCAAAAAAGTCACAGGTTTGGAGTTTTGTCAGATCTTCTATTTCATGTTTCTTGCCACTCCCCCAAAACTTATTCCCCATGGTTACATGGTACAAGGGGAAACCAAACAGCACGATCTTTCAAATTACTTAGAAAGAACAGGACTTTTCTGGAGCTTCTCCAGACTTCTTTTATAAGTCAAGACACTGCAGAACTGATGAAATACAACTTGGTTATCCCTCAGGCAGATAAAAAAGCCAACTTAAAAGTCTGGGGCTATAGGCGCTCAGACTTTGAGGTGCTTTTGTCTCTCAAAAATTTTCAGGGCAACAATTGTATAGGAGTCGCTCCTCCTTGTAACCCAACACTATAATTTAACAGATGCCAAAGGACTTTAAAGGACCTTTTAGCATCCATCTCTTGGTTATGAGGTCACTGTTCACTCTTCACCAGCACTACAGCATCCATGAAAGAAAGTCAGTAGAAGAATTTACCGACCTTGAATAAATCTGTTTCTTCAAGACATAGTTCCCTAAGACTTTCTTCTTCCCCACTGCCACAGTGTCTACTTGAAGTCTGAACTGGCAAAAGAATTTAAGACTGGTTGAGCCTGCTCTTCCCTCTATATCAGCTTGTGGGAGTTCGGAGGGGGTGAGATCATTTGGTGCACAACAGAGCCCCAGCAAAGAGCTCCAACTTGGCAAATCTGAACTCGCTCTTGTGGTTCTCGCACCCAGCAGAAACAGTCCATCCTCAGCACTTGTTTTGCTCAGTAATTCCTCTTTTTCTATCTCTAAGGTAACTGGAATCTGCGCACGCTTTTATCTTTCAGCTCATCAAATGTAGCAGCTAATAGTTAGAAGGTGGCACAATAGAAAGGAGATGCTGCATCAGCATGTGGGCTGCAAGTGGAACAAAAGAGTTTTCCTAAATCCAGCATGAAAACATGAAGTTAGAGGCAGTGTTCAGCCAGGCAGCAACGGGCCATAAAAGGAAAATGAGTTACGCTTAATGTTGCAGTTCTTTTGTCTCCATATCAACATTGCCTCGTTTCTTAAACAGCTATACTGCATTACAATGTTAAGCGGCATTTTTTGCTTGTTTTTGCATTCTGAGCTCAGTACTCACAAGCACCTTTGCTGTCTTCCAAACTATTCTTGTACAAAACAGACTATTAATGCACTAGTTGTGGTTCCTTAAATCCTAAGTCCCACCGTGATCTTTATGCCTGCAGGACAGATGATAGAGTGCGATCTCGAGCATGCTGGAGTCAGTAGGACCAAAATTTGTTCTGCCTGCTGAGACTACAACTTAATCATCACGAACATGGTGGTTACCTCTGTCTCCTTTGAGTGATAATTGTCACCTCATCCAATGAAATTTTTAGAAGGGCCTTTTTTATAGAGATATAATACATCTCACAATACAATTCTCAGTAATAATCTATGCTGAGTGGTCATACCTGTGTGGTAATGTAGTAAAGATAATCATTATTAATAATGAGTCACAAACTGGTGTATTTCTTTCACCTGAAGACAAAAATCCTGTGAAAGAAATAAGGCACTATATGTAGAAAATACTAATCCAGAGCAATTATCACCTGCTTGTGTTTGTATGACTTGTAAATGTTGTTTTTTTAAAGGAAGCTGTGATTGATAATAGATGAGAAGATGCTGAATGAAAATATGATTGGTAGATGAATTTCTACACAGGTTTATTGCAGTATACTCTTGTTAATTGAGAGTTTGGCCTGAAATATGTCTGACTACCTGTATCTGACACACATATCCTACAATGCAACATTTGATATTTCTATTCAGTCTTTTTCAAAAAAGAATACAAATCCTCATTTGCCCAGTAATGCAGAAACAGTGGTAACTATTCTTTATCACTGTCACATTTTTTGTCTTGTTTAAGCATGTGTCATCTCTTCTGTTCCCAATTTGCTTTATGCTTTTGCTTGTCATGAAGAAAAGCTCAGGAATAATCAGTCAGCTTCAAAAGATCAATGAGCACTTTTTTCTTTCTTCCTTTCGCCCGCCCCGCCAGGAGGAATGTGCCAGTACTGCAGTATTATTTTTAGCGCTAATTTCTCAAAGTTTAATCAGTATATTTAAATCTTGGAAAACAAGCAAACAAATAAATGAACAAAAACAAACAAACAAACAAAACCCCCCAAATATTCGAAAATGACCAGTCCAACCTCCCTGCTTATGTCAAGTCTGGCTTCAGAGGTAGAGGAGGGCCTAACTCTGTTCAGTGTGTTTTCCACCAAGTTTCGCAAACTCCCATGGATAGTCCACAGCATCTCTGACATCTTGTACTAGTGTCTGACCACTTTCTTTGTCAAGACTTATTTTCCTTACATACCTTTTGGTATTTCCCCTGTTGCAAGTTATGCGTGTTAGCTCCTGTCCTTTCACTGTGCACCTGTGATAAAGGTCTCATTCTCGCTTCTCTCTAATATCAGAACAGGTAATTGACTACAGCAATTACATCACCTTTAGCAGTCTATTATTATTATTATTTTGTATTTTTATATTTATCATATTTTTCTACAAATGGAAGAGCACAAGAGATGATTAATATGTTTATTTCCATTTTGAAATGCTTCTAGACTGCCAGAAAAAATAATTGAGAGTGAGACTCAGGTCTTATTCCTTATTAAAATGAGGTTAGATCTTTGCATGAAGGACTAAATTCAGTGTAATTATTATTATTATCTGCATAAGTAATAAGGTTTGCTAAATTGGAGTCTAATATACTTAGTCAATAAATTATGGTTACCATATCTTACACAAAATGGTCACCTTTGTATTTACACTCTATAGGTAATGGTAGTTTAGATTCAGTGAATCAAACTCTGGAGGGCAAGGACTGGACACAGAGTATCAACACTGGATGGTAATTGCTGGCTTATTTAAATGGTGGCTTATTCAAATATAGCCACCAAAATATAATGGCCTCTAATGCTTGGGAATGATTTGTGCTCTTATGTTCAGTGAATACTTAGCTATATCCTTTATGTAAACATCTTACTCACAGTAATCCAGTAAGGACATAAGGTAGAGTCTGTTTATTTTAAGAGGTAAACCACTCAGGATTATAGAGGAATTAGGATGTACATGCAGATATGGAGGTTTCCGATGTAAGAAACTCTAGTTGTCCATTTGGTTCACTTACTTGTGCTTCATAAATATAACTAAGGCCTCCTACCTGCAAAATACGTTCCTGATTTACAGGGACGTTTTAGCATATATAATTTGAAACAGGAATTCAATACCATTGGCTTCAGCAGAAGTTGAGCATATGCTAAGTTCTCAAGGCTGGAAGAAGTCATACACTTCTTTGTGCTTCTATGGCTATGGAGTATTATTCAAAGCAAAACTGATATTTTTATGTACATGTAAAGGCAGTGCCTTATTATTTGCACACTATTTAAGTGGGCCTGGTATTTCCCATGATAAGCCAATGGTTTCAAATTCTTATAGCCCTTGACAGCTTGGACAGAAAGTTTATATACTGTGTTCTGCTACATGATATATATATATGTTTTTTTGGCCAACATGGTCATTTCTGGATGAGAATACATGGCATGAAGTCTGGACCACGATCTCCGCTGGATCTGATTCCAGAAGGGAGTCTTGTCCTCCTCATGTGGCTGGAGGATTCAGAAGCTCATTTCATATGGGAACTGCATCAGTACCATGCAGTTTTAGGCTATGATTTCTCAGGAACTCCTGATTCCCTTGTGCACAGGATGGAACAGAGAAGGCATCAAAGTGTTGTGCTGTGTAACATGTACCTCCTTCATTTACTGCAAAATCTTGTACTGGTGATGAGTGAAGCAAAGGAATAAAAGGCTAAGGCATTTGGTTCCTGTCTTAGAGACCTAAACTATTCTCTTATTGTTCTCTCATTCCTGTGTGATGAGCTGGATAGTCATGGACTGAGAGTTGCTCTTTTTCCAGGCTCCCTGGCTACCTGCCCTGTGGGTTTGCAGAAGCTCTTTTGTGGGTTTGTGTTTTGAAAACATGTAGCCCATAATACTAAGCATTTTCAAAGATGAGGGCTTGTTGAATCAAACTGAATGTCTAATATTTTAGGGTTTCATTTCATTCACTCTGTGTTTATATAGTAGAAGTAGTAATACACTCTCCTCCATTTCGCAAGGGTGTTTTAAAAAATATAATAACGTTTGTAATTCAGTCAGAGTCATTTGATTACTATGTAGTCAATAGGCCACATACTGAACAAGCTGAAAAAGAGAAGAATAATATCATGTTCCATCCATTTTGTGCATTAAAGGAGGTAAAAATAGCATATAAAAACGCATTTTCTGTAAGTAGGGACAATTAGTGAATACTTGCAATTAAAATGATTCAATTCACTGTAATGCTGATATCTTCTTAATAGAAATAAATGTGATCTATTTCTCACAATTTAGAATCTTAAATTTAGACAGGAAGACTTGAACTCTTTGTTAAGAATCTCAGGGGAACCTTGCAACTTCCACTGACTCATGTAACATTTACTTTAGGCAAACTGCCTCATCGCGTAACTAAGATTTAGGCTCAGGTCAGATATATTGGATAGCATCCATTGTTTTAGCATTACTTTGGAACAAAATTCTCAAATAACATTAGTAGGGCACTAATATCTTCTTGGAACTCTCAGCCAGCACTAAATTGTTCTTCTCAAAGATGACTCTCAACTTGTATCAGTTACAAACTAAGACAAACTAGAAAACTCCTGCTGCTCATGGTATTTCCCCTACAGAGAGCATTGCAAAGCATGTCAGTCTGAACATTAAATCAGAAGATAAGAGAATTATTTGGAGCACTATGTGTAAAAGTGTCACCTGGTGACATCTGTCAGGGGCATTCATTTTAGCTTAAATTGCATTAAAAGATATGTTTTTGAGGTTATAAGGGTAAACGTTTTGGAGGAAGTGCCTGGAAACATAGGTCCTGCAGGAACCATAGCCTTAATCCATTGGCTTGATTCAGTTTTCAGCACAGTCAGTAAAATCCTGCAGCCTTCACTTGGCTTTGGATTAGACCTCCAGGGTCATGAACTAGTTGAACTCAGCAGTGGAGCAGATGCAATCTTCCTCAACTTTGGGGCCTTTCTACTAGATTGGTGTTCAAACTTGTTAGCATCTGAATCTCAGGAGTACATTCTGGTAAGTACATCTGCAGAAACCAGCATATGCAGCAAATGTATAAATTATTGCCTTAAATCTCAAAGCTTATACTTCTAAAATGGGCAACAGTAACCTTATTTTAGGGAACTGGGTATTATGTTCATATTTATGCCCAAGCTTGAAGACCTGCTGTTCTGTGGAGTGTTTATATGCTCCTTATTTAGCTGTCTTATTAGCTGTCAGAGCACAGTTTAATTAAGTAATATCCCACTTAGACTGCCATTAGCCAATATGGCCAAGGTGATTTTCCTCTGACCACTGTGGCTTTATTTTATTTGTTCAAATTAGTGTGTTAACTCCCTCTGAGGAGGTAAGTAGTGTGTCACAGCTTGAGGCAGGACCTCCGCACATGACTCCCTCTAGTTCTTAGTGGGCTTCGGGCATGCAAATGTTGACATTTTGAAATTGTTTCCCCAGTAGGTCAAATTAGTATTAGTGGCTACAAAAAGAAAACACATCTACCCTGATGCATTTCATAATTAGACTAGCTAGAACATAAACCCAAATGTTTCTCATTATATTAGAAACAATGTCAACTGCTACTGGAATTACTTTTGTTTAAGGAAAAAAACAAAGCAAAATGTTTTCTTTTTCTTGAATAATTATTTTACAGCAGAGGAAAGAGAAATGCTTACAATACGTGGGCAAACGGGTGAATTTCAGAAATATTTAGTGCACTGGTTATACAGACTGGTAATGCTCTCTGGAGCTACAAGGTTCACTAATGGAGCCTGTGAACCACTGTATTCTTGAAGTTCTCTCCATGTCTATGAGTCAATAGGAAAATTCCCGATCATCAGATCAGGGAGTCATTTCCTCAGCGATTTTAGAAGAATGAAAGTAGTCTACAACAAGTGTCATGATACTACTTTGTAATGTCTTCCTTTAGCATTACTTCTACCTTATAAACATGTAGAAGCTTTATTGTTACATGATGTTGCTTTATTCCAGATTTAATCAAAATCCTGCCAGATAATCTGGGGTTTTGAAGAGAAACCAAATTCACCTTATTTCAAGTTGTATCCACATCTGCTGTAAATTAATTTAGGTCTACTGAAGGCAAGAGGGCTATACGAATTTAGCTGAAAACTGTCTCCTTAGAAGTTGGAACCACCCAGTATTACTTTAGTTTGGAAACACTGAATCAGTGTCTTCTTCAAGTTTAAATGAATTAAAAAAAAATCTCTGGAGCATACCACAAACTATAATATGTTAGTGTGTGACCATCAAGGAAAAATGTGAGTTTTCCTTTCAACTTTTAGTGGAGGCCTTTGTGAAATGGTGCTCATCAGTCAACAGTGACTCACAGTGTCTTGGATCCCTGTGGGCATTTGGAAGCCTGTGCAACAGTTGACATATATGTACAGTTGCATATTGGATCCAAAGGAACATTCTTTTGGAGGGAAACTAGCGGAATAACCACTGGAGCTGCTCTGAATGAGTAATATCATTGGATCTGGATGGCCAAGTGGAAAGTGCCCTGCCTTTTTCTTCTCTATCCAAAGCATTTTTTTAGTGTGTCCTTTACCTAGGCCAAACTGTAAACAACCTAGTCAAGCAATTCATTAACCTCATTGTCACCAGTGGAGAATGATCCTGAATTCATGCGAAAATTCTCCTGTGCTTGAAAACTCCAAGCACAAAGAAATGCACTGAAGCAATGAAAAAAATTAAAACTCCCTGTACACTTTCAGAAATTGTTACTTTCGGATAATCCTCATTTTAAATAGTAAGAAAAAAGAGGTAAAGCCTACTTTCTGTTTCAGTGTGTTTCGGCCACATTAATATCTTCAGGTTACAGGTCTTCTAAAGGCTTTTGTTCTGGCAAGGGTCTTAAGCAGGTAAAATAAATTTGATCTGTGATCTTGGTCTGGGCAAAAAAAGGGGTAGCTTTTGAAGCTTGAGGAGAAAAAAATGATCAATGCAACCTTCTTATTTATATTCCACCAGAACTTCAGAAGCAGAAAACTTGCATTATTTTTCTCCTGATGCAAAATTTGCAAAATTTGGCTTAATTTTATTCCTGATGCTAACACCAAAAATAATGATGCTAATGTGTTGATACAATGAATCATTTACTCAGTTTCACAAGATGCCTAGGAACAGGGATTGTAACTCCTTTTACTATTAAAAATAGAGAGCAAAAGAAGCAAAAAATACTTTTTTGATTATCTTGCTTGTGTGTCGCTTCCCTCTTGCTGAAACTTGCTGCAGAATGTGAGGGGAGATGTGGCCAGATGCGCTGCTATCCTCCAGCTATTTCAAGTGACACAGCATCCAAAAGGCACCCACTTCGAACAGGGTCGTGTTGGATTGGCTGAGTTCTCACATGTGCCTGGAGTCAAAACATCTTGAAGTTACTTTTAATTAACTTGAACTCCTTTCTGAGGTCGCTCTGAGCAGAGCCCAGCACACCAGACGATGTGGTGTGCCCTCAGATCTGACTGCATTTACAATGACATGTCTTTAAGCAAATGAACCTGTGCTCTGAGGTCAAGCACCACAACCTCCTACCCAAATCTTGTCACGCATTACGCCCATCCAGACGGCAGATGCTACCTGAGAGCTGATAATCCACTCATTTTCCCTCATTTCTGCAAATCGCTGCCATTTTTTGCTGGTGTTCTTTTAAAAGATCAAGGATGTATGTATTATTCCAAAATAATAGCTGTTTAGAAGTAATTAGAGTTTGAAATGCTCTTACAGACCACAGAAGCAGTCAGTGTGAGAGGCTGCTGCGTGTAAATACTTTAACTTGCCTGAGACCAGCTGGGATGTTTGGAAGAGGGGAGACAAGGAGAGAGGAGGAGAGCATGGCTGGGAGCTGGGAGGAAGGATGGCAGGGGCTATTTTGCCTGATTACATGTCACATCAGACAATGTGACTATCCTTCTCAAGGTATCTATCCTCATTATATTATTTTCTCTTCTTTTTTTTTTCCCATAATCTTACTTCTTTGCCCCTTGAAACCATGAACATCTCCAAACCATGCCAAGAATTTCTACATCTGAACCCTGGAGAAGTGAAGCAGACTAAGACAAGTTTAGGGGGAATAGAAAGCTAACTAAAGAAGTGCTTTGTACCATAATTTCCTGATATTATCAGAAGTGCAGTTCAAAATATGTTGGTATGTCATGGAATTTTAGTTTGAAACATGCTCCTTCCATCCCCTTTCAAATATGTCCAAGGTCCATAACGTGAAGGTAAAGATTACTTTAAGGTTCCTTTTCCATATTGAATCTCTTCCTTTTTTTTTAGTTAGAAATTTCTTGTTTCCCATTTGGGTGTGTTTTAATTACATAAATACTGAAAACAGGGTTAGTTTGGTTTGTGTAGCTCAAGGTAAATTTAAATTTTTGATTAATGGAGCAGTGTTACCCTTGGAAAAAAATCACTGAGTTGAAAAACAGCAGTGAGGACTTCGTTGCTATTTGATTAATAATTCTGATTATGACATGAATACTGAAAGGAGGAAATAGAACTTCCTTTTTGTTTGCACAGAACCCAACCTAACACTGTGTAGGTGCTACTGGCAATGCAAGAAAATAATGTTGATTTAACTAATTAGAATTTCAATTTTATGTAATGGAAACCAAATATATTCCACATATCACAGAATCACAGTGGTATGATTCTGTTACCCATGTTGTAAGCCCTTTGATTTTCACTAGAGTAAATTCAAAGCAAAAATCGAGCATCACTTGCTGTATTTGGCACCGAATTCTGTGGAAGGAAGGTCAGAGGGTAAGAAAAAGTTCCTTCTTGTGTATGCTGTGATTAAAGCGAGTTAGCAGAGCTGTGTGTGTGGGTATATGAGCTCCCAAGACCGTTTAACGGCGTTTGGGGCTTTCAGCCCTTTGCTGAAATTCATCCAAATCCCGCCTTGCGGATTAGAAGAAATAAGAGCTATCAGAGGAGAGAAGGATGTAAATCTGAGCTGAATTTTACTCATCTGCTCTAATAATGCAAGCAGACAGTTCCTCCAAGGGCTGGCTATGTGATCAAAGCAGAGGAGCGGATCCCTCTTTGAAAAAACAAATTTTAACAGGAGGAGTGGTGATAGCTATGTCTGAAATTGAAAATATGAGGTCACTGGTTTGTACCTATGGAAGAAAAGCTGGACATTGTCCATCTAAGACAGCTGTTTTATAAAATAATATGATTTACCTGCAGCTAGGACTGCCCCAAAGTCTATTTGCACTTTATGAATCTCCAGGATTTTGAAGACTTGTTAGACAAATAAACACAAGTGTTTGAAGCATAAAAAGACTTTTTTTTTCAAAGAAGTCAAATGCATTTTCCTTTATAAATCTGTCCCTGAAGCAGCGAAAACTTAAGTACTCTTTATTCTATTTTACGATTTTGCATATGCCACTGGATTGCTAGGCAAGTTTCATACCCTATAGCACCTTCATAAGTATTCAGTGTAGTTTTTATCATCTGCTCAGCAGATGTGTTAAGTAATTAAAAGTCAGAGCATGCTGAAAAAAAAAAACTGTTTAATTTCAGACTGAATTTTTCTCTGTTGGGCTTTCAGTGATGTC
The DNA here is from genome assembly GCF_059628265.1 of Tinamus guttatus. Classification (NCBI taxonomy): domain Eukaryota; kingdom Metazoa; phylum Chordata; class Aves; order Tinamiformes; family Tinamidae; genus Tinamus; species Tinamus guttatus. The sequence continues at coordinate 2,238,899 of NW_028288727.1, read as the reverse complement.
AAAGTATTTTGATCGGTAGATGCACATCCGGTTTTCGATCCTTCTTTCTAGGAGATCCTGCTATAGGTTACACTCAGTCTAACACTGTCTGAAATTGGATATGTAAATCTGTCATGGACCTTGCCCATATTTGTTATCAAAAGTCTGTGAAAACTTGATTGTCCAATAACAAATTCACACCTGAAATTGAAACAGACATTTTTTTAAAAAAATATTCTGCTATTTCCAGCAAATTTAGCACCTCATCTTATTGATTCTAAAAAAATCTCCCTTCTTTTGAAGTATATAGATTTCTTTACGATAAAAGCAAACTTTGATACTCTTAGCCTTGAAAAAAAAAATATATAATTACCAGAAAGATTTTATTAGCAGAACTCCAATACGCTTTTTAATGCACTTGTTAACAAAGTTCTTATTTTGATCAGTAGTTGTTGATGATATATTAATTATAAAGACACTGACTAGACATTGGAATCCTGGGTTAAAATGTTAGACTCAAATGAGAGTGGTATTAAGAGATGAACGAGAAAAGAAAAAGTCAACATTCTCACTGGGTCAGCTTTCAGAAAGGAATTTTCTCAAACGTCATGGTATTTTAAGTAGTTTGTTGCTTAACAGTCCCAAAACATCTTGACAGATTCTGACATTACCCAGACCATTTTCTTTTCACCTGAGAAGCTGTGTTCTTTTTTTCCTTCTTTTTCTTTCCCCTGAAAGGATTATATGAAGAAATAAGCTATTAGAAGTGGAAAAAATAACTAAAAATAAATAAATAAACGTAAAGCTTTTCCAGTTTCACCCATGCAAAAGCTGCAGGTAAGCACCTTATCCTTGGACTGATTACATCTGGCTTTTGGTTGTCATTCAGATCATGATAAAGCACTGGCATACTCCCTGGACTAACTGAAAAGTAGCTTGCGTAGTCTAGTGTAGCATCCTGGTCACTGAACATGAACTTCATGAAACCGTGATTAAATGAAGAGCAAAATGCATTCATCTTTGCTGACCCCTTAGCCATGGCTGTTAGACTCTGCAAGTAAATTAGTGAGTTTAAAGTTTGATCAGCTGCTCTATTTTATCTACAGTTGATATTTTAAGGGCAGATAGATGAGCCTGTAGAATCACAGTTCCTTTTCTGCTTTACTTTTGTTCTAGGAGAGAAAAAAAAAAAAAAAAAAAAAAAACTTTTCTATCCTTAACAGAGTCAAGGGTCTTTTTAGTTCTCATTTCTCTCAGTATTATTATAAAAGGGCCTGAATTCCTTACCTGAAATCATCCTGGAGTCAGGACTCAGTAGATCTGGTCTCCCCAGGAGATCTACACATGTGCACAGAAGGCAAGAAGATTTTTTCTTTCTTATCCACCTCCAAGTACTCTCCCATCTCGTTATTGCTTGGCAGTGAGTAGAAATTGTGAGCTGTTCATGGTTGGACCCAGCAAGAGGTTAGGCCAAGCTGAGGATGGAACATGACCATATTCCCACCTTGTTCCCCCCTTGACCGTTTGAAATATATTCTAGAAGAGTGAGAAGGACAATCCTTGAAGTGAATTCTACCCATGATTTCACACTGTTAACCAGGGCCCGTTCTGCTCATTAAAGCCTAACTTTCCAGCAGTATCAAACAAATAGTGAGAATTAATGAACTACCAATCACATCTGATAGCTGAGCTGCTTAATGAAAGAAACTGAGGTGTCTATTTAGCTGCAGATAGTATAATTTAGGGTCTTGCAGTGCCATGTTTTACTTACCAAACTCATTCAGGATGCTTACCCAAGGCAGAGAACTGAGTTAATGCTGCTACTGTGTTTCCGGTATTTCAGCTGGTATGTTGAGACACCATTAGCTCAGTATTTTGCTACCTTATCTAGTGTGTTTTGGAGAAGCCTAAGAGTTACAGATGTTGTAATTAGCATCTGGGGACTCACAATGCACTTTCATTACTTCTCCTGTACAGTCTTTATAACAGGGTACAAATGGGAGGTAGCAAAAGTGGTACCTATTCTTATTTTGGTGGTGCCTATTTCGAGCTAGATAACATTTCCCCTTAGATAGAGAATTCAGTAAAACCAGATGCTTGTCTTTTTTTGTCATTATATATATAAATACATACAGATGTATAGGGGTATGTCTATATGTCTGTGTATATGTGTACATACATACACATATAGGTGTTCATTGTTTTCTACAAATATGCTGTAAATAATCTTTATTCTCTGTGCTTTTGTAACAAATTTGTTTTTAAATATCTTTGCAACTCACAGTTAAATCTGTATCATACTCATAAGAGATATTACAATAATTTCACAAATACATGAAATCAACCTCTATAAGCCCATGTTTAGCTCAAAGGTTATTATTTCTCATGTCTTATAAGAAAATAACTGAGCAATAGGGATAATCTGGATTCACTTTTAGGGACAAAGAAGATAATAAAGAGAAAGCAGGTTGGCTTTACAGATCTAAATGTTTTATGTCTTTAAAATATCATGTGACTCCTTCAATTATTCAAATCAAGAACACTTTAAGGGCTGTCATGTAGCTAAATAGCGCTGACATTAATGAGCTAAAATCTACTCTCAGTTTTACAGTATAAAAAACATATGCATCAGTATTTTGAAGTCAAAGGAGTTAGTCCATACTTATGCCAGTGCAACTGAAACAAAACATTGGTGCAACATTCCTCCTTTCAAGGATCTGGTTTTAATCAAACTCTACTTGTGGCCCTCAGGTTTTCTTTGCTGCAGTGGAAGGTAAGCAGGAGTGTTTCATTTAAACTGCTTGGCCTCCATCACTAGTACACCAAAAACTGCATATCTTGTCTTGGCTGCATCTAATTGACTACCTCGTAATGGCAATGTAGTTTCTTGAGCTACATTTCTGCATTACATGTTCTTTCAGAACTAAAGTTTTACAGCACAACCAAAGTACTCTTTCTAGTAGAGTTCAGTGAAACCTAATGATTGGCAACTGTTATGATAAGGTGAATGAGAAGGATGAAAGCTGGGATTGATTAAACAGCTGTGAGAGGCCCTGTTCCAATTGTATTTTGATTACTGATAAGATAACCGTCCCTTTTCTCGCTGTGATTTATCTCATTGAAATTACAATAACACAGAATTGCCATCAACAACAAATCCTGTGTAGCTTCAAGTTCATCTGGCTCATAACGTAGCAGAAAACAAAGGTGCTGATTGCAAAAGTTTTCTTGTTGCATTAATAAAAAATGGATAAACCACTTAGTGCACAATATGAGCTCATGCGTTTCATAAACCTGGCTTTTTTCATCTCAGAATGAAATGATCACGTTCCTAAGCACTGTAATTCTGAAATTTTGCAATATCACAAGGTTTCGAGGTTTGTTTTAAAGTTGTTTTCTGCTTCTATTTTCTGCTAGCCATACTGTGAAATTAAATGATCATTGTTAAAAATCCTTTGGAAGTGTTGGCACATTTAGGGTGTTATTAAAAGCCTGATAGCCTGAATGTTTATGGCAAAATTGTAACAAAAGAAAGATATCTGCTTTTTAAAAAATACTGGTTTTTGCTTAGCGTGAAATATTAAACAATTGATTAAATGGCTGTCCATTACTCTAATTAATTGCACTGAAGAAAATCTCCTCTGACTAAACATGGCAGTTAATCTTGGTTTGAATTATAACACAGCCTGTTAGCAGGATTCTTTATTACTTTTTGTTACAAAGGAAAACCGAATCTTTCTCCTCACTAGGGGCCAGATCGCAAGGTCCCAGTGACATTTGAGGAGTAGAGGAAAGAAAGCAATTCAAGTGTAAAACAGCAGAATCTTACCAAAAAAAAAAAAAAAAAAACACACACACACACACACACAACATATATATATGTATGTATGTATTCTTCAGGACATTGGAATGTTACCAAATGTTGGATTTTAAACAGGGTCAGTTTCACCTGTTAGTGACACCTGAAAATCACCTCCCTGAGTTACTAAAAGGAGGAAATATCCCGCTGTGTGCATAACAGCTTGTCTACTTTGTCTACTTGTCTAGTTGACTTGTTCAGATGTGGGAATTAACTCGCAAGTCTGACACATTTTCCCTTCTGCATCCCTGGTTTTGCCCAAACCCCTCATCTGGTTAATGTCTTTCAGGAAGTTCTTTTGACATGCTGCCAATTCCCGCCTTTTTCTGCCCTTTTCTGCATTGTTTGATAAGGGCAAAGCAGAGGGGTCCCACGCAGACTCTTCGCTGCCTACATGCTGAACTGTAAAATGGGTAGAAGAGGTCAGAAGTTAGAATATCCACTCCTTTCCCTGCACAGTAGTCTTAATGTCTTGGAATTAATCAAATAATCACACAGAGAGTAATGACTAATATATATCTAGGTTTATTTAGAAAGATATATATGCTAATATACAGAAGAGGCACAGTGTGCATCTGCGTAAGCAGCATATGCATGTGCAAACACGAGGCCACCTGATACTCTGGAGCTAAAGTAAAAGCCTGGCGAGAGAAGAAGGAAATGTTCTAGCATGACATTGTGGGAGGCATTGCTCACAGTTCAGCAAAATCCCTGTTTGATGGCATAATACTCATTGACTCATCTTTTATCTACTGGAGATATACTGTGAGATCTTATCACTGCAGGCAAAGGAATGAAGGTCGGGAATTTTGTGCAACCATCAACCCACTCATTGATTCATGAGCATGTTATGACAAGCAGAACTGAATGTATTATCTAGTCGCCCTGCAGAGTCACTAGTAATATGACAGGGCCAGATTTAAATCCTGGTGAAGAAACTGGGGGTCTTTCCCTCTGATTTCTGTGGAAATTGTTATGGGCCTTTGATCCTTATCAATACAAATATCTTGACTGATGTGTTATTGTGAAAACTGCAATGGGAACAGAGGCTAAAACTCACAAGTTTGCTCACTTGTAACACAAAGCTCTGCTCACTAAAAAGATAATTTACTCAATATTGAAGTAGGTACAAACTCAGATGGTTTTGGTTTGTTATGTTCTCTTCTTGACAAAACTACTGAAACAACAGGGACATAACACAAATTCTACAGTGAAATACCAGCCATGGATATAGCAAACTCAAGATTTGTCTGAATGTATTCATCTTAGCTATTGCTGTGGTTTTCTGGCTTATCTTTAATGAAAAACGTGTCATAAAAATAAACCAAACTTACATTCCTTGTGCGTGCATATTTCCATTGACTTCACTGTGGGAATTTGACCCTCAGTGTGTATACATATTATTAAACTGAAATTCCATTAGCAAATTAAATAATCATGCATTAGAATTGAGACAAGAGTTAGGGGCTGATTTTCTTCTGTACATTTGCCAGCTTGCTCTGAAGCAAGTGAGTGTTCGGGCACAGGTCTGGATCATAGACTGGATCAACAAAACCCTGGAATTAATAGAAGAAAGGTCATGCAGAATCCAGGGGAAGGCATACACAAGAAGTGCAAATACCAGAAATCTTGGACATTGGCAGAAAAAGATGAGTAAAATGGAGTAAGCAAGTCAGAAGGACTACAAATTATTTTCCTAAATGCATTTGAGGTGAAGCGGTTAATGAAGAGAAATTGTACCTCAGATCTTGAGAAACTGAAACTCCACATGGCTTCAGTGACTATTCCAAGTAAAAAATCAGGATAACATAGTGTTTTTGGACATGTCGTGCATTTCAGACTGTTGCTTTTGGTCACCTGCATCACTCTCAATAAATGTGGGAAGCAAGCACCAATAACAAAAACAATGAAGTCTTTATTACTTTCAGAGTATCACCACCCACTCTAAGTTTACCTCTTCTGGCATTTTATAGACAATATTACAGTCATAATGTGGAGTGGTTAGCTTTACGGGGAAATGTTAGAAACAACAGGAATGCATATGGCTGAAGATACATCAAAAGGAAGTAAGAAAACACCCTCTGAGCAATTATTGAAGAAATGTTTTTTCACTGTAACTGTTGGAGGAGTAAAGTTCCCAACTTTACAATAGAAATAACTGGATGAAGCATGGAGAAATGAACAAGCACTGATCCGCCATATACCTCAGCAGCATGACTGATGGACCGTTCACAGAGTTGATGGATGTTGGTGCCCTTCAGGGAATGAGTCCTGTCACCGCTCTTGTTGTCATTTTCTCAGCAATAGCCTCTGGCTGGGTACCGAAAGAGCATTGGATGGTAAACACTTGGAAACTAATTAATTTGAGGAAGTAGAATACGTAATTTGTATTGACTGTGCAAATGCCATTACACTGTTCTTCAGCAACCCTATGCAGAATGTCATAGAAAGCGCTTTGTTACTGGAGAAATAAATGAAAATCAGAATGAAAAGCAGTGGAACTGCAAAGATTATTTAGGTTTTCACTCTTAGTTGCAGTGTAACTCAATACTAATTAAATCTGTAGCAAAAGAGAATCATGAGCACTTAAAGGTCGTTTCTGCCCTTCTGCCCTCAACCTATATTCTCAGACTAGGTCCTCGTTCAGTAGAAAACTGATTTCACAAGAGGATTTAAAATATAATGACAATAATATTCTAAGACTTTTTTTTTTTTTTTGAAATAGAACTGAAAATCTGGCCATCTCCTACAAAGGTGAATTGAGTAGGACAACAGGTTGTAGATTAAAACCCAGGAGTAATGTTCTAATCTTACAGAAGGCAGCTGGGAGCTAATTCAAATGGTTTTCAATTTCAACTTCACAAAAAAGAAAAAGGGAAAAAGGAAAAGAGGGAAAAGGAAAAGAAGGAAAAAGAGAAAAAAATGTTATCTTTCCTTTAATGCCATTGCATATTCTAACAAGTCACAAAAAAAAAAAAAAATCCCACTTCTCTGCACAGCTACACCTGGTCCTTTTAAGTCACACTGTGAAGATATATGAATAGTGAAGATGGTGATGTAATTTACTCTTGGCCATAATAAATGTTAGGATCCAATGTTATTATCTGGCATTTTTCATGAATGTTAGAAAACAAAGGAAAACATCAAACACCATCTGTAGATGTGAATATTCAGAACAGAAAAAAAAAAAAAAACTCATTTTATTTTAAACCAAACAGCTTTGTGTCTGACTGATCATCTTTTCATTTATACCGGTTTCACATTTTCATAGCTAACTGATTTCAGCAGCTTCTTCTCTTTATTCCACAGTCGCAAAGGGCAGAATCACACCTAGGAGAGTTCAGACTAAGACGGAGAAGAACAAATTATGAGGCTTTTTGACAGCTATATTATAAGAAAAATTAACAGATACGGATGACAGCAAAGCATTTCTAGCCAGGAGAGATCTAAGATGAGTTAAGCAATCAATCATCTGCATCACTGTCTATTCAGCAGAGAGACATTCAACATCTGAATCAGTCATTACAATGTAAAGAGAATTAGTAAAGTCTCTAACAAAATGCAAATAAGTGAACTGGAGGACAATACAGTCAAATTCTAAAACTTGGCAGGAATCCAGAAGAATTATTTTGACAAGACTGCTTGGAGTGATTTGATTTCTTCTTGTTACCTTAAAAGAGAGAGAGAGAGAGGGAGAAAACTTAAGTCCTGAGTACAAGTAGCACGAGTTTTAAAAAGCATGCTGCAGGATAAATGTATATAGTCACGTTCAATCAGAAAAAGCCTGGAATAGGGAACTATAGATCATTCACTGGCACTTTGTTCCACCCCTAGGTAAGGAAGCTCTTTTTGATGTGATTGAAAGTTTGTCCAATTAAGTGCAAAGAATACAAATCTAGGCTGAATGTTACACATCTTCTAAGTGTTATCTTATCTTCCTTGAATGTGTTGCCTATCCATTATGCCATATCAGCCAGGAATCTTCTTCAAAATTCACCTGGTATATATGAATATAAAATATAGGCTTAGTACCTGTGTGCCTGTTAAGTCATTGCTAATGAAATTCTCGACAATTGTAAGTGTTGGATGTTGCTGCTGGTATGTAGATCCAAAGGAACTCCATCTGACATCTTCCGTGTTCCAGTTAAAGGAAAAGATGGAAAAAGGGTGCAAAAAAAGGAAAATATAGCAGATTCAAGTTATGTTTATTAAAAAAAGAGGTTCACCTTGATTTTTATCAGCACAATGACAGTAGTTGAAGCAATGGTTGAAAATGGAAGAGCTTAATCTTAGTACCAAAACCATAAGCAGTATCATTAGGCAAATTCTGAACATTTTGAAGCTTTTTTGAAGGGAAAAATACAACTCCTTGGCTTGCATGGCTGGCCAGGTACCATACTCATGAGCTGTTGGAAAGTCTGACCATGCCTTCTAGTAGTCTTCTCCATGGCTGCCAATATGTTCACTCCCTTCCTCATCTTCCTCCCGTATTCTGCTCGGAATATGAATGCGGTAGCATCAGTGAGATGCTCCTGCACCTGAAGCACTTTGCTTGCTCTGGTGCCTCACAGAGTTGAGGCTGGCATCCAGGCCAGTTGTTACAGAGGATTTCCTCCATGTGGGTAATACATATGAGGATGAGCTGTACATGTGTTTTTATCTCACCAACTGGACTTTTTTTTTTTTTCCTCCTTTCTCATAATTTATAGGTCTGTATGAAATAGTTTTTTTTATGCTGGAAATAGGAGATTTTACGCTTAGATGTGGTTATATCCGCTGGTCATCCTCAAGTTGATGCCTGAAAATCTCATTGACAGAACAAAACTGAACTTTGTCCAGTACTTGATGAGTTACATGGATAGAATTTGCCATCTAAAACCTTCACAGAAGATTCTCATTGATTTTATTGATGTTTTGACCTTCTGTTGTATTGAGCTGAATCTCACTAGCAGTTTGGGTTTGGATACTTAAAATGATAACATTCACTGGCCCAGGTACAAAAAGCTCTCATTGGTTTTCAGTCCATAAATATCACTTGTTAAAATGAAATCCATACAAAGTCAGGATACTAGTCTGTATATGACTTAATTTTATTAACATAGAAAGTATTGCCTTTGTCTTACAGAAATGTTGGAATCCAACAATATAATCAATTTTAATGGACTAGCTAATAGCTCCAGTTACCACACTTTCCTCTTGGATGAAGAGCGGAGTCGACTGTACGTCGGAGCAAAGGATCACATATTTTCTTTCAACCTGGTTAACATCAAAGAATATCAAAAGGTACCTTGAATCATGTTTTAAGTGCTTAAAAAAGTGTTTTATGTGCTTTTAACATTCAACAACTGTTGTTACCCAGACTATGTCAGGCACCGTTTGAATCATGTAGTAAATGTTCTCTTATCAGGAATACTATTTGGCTAAATAAATAAACAAAACTCTATAAAATGAAATTTATAATGAGATTATAAAATGAGAAATAATACAGTAACTGTAGCAATGATAAGTGAATAATCCAGCTGTTTCACAAATAAGGCATGCTTTCATGTTTGCAGCTAAATAAAATAAAGATGACAATTATGGCAGCTTGTACAAAAAGGCCATATTACCTTGTATTTGTTGCAGGTAAAAAACACATCTCTTTGAGAATCTGAGTGTTGATATCTGCTTTTTTAACACAGCACTTTAAGACATTGCATTTCTGCTGCTGCTGAGCCATAACAGATTAGAAATTGATTAAAGAACAACACATGCATAAAAACTTTCTGTTCTTGATGAGAAGTATAATTTTATTGTAAAAGTTGAAGAGAAATTAAAAGCTGACAAACAGCTTGGTGATGATCTGGAGTATGCTTTGTTTGAGACCAATAAATAAATAATAATAAATCATTTTAGCTTTTCATTTATTTTAATGAGACAAAATGCTTAGAAGGTAAACAGTGAGATGGAGGTTTGATTTGCTATATTTAATGTTTTGATGGTCTCTTTTAAAATCTAGAGACTACCCCCTTACAGGTGATATATTGCTTCAATACTCTGGGACTTTTTTTCTTGGTGTTCCTGACCTTTTGCCCGTTTGACTATTAGCTTCCTAAGATGATAGCAATAAATACCTTGTGTTTTCTGTTCATGGGGAAGACAGGCTATTCATTTGTATTCTCTAAGGAAAAAGGATAAAAGGAAAACTGAGTATTTTCTATTCTCTTTTGAGGGGCTATAAAGGAAACTAGCTATTTATTTGAATTCTCCAAGGGATTCATAGTTTAATGTGAAAAACATCTGGAATAATTAAAAGAAAGAAGGTGTTTCCATTGTAGAAACCAGTTCTGCAGAATGGGAGGGATTGTATCTTACAGATTTCAGGATTCATATACCATTAAAACACTCCCTGGAATTATACGCAAATACTAATATAATAAATAAAGAATTGCTGTTGGTGTCATGGAATGGAAGGTTCAAAACTGACTTAAAGAATAAGCTCTAAGTCTTATAATTAAACATAAGGATTAAAAAAATAGTAGTTAAAAAGTAGTTTGGCTTTAATAAAGAAACGAGAGTCACTGAAGAAAGTTAGATCAAAAACATAATGTTGCTGGTGCTGCACTTGAACTGAAACTTCACCAGCTGTTGCTGCAACTATATTAAAAAGAATTAAGGTTTCTATCTGATTGGTGAAAGCAACAAATTATTCCACAGGAGCAACACTCAGAAAGATAATTTGCCATTAAAATGGTGCAATTTAGCCCTTTAGCTCTAGGCTTTTAAATCAAATTAGAGAAGAATATTGCATGGTGACCATAAAAAAGAGAACATTTAGCCATTCATTTTACAAATGAAAATACTGTTTTGAAAAATATAGAAATCTTTGCCCAAAACTTGAACTGAACTTGAACTGGTTCTTTTGGGAGATCAGAGAAGTTTGGTTAATGTTTTTCAACCTAGTAAATTTTAATTTTCACATGTCTCTGCACATTTTAAGCCAAGAATAGAAACAGGAAGTAGCAGGACTCCTTTGAGAGAGAAAGTGCTCATGAAATTTTCAGCCCTATTTTACAGACTTAAGAGGTTTGATTTTTGTTTGGATTTCAAAACACTGTAAGATAATTCTGTATTTAAAGATGCTATTACAAATTTTATTTTAAAAGCCATACGTAACCTTTCCTCCATTCTCTTCAGCCATCTCTATCTTTTTTCTTTCCCTTGTTTAATACTTTCCTATTTACTTTCTTTAAGAAACTGTATTGAACACCAAGGTTCTAATCCAGACTTATGGCCATTCATATTGCATTATCTGAGGCTCCCAAATGAATAGCCTGGCATTTTATGTGAAGATGATGTTTTATTCTATATGTAATTCCTAAAAGCTTTTCAAAAAACATGAATAATTGACTGTGAGGGTCTCTGGCTTTTCTCTGTATGAAGTGAGATACATTTTCTACTAAGCAAACACCATAATAAACTCAGATTTAAGATTACTTATGTTAAGCTACTCAATAGGAATAGCAACAACATTCCTATTTTGACAGCATGATACTTTTCAAATACCACAGTTTCTGCTGTTGTTATTTAATGAAGACTCATAAAAGAGTGAACTAGTAGATGCACTGAAAAGGCAAACACCTCATTTATGATGCCATAAGCCTAATGTGAGACTGCATTTCACACATATCGGATTTATTGTTAGCAAAAATCTGTATTTTTTTTTGTTTTCAGTATCCTTTTTTTTATATCAGGTTTAAAACAGTGGAAGAACTCTTTCTCCGCATAATGGAGAGTCAACCCTCTTATCATTAGTATTCAGGATTCATTGCTGAGATTCATAATACAGACTGCTTTTCAAGATTGTTTTTGCAGTGATTCCTATCATCATCTTTATTTTTTTTTCTGTCATGACATTTCTTTGTTGTCAAGTTTTATGGAAGAAAAGGAAATAAAGAAAAGAAGAAGAAAAAGAGAAAATGGGTAAAGACATTCCATAGCATTTGATCTGCAATTTGTGATTATTGAAGGATGAAATAACATAATATGATTTTTGTGCTGTGTCTTTAGATTATTTGGCCTGTGTCTCATTCCCGAAGGGATGAGTGCAAGTGGGCTGGAAAAGATATTCTGGTAAGTACAAATCTTTATAGCATTCCTATAGCAAATCCTTTATAGCATTTTAAATATTTTATTATGCCTTATTGTGTTAATTCTTAAAATATTTTTCCTCTTCTGTAAGGCCACTTATCTGATCATAATATCTGACCTCATATCTGACCTCACTCTTTATTCTTTATAATGAATCTTTACATTTATAACCAGGGGTTTAAATCCACAAATGGAAATTATGTAAATGAAATAAAAATTATTTATCCCCCACCAAGAGAATGGAAAATAAATTTCTCTTCTCAAAAAAGAGAAAGGAAGAGAGACATCAGAATAAGAAGAAAAACTCTTGCATATTTCCTCTTGATTTCGAGGAGCTTATAATTTTGACATATTTTTGCACTCAGGTCCCAGTCCTTTTGCGAGGGATTTTTCCCTGTGGCATCTCCCTAGGGTCAGTAGGTTTTCCTAGGCCTTTTTTTTTTTTTTTTTCCTGGGTGGAGTTCATAGAAAGTGAGCTCAAAGTGGTTTTAATTTTCTGCATCAGTTTTAATGTCCTAGGAAAGTCATGGTGATGCTAGGCATAATTTTCTGTGCATTTTCCCTCATTCAGGTGTGCATCTCAGTCTCTGCATGCATTTAAAAAGCAGGAAATAAATAGCCAGTGGACCCCAAATATTATTCATTCCACTTTGCTGATGACTCCCTTCTGTGTAAGAACAGCTTGGGGAATGGGCAAGAGCTGAAGAGGGGAAGGAGGGAGAAAATATGCACATGCAGTAAGCTCTGTAGAGGAGCCAAATGGGAAATTCTTGTGATTGCCAAGGTATAAATGAAAGTGGAGCTTGGCCCCATGTGTATATGCTATTGGCCTGATTTTCAGAGAAGATTCTGTAAAATATTCATAATGCCAACCATTTGCCTCTTGAGAGCTCCACGTGAATAATTTCCTAGGTCATAATAAAAATAGGTTCATTGGTCTTTACCTAGGCCATAGAGGACAGTTGTCTTCATAAAAAGCCATCTGGGAACAGTAGAGGTAGATTAGGTGAAAATTGAGAGATATGGGCTGAGCTATATATGTGAAGGGGTGGATAAAATAGTTGGCTATAGCAGGTACTATCATCTCATTAAATTGCAGTAATATGTTTAAATTAATCCTACTTCATGTTCACAAATAATTTTCAGGAGTACATTACAAGGTGAGGATTAGAATATCTAATTTTCAAGGTTAAAAAAAAAAGGCCAATGTAATATGTATGAACAAATTAACTATCCTTGCAGTCCAGTCTTATTCTTTTTGTGACATTAAATTAAGTAGATTTTTTCACAGCCTGAGTTGAAATCTAGAAAATAAGAAATACAGCACTGAAAGCATACTCTTTTAATATTTTAATCCTTATTTGAGAAGTGAGGAGTATTTTCCATACCCTGCAGTAGGCTGATTCCAATACATTCACAATATATAGAAATACTTTATTACTGGGGAGAGATGTGGAAATTCAATTCTCCTTCCTCTGGCTGTTGTAAATTTGAGAGGACTATTTGTGCCGTAACAAGTTTATGCACCTGCCACCTTATGCTCCTTCTGATGTCAGGGCGTCTGCACTTGGTGGTCAGGAGGGAATGGTAAATTCAATGCCATGCCCCAGTGCTGGGTACATCCCCTGTGCATTAGCTGCCTGCTGGGACCATAGGGCATAAGAACAAGAAAAAGACCCACATCAGGACACAGCACAGCCCAAGCCGTGGATAGGAATAGTACAGCCAAATAGTTCTAATATCGGATGTTTTGTTTTGGAAAACAGTTTTGGAATATATATATATATATTTCCTTTTTTGATTTTTTTTTGTTTTGTTTTCTAAGCATCCAGACTTCTCCACAAGTGTAGATAAGAAATAAAAAAAAATAGGTCATATTTGACGTGGGTCCAGTTTTGATAGGCAAACCAAAAAGATGCATCTCTCTTTGTAAAGGTTATAATCTTTAGAATAGCTATAACTACCTGTTCTTGCCATTAAACAATGTGTTAAAAGTTAATATAACTGCTTTAACTGCAATTACAGATAACGATTACAAGTCATTTAAGAAACTTTGTATTCTTCCCTCATTTATTCATTAAAGCCATTGACAGTACCTTGGGAGTGGGAAATATAAAGGCCATAAAAATAATTCAACAGCCTCTCATTAGAGAGACCAAGGGAAATAGAGGACAAATAAAGTGGCTTATAAAACACACTTGATTTAATAGTGCTTTCAACATGTCCCACTGCTACGTTATTAGATATTCTTCATTTGTGATAGTTCAAAACTTCTACTAAATGACAGTCTGTACCTTTATACTGGGGTCTTTTTAAACTCCCTTAATTATTGGTCTCCAGGGAAAAGCAGTGCTGAAAATGCAGGTCCCTCTAATAGGGCAGGTGCGCGGCAGCAGCTGCAGCGCGCGCGACCCGGCCTCTGCCCCCCGCTAACCGCAGACACGGCCGCAGAGATTTCCCCTCCTAATTATAAGAGGGAATTTACTGTAGTCTTTAGTCTTTACTGCATCGAAGGGGTTCCTCAAACTGATGCCGTCAGTCAAAGCAGTCCAGGCAGAGCGGTCCCTGGAGCTCCCCACAGTCTGCCTGGAAATACCCTAGCTTTAATGACTGGGTTTTTTTGTTCCCCCCTTTTTTTTTTTTTTTTTCCCAGCCCTTAGTATATGTTTATTAATTGAGTTTTGCTCTCTGTATAGGAAGATAAGCCTTTTGAAGTATGCTTGGCATCTCATTTTCATATGGGGAAGATGGGAGGAGAGGTTCAACAGCTTTCCCTCTCCATACAGTACTGACAGTTCACAAAAGTGAACTACTACTTTCTCCTGAAATAAGAGATTTTTTTTTTCCCCGGTAAAATCATAGTTACTTCCTCACACAAGTATTTAGTATTACAGTTTGTTTCCATGTCCTCATATACAGGGCAAGTACAAAGCAATCTTACTAATGAAAAATAAATGACTATTAATGACAGATTAGGAATTTACTTACACAGTCGAACTAATGCAGTTTACTTATGCAGTTGAGGATTTCTCGTTAGTCTGGGCCTTGGGCATAGATAGACTCTTTTTTGATCACTTCTGCTGCTATAGGTTCTGAGAAAGTTTCCTATGACTCCTGGCCAGATCTCTGATGATGACAGAAGATGACAGTCCCTCTACACATACACAGTAAATCTGAATTTTTATTCTGAACCTTACATATAAACATGCACAGTTTTATCCCTCGCCAGCAAGCATCAATATTTTGATTTTTAAGAACTTGCAGGCACCTGGCACCCAGCAGTGACACATGGCAACTGTATTACACTCTGTTATGCATGTGCTAAATAACAGGCAACTGTGAAAAAAATGCAGCTACCGTTGCACTCTTAACATGCCAGGGATATCATAAACCAGCCAATTGAAGCTTGAATGATTTACAAAAAATCACCAGAAACACTAGCTAGTTCCGCAGGTAGGGGCAAGGAAATGTGTTCATTGACTGGAAAGCTCGTCTAGTCCTTAATCTATTAATTTTCTCTGGCTTTAAAAGTTTAGGCAACGTTGAAATGCGTGGTGAGTCGGCTGCTGTATCTAGGCATACCTCTGCCCAGTTTTGACTGGGGCACTGTGACAGTAGCTCGTTGACACATAGTTAATGATGGAAATCCCTGTTAAAGGAGATGATGGAGTGTCCATTATGTGAAGGCTTTAAGGTTGTGTTTCTGAATGGCATCTTAGAATGCTCTTTTCAGTGGTGATCAGAATATCTAAAAGTTATTCAGACCCTTCCAAAATCCTAGCTCAAACTGAATTGTTGAAACAGGCCTTTTTGGCTTTGACATTTCTGAATTTTAAAATGCTTACTTTTAACAAAGTCACAAAGGATGGGCTGAGGACAAATAGACTTATACAAGCTTTGGTTACTGTATGAACTCAGTTTCTCTAGTGCGAGTTAAAAATTGGGTATAATAAGGAGTAGATAAGCTTTTCCATACGTTTTCTCACATGAACAAGCAGACCCATAAACATAGCTTCATGTCATTCTACTTAATAGCTAAAGCATTGATAGCAACAGACTCTTTATGCTACATGATACAGGCATATTCCCTATATTCTTCTTTATATTCAAATGTGGCTGCACTTAGTCCTTCATTTATGGTTTAGGTGGATGGATTCTCAGATCTGTAATTTAGCTCACAGTCCTTTTTCTTAAAGATAACAGTTAAACTGAAATCTTCATATATCATTCCAGTTTTGTCTTCTCTTAAAGTTTTCCGACTCCGCTCTAAATCAGAGGAACATTATCCACTCCAAAGGTTTCTGTAGCCTTCAATCTATTCAATCAATCAATCATTATTATTTTTATGATTGCAAAAAAAGAGAGAAAAAAAAAAGCAACACATAACTTACCAAAAGGCCCTCAGCCATATCTGGTGATATTTTGGATAAATGAAGTTGTAAATGAGTGCTATCCCCTTTAACTCATTTTACTACTGCTGTTGCCTTAGGGAAAACAGAGGCACAAAGTGAAAGTAATTCCTTTCATGTGTTTTTGTAAGCAAAGATCTGGCGAGAGAATCTGAAAATTAAATATATATTGCCAGCTGTTTATAGAAAACCTGCTCCTAAATTAATCTCATCAGGCATGGTTCAAATTAACTCTGGTCCCTTGTATGGGCCAAAGAGAAGTTCATCCCTTTCGTTCACACATCTCCCCTTGGAAGACATCTGCAGCCAGATTCCCAGCTTCACTCTCATGAACCCTCGCCACTGTAACCATCTCCTTTTTGTCTCCCGTTGTTTCTATCAAAGCACTGAAATCCTTTGAGATTTTGCCTAAATCCCTCTATCAACCCTGAGGAAAGGAAAAGGTGAATGTCCTCTGGAAATAGAAAGGGGTAAAGCGGCATGAAATGCAAAGCAATGGTCCTCAAGTGAGGACAGGGACAGAATTTATGCTCAGTGTTATCCTATAGCAAGGAGAAATGGGTCTTCTGGGCTGTTTGTAGGTAAATAGTGCTGCAGTGTCTTCTTTTCAAATATGTCATCTGTCCTGGTTAGCAATCCTGGAAGAAATTATTACCTGGGGTCTACTCCCTCCTTCCTTTTGTCTGTGATTTTTAATGTGGATGTCCTTTAGTGCCAAGGCATTTGGGAGTGAGGACAGGATGGGTCAGTTTGTAAGCAGGATGCTTCCTTGGTGTTGTTATTGTGTAAAACTGCTGTGTATAGACTCCACACAAAATAGGTCAGGATTGGGGGGAGGTACCCAAATCTACAACTCCATTACTTGGAAGAGATGAGCTCAGCACGGTGAAAAAGGAATATAACACGCTCAAGCATTTCCCAGTCCTGTGGAGCTACCTAATGGCATTTTTCCCCCCAGGAAATTCTGGCTAAACCAGCCCCTGTTCACAACACGTTGAATAACGTAAAGCATCATTTATGTCACATCGTTAGGGTAGAAGTGGGTATGACAGCCTGTGTTCGTCTAGGCACTTGCCTATATTGCCTTATGTGAACTGACTAGGGCAAATCGTTTACTGTAATGTAATAACTTATGCACTTATAAAGAGGAAGGATTAAGTTAGCAACTGTAGTTTGAATTTTCAAAAGTTCATGTTTTACCCATGTATGCATCATGGGAATCACTTAAGTCTTTAAACATGGTGAACAAATTGATATAGATCAAGGAGAAAGCTGATTTTCCAATTTCTGACTTATTTTTCTATTTATAGGTGTGACTATAGACATTTGCCTCTGAGAGAAACCTAATGTTCATCAGATTTAATGTCTTGAAAAAATAACTTTTCTGTTTCTGAAGTATGAAGGCACACAGAGGCAGTGAAGGGGAAGTAGAGGGGAAAAAAAAGTATATTTCCTCCCAAATTTATGTTTTCAACATTTTTATCAATAGATGTTCCTTATGAACCCAGTCTGGCCTAGACGAAGTCTGAGAATTGCTTTTATTTACAGCTGAGTTACTATCCACTATTCCAAAATGACTTTGGGTAATTCCTTGTTATGATTTACTACATTGCAAGATGGACAGGGTAAATCTATCTGTACATTTCTTTCCAGAGAAACACATTAACTGGATAACTAGTAAAAATGATGGATATGCATACTCCCTGTTTTCTTTCAAGGCTTTAGCCTGAAGCTCAAGTAGTCAGAGGAAAAGGTTTTCTCTCAGTGCTATTCAAGTCTCTCTTTTTTCTTTCTTCTTTTTTTTCCTGATTTTGCCTCGGATTCTTTCTGTTTTAGGTGACAGACTCTTTTTGTTTTGTTTTAATGAAAAGAAGGCTAGCTGAAAATTTAAGGACAGGTCTAATGTCAAAGTTCATATATCATAGTTCCTGTATACTTGAGATATACTTATTATTTCCCTATTGAATTAATTCATAACTAATTGTCTATCTTCAGTCTTATTACATGCATGCTGTACTGTACATACACCAACCAGTAAGTAAGTTCACAGATTTCCTCCCTGCTGCAAATAAACCTAATATTATCTGTTTTCTTTTGGAATGAGTAAAAGAATTAAAATGATAGTTAAAGAGAATGCTCTTAAAATAACCAAGAAAATTATATGTAATTACTTCCAATGTCAAAGCTAATGCTTTGCTCAGTTTTCACATCTTCATATTCCTAAAAAAAAAATTCTTTTCAGTATGGAGAAAAAAATATTTTCGAAAGATCTGGCACAAGAAAATTAGGAACAGCAAATGAATTCCCACATTGTGCAACTTTGTGGTCGTCTTAGTGTCTTTATTTACATGCGCACCTATTACTATAAGGAACAGTAGTTCCTTATAGATGCAGCATTCCTTATAGATGCAGCATTCTTTTGCTTTTTTTCAGTGCTTCGTGCGTTTATATCTGCTTTCAGCACCGAAGTGTTTGGTGTATTTATCTTGGGTGGCTGGGAGTAGAAGTCGTTGCAGGTTGTGCCCAGTGCTGAATAAAGGTGAGCTGAGTGATGGGGAGCCTCAAGTGCTTTATGCGCATATAACAGGCTTGACAGCCTGCTTGTCTCCTACACCCCACCCAATTAACAGGTGTCGGGCCCTTTCGGAAAGGTGGGGTGCAATCTGATTACTCCCTGAGACAGGCGATTAGTCCCCACACCCAGATAGAGGAGATAGATAGACGATGAGAGAGACTCTTTAGATCTAGACTGTGGTCGCAACTTAGATTGCTGCTGGGCTTGGTGAGACTGCTGGAGCTGAAACTAGGCAGTATTGTTATTTCTCTGTTAATAAAGGCAGGCCCCAAATGTGGGGCAGTTTCATCATGCACAGCAAAACCAATTGTGTTTTAAAGCTACGGTCAGGAAAGTTCTGGCTTCTGGTTGTTCTCAAGGCTTCATGTTTTTTTGAGTTGTTATTCTGTCCGTTCAGTTAATTCTGTGCCGTAGGTAGTATATGCTACTGAAAAGTGTAACAATTTAAAAGAAAAGCAGCTTACTGACACCCATGGAAAGGTTCAATATATAACAACTGTATTGCAGCTGCAAAATCCTGAAAACCCACTTGTTTGTTGGACTGCATCCACAGAGAGCTTTGGTTCGTCTTGTTAACCATACATTAACCAGATGTACAAAAATATGAGAGGATCATTAAAGCAGGTATTTAGTGCTGCAGCCTTTTCTTGGCATCCCTTTAGCTGTTCGCGGGTCCAAAAAAATTATTAGCTGCATCCGCTGAATGAAGATTTACAGACTAGAAACACTCTCATAATTCTGACATGCCAAATACAGAGAAACTTCTTAAGAGCCTAAGCAATCACTAGGTCAGATGGTGAGAGCTAATAGCAAAGTCCCCAGTTTTGAAGGCCAGTTTAATTGATATGGTCAGTTATTAGGGTCAAAGGAGGCATCTCTAAAGCATGGATTCCAGTGACTTCTTCAAATGCCTTCTAGCTTAAGACTGTTTTAGGAAGGGCCTTGTGGAGGGGTCCCATATCTCTTTGTTTCACCTTACGGGCAAACTCTGGGCCAAACGACCAAATACCAGCATGGGCCACCAGATGCATAGATAGGAAGATAGACATGCAGGGCTTTCAGTGTTTCACCCTCACTATCACAAAGAAAGGACCAAGGGAGCTTTCTCTTTGCTGCACAAGTGTCTGACAGTAAAACTATTTACTAATATGGCATGCAGCTTTGTGGCTTGAAAGAATTAGGTTATATCTGTTTTCTTTCAGTGACTTTTTTATTATAGTCTGTGAGTTGGCTTCTCTTTTCTTTGCTTGATGTTTTAAAAGTTTAAATTCAAACAGACATTCTGCAACTTGAGTAAATTATACATTTTAAATATTCTCATGACTCCTGTCATATCAAAAAAATCAGACAGATAACAGACATAACGTCATTGGGAAGATAACTGGAACTACAGAAAGCTGTAGTAAGCAACCAAAAATGTCTTATCAACCTCTACAACCTCATCAGCAGCTTCAATCTGAAACTTCTCAGGGCACGTCTCAACAGCAGAGGAAAATCTAAGTCTGGAATTAATCAAGAGTTCTTCTATAATATCTGCAGTGGTCACCATGACTAAGAAGACTGTCACCCTTGACACCCCAGTCAAGATAAGTCAAGTCATCAAGATCAGGATCCAATACAAGCACCACTGGATCTCAGAATCTGTCAGCATTTTCAACGTCCTGAAGTAGGGAGGGCCTTCAAAAGTTTCATTTCAATGCACAAAATAACATAGATTTACAAAACAGACAAAATATCTAGATATTTTGTTCACTTAGACATACTCTAAATTCCTTTTTTTTTTTGATGATGCAATACCAAAATACTGCTGTGGGTGTGATTCCTGAGAGCTAAGTTAATAGAAATCCATTTCCGTAATACAGAGAGTGCTTCAGCTGCTTCGCTAACTTCACTCAGCAGTTCAAGCTCATTCTTTTTATTCGGTAGGAACATAATACTTTGATCCTGCTGATTGTATAGTATGATAACGATGAAACAGGGAAGGGAATGAAGCTATTAATCCAAACCAAGGGGCTTAGAGAGAGGTGCACAGGGGTAAACCCTAGGCTGCAGATCTTTTGTGCCAGCTGTGTGCAATGCTGGCTTCCCCCACTCCAAAATTCCCTGGACAAGTTGAACTGGAAGGTTATCTCATCGTGTACAAGTGCCAGGCGTGATTTCCTCACCCCATTAAAGCCTATGCAAAGCTTCTGGTACTGGCAGACTTTCCGGTTAATGCCTATGCAGCATTTTGCATAATAACTTCACAGCAGTGCTAGAAACCAGTGTACTCCAATAAAATAAAATACAGTTTTAAAAAAGAAGAAAGATTACTGCATTTTAACAGGCCTGGAACCATTTGCTTTGTTCCCTGCTTATTCTGTGTCTGCTTAAGCAGACTCTGCTCTTTGACCAAGATTTTTAAGTGCTACCATAACACAAAGAAAGAAATATTAATGATTTTTAAATAATCTCACTACATTTGGAGAGAATGAGAGCAAGGAAATTCCAAAAATTTGCGCACATGTGGAGAAAACTGCTATAGCATATGCAGTGTAGAGTTCACCCTACCGAGGACTTCCTTGCACATGCTTACTGACAAGCGAAAATGTTTGCAGGATCTATCTGAAAATCTGTCATTTGTGTACGAGGCAATCACACATATATTTATTGCAGTAACACTCCAGAAATATTTTCCTTGAAACAGTGCTGCTGCATGCTGAAAAAAGATACGTAGCCTATGCAGACTGATCAAAATGCCACTGGCAATAGCCCCCTAGCAAAAGAAAGAATTGAAAAAGCTGCTTGATAAGTGGGGAACATCTTTCAGCAGTGTGATAAATTTGAATGACAGCAGTAATATCAGGGATTACTTATTCTCCATGGATATCCCTGACCTTGCCACTTGAGAATTCAACTAATTGGGCAGAAGCAGAAGAAGAAAGTAAACATATTAATTAAACTCATGCATGGGATTTCATGTTGAAACTGTCCATCCACTTTGATTTGAAAGACAAAACACATATTTGTTTTGTTTATCCAGCTGTCAGACGATAGCTTTAAATCCCTTTGCCCATCCAGTTTAGATGAAACCTTCTGATATTTTAATCACTTGGCTAAGTGGGAGGGTTGGAATAAAGGAAGAATGTATTTCAGGGTCAGATCCTTATCGTGAGTAAATCTGCAGAAGCCTATTGAAGCTAAAGATACTGTAACAGATTACTTAGCCTTCTCCTTACTGCTCTGCATAATCTGGTCTTACTCATTTGCTCCAATATCTGAGAAACAGTTATGGACATCCAAGCTGTTTCAAGAAAAGAAAAAGGAATAGCTTATTCTGAATCAGGAGAAAACCTGGGCATTGGTGTCACAGAGACTTACTGTTTTAACTTCCACTTAAAAAGGTGTATGTGAAAATACTTCGCTGTGCCAGTAATCCAGATCGAAGGATGTGAGCTCCAGGCTTCTGTAGGAGAGGTAATTATGGGAAAAAAAAAACACCTAAAAAAAACCCCACCTGAATTCTGTTTTAATTTTCATACACAGAGCAGATGTTTTGACAGATGGATGGACTTTATTTTTGTAACTGTCCAGGAAAAGTCTGCATAACAAAGCCTAATCAGTGTTACATATCTGTAGTGTTTGTTTTTCAATCTTTCTGCATTTGGCTCCTATGCTTTTTGTTGCAGACATTTTCTTTGCAATTTATTTTTTCAGGCTAATCTCTCTCTGCATAAGCCTTTCTATCAATTTGGTACACAAATACTAGGAACCTCTTAAAAAATAAATGTGTATGTTTGGTTAGTAAGTCAGACTTATTGATCTTTATTTGGTGGGAGCCCTGCTGGAAAGCTTTATTAATGCTTTAGCCTTGAATAAGGCAGCCACTCTGCTCATGCTTATTATATAATAGTGGAATTGAAGTATAAGAATCTGTGTACAGACCTGCTGGGCGTATGACTGTAATTCACACTCTGCATGTAAGTGGCTAATAACTTCTCAATTTGTACTGTAAATGGGAGATTAGTACAGTTGTATTTGTTGGCAGTGAGGTTACTGCTTTTCCTGCAGTGTCTTAATGTGATTGCAAAAAATTGCTATATCTACTTTAATTTCAATGAACTTCCAGCATTTGCAGCTGAGAGATCTGAACCCCTCAGAGGTTCAGAGGAAGCAGAGCAGGTGGGTAGTCATCACATACCCACCTACAAGTGTATTTGAAGTTCAAACTTTCTTATTGCTCTGATGTTATTCCTACCTGACAAGAAGCTTCTGGGGGAATATTTCTTCTGGAAGGCCAAATTCTTCAATTCCGGTATGCAAGGTAGATTGGCTTTAATTGAAAGTCTTCCTGCCTTACACACCACCCCAGTTCAGAATAGTTTGTGGTGTTTATACCGTTTTATGGAGAGGTGCAGGTGCCAATTCATTCAAGCAGCAATTGTGCCATCACAGTTCTGTAGAAGTTTTACTGCAAAAATTTTTAAAAGCAGCAATCCAAAGTTCTCTTAGCGAGGACAGAGAGAGAGATCTCGTGGGTCTTGCTAAAAGATCCCAGACATTGTGTAGGGGCTTAGCTGCTTAGATTTGAAAATAGAGCTGCTTCTGCACAAGGACTTTAGCTCTTGGGGAAACCTCATGTCTTTTATTGAAATATGAATGAAGATTAATCCTCTCCAGGGCTTGGCAAGATAAATGAATGGAGGTTTTGAGACCTGCAGTTAACTCCCACATTATGTACCTAATTTTGTCTTTGAATCTGTACCTTAGTCATTCTGTGCCGTATGCAATCACTTGCATTTTCCGCTGTGTGTGTCTGTGTATAAATTCATGCTTTAGGGCGTAAAGCAATGTTGAGCTTTTCTATGGATAAGAATTTTTCCTGATGTTTTCGACTGCCTGATCTGACAGGATCATTAGGTGGAAGACTACAATGATTCACTGGAATGATTGCAGTACTCCTCTTCTTTGGGAAGTATTTTCATAGGATACTGTCATAATTTGCAGGGCTATACTCTGGAGAACTTCACAAAACTCACATTCATTTTACTCGCATTATTACACTAAAAGTACTTAGTACTCCAGTTCCACAGTTCTTTTACCTATGAAAAAAAAAAAAAAAACCACTGATCTCTACCTGCAAAATAACCTTAAAATACCATTTTTATTTCTTTAAATGCTCTACTTAAGAGGAGCAATATTCAAAGGGTCTGGACATATCCAGAATATGTTCTAACAATTTGCCATTCCCGAGGAAAGTGAAAGTGAATGCAAAAGTAGCATGGGCTGAAGGTTGTGCTGAAACAGTGCTTAAAAATCCCTGACAAACGCGTGTATCCCAGTTTCCGGTTCCTGGGTACATCCCATTCCTTCTGTGCGTATTTCCTGCCATCTCCTGTGTTTTACTGAGCTCCTACATTTCTCTTATTGTCTCATGTTGCTGGCACGGACCTTTGCATTCGCAATGGTGGGATGGCGGCAGGAGGTGCCACTGCCAAGTGGGACAAGGCCAGGTTGAGGAGAAGGACATAGTCTCGGCCTCCAGCCAGGGACTCCAGTGCTCACCCTGCAGCTGAGCTGACGTCCTCACCAGTGTCAGCAGGAGAATTGGGTGCCAGGTTTCACAACTGGAGGTGTTTGAGTGCCAGAGATTAGCCTTGTAGCAAGGATGAGAACAGGGAAACGTAGTTAGTGAAAAATTAGGGGGTTATCCAAGGCACATGTAGAAAATTCCTGGGAGAGCCCAGTCGCTTGAATGCACAGATACATCCCCTGATTGTTATTATCCCCTGATACCTTTGTTGTCACTAATGTGTGCTGGAATTTGGAGGGAACCATTCAAAGTGATTAAAGGTTACATTTTAGAGCTATGGGGGAGCATGTTCTTCTGTAGACCACATAAGGTAGAAAAACCGAATATTCATAATTTCAGAAGAGACTCCTGCTAAGATCAGAATGCTTATGTATGAGGAGAGATTTTCAGGCATTGCAGCGTATCTGTGCAGTTGCACTTAAGCCCAGCTAAAGGGCCGGACCTGTTCACCCAGCAGTGAGATCAGAGATGCTGCTAGTTTGGTCCTGGTCAGACTAGCGCTGTCTCAGAGGTGAGGCAGGGACTCCACTTTGGACTTCCTGAGCTGAAAAGGTCTTAAATCACAACTGTAATTTCACTTTGATGTCATTTATTCTCTTTTAATACCCCTTTTTATTTATTTTTTTTACAATCAGGTAAAATATATAAACTTAATCTTGTTAGGGAGGTGCATGAGAATTTACTGAATGAGCCTTAATGGCTCCTTTATGCAGCCATAAACCACAGGGAAGAGATATTAGCAGTTTTAGCTGGACTAGGAATGTCAAATATTATATAAATTTGTTTGATATTTTCAGAGGTTTATTGCTGTAAGTATTTAGCTTCCCCATTGTTTAACTAGGCTGTGTGTTTCTCAGACAACTATGGTAAAAATCTGTTGTGCAAAGAATTAAGGAGAATTGAAAAGCAGGGAAGAACGAGCCAAATTTGTTTTTGGATATATAATAGAAATCCAGAGTAACGCTCCCAGTATTGGCATAATTACACTGCAGTGTAACAATTTTGAACAGTTGAAGGAAAGATACAGCTATGAAGGAGTTAGTTAGTTACATTTTTCCCTTCCCTTCCCTTCCCTTCCCTTCCCTTCCCTTCCCTTCCCTTCCCTTCCCTTCCCTTCCCTTCCCTTCCCTTCTTCCTTCCATATAGACCAGTGTCTGCCCCTATACTAAGGAAGGTTCTCCATCTCACCTTTAACATATTAGCTAGCTAATACCTTCTTGCTCTGTTACAGATAAGCAGTCATACAGTATTTAACATATGATTATGGAGTCAGATACCATGTTACTGTAAATCTGAATAGCTCCAGTGAAATCTGCATAAACTTATTTTAGCTTATATTTTCAGCCCATCTACCCTGCAAATTTTGAAAGGGTCTGTGTCTACTGGCCTCTAAAACCTGCAATAAAGAATTGTAGACACAAAGACATTTTTAAAATCATGATAAACCCATGAGGCTTTACCGATAAGGTAAATCATAGTGCCACTGAGACAGTGGCAAGATTCAGTTTGGCCAGATGTAACCCTAAGTGAGAAATTTTTGAATTCTTTGCATAATGATCAAATCTGTAGTTATTTTTAAAACATGTAGAGTCAAAGTAAAAAACATGGAGTGCTAAAGAGTTTAAGAAAGGGTTGATTTCAATTTCATTCATTTTTAATGTTATGTGAATTTATGGTAGTTGCTCATTTTTACTCTCCAAGGTACTGAGTTCATAACACCCTTCCATAAAGTTTTCCCATGTTTCTTTCATTAAAAAGCAAAGAATAACAGTACTAAGAACAATATATAAACACACAGTATAATTTTGATGATTTATTTCACATATTTGTCCAATGCTCTACCACAGTGGCATGGGAAGGCAGACTCTGCACATAGTTGCGTTTATGCATGTGTAGGAGGAAGAATACATATCCACCAGATTTTGTGTGTTTTTTTGTGAAGAAAGGTCAGAGTGGAAATAATGGAGAGAGATGCCATGTAACATCCATCTCTATTTCTTACAATTTCCTGCTGGATTGCCTTAACTATCTCTGTTTTCTCTTCCGTCTTGGTGGGAAGGATAGCAGTCAGCAGTAAGCCAAGGGCAGGGGATAATGATGCTCTTGGGGCTGTTCTTCTTAATACATTGCCAATCTCTGCTGTCTAAATAAACCTTCAAATTGAAAGGGGAATGCCATTTCAGCAGAGTGACACAGGGGAGCATCATTTTATGTGCATTGACTGCTCTTTGCTTTACCCACTGGCACCTCCTTCCTGGCAGGGCTGTTACTTCATGCTGGAGTTCACTGCTTTAGTAATCAAGTTGCAGATGGCGGGGGTACTAGTCAGGGACATTTCTGGGAAGACAGTGGCTCAAAAGGTGTTTTTCCAGGGGACCTGACCCGCTTTGATAGCAAGAAATAGGGCTGCCTGCTGCAAGACCTACCAAAAGGATGCCTTGGCTCTGGACTAATAAATTCTTCCATTGCAAGTGATGGACCAGCCGCACTTCCCTCTTCCACTACTGTAATTGTGTTTTCTCTTGCCATTTGCCATTTTCATTTATGGAAAAGAGGCAAAATTGTTTTTAATAATAATGTTTTATAGAAAATATTTTATTTTTAATTTATTTTTATACATTGTAAACATTGCGCAATACCAGAAGTCCATAGAATAGTTTCCTTGGCTTTTAATATAAACTTTATGGGAAATGGCTATTTTACACCGATGTACTTATTTTTTTCCAATTTGCTAACAATTTTTTGCAACATTGTGTTGGTATACTGACACTTCACAAGAATCATCGTATTGATTTTCATTGTTCAACCTGATTAAATTAAAAATATTAAATGAACAGAAAAAGTGGGCTCTAATTGTCAGTTTAGGCTTGTTTCCTTTTTAACAAAACTAGACATTAACAATGGTAATTTTGTTAACAAACTATAGATAATATTTTAACTAGGGACTGGTAGTGTTGCTGTTCTATTTTTAATTGCTGAGAACTTAAATTATTAAGGGTGAATAATTTATTTAGGTAAAAAATACAATGTCTAAGTCTTGCAAAGCTTCTATTCTTGGTGATGTGAATAGTTGCCTTAGACTTGAGAGTGTGTGTAAACATCTTTGTAAAATTGTCCCCTAAGCATATACAGTAGAGGTGAGACACCACACATATTATTGTTAGAAATATATCAATGATTTATTTTTCATCAACTAGTTCCATCTGGCCCATCGTTTTTTCTAATTGTTCCTTAATTGAATACAATCAAGCAGTTTCTCCATTTCTCTTCATTATTTCACTCTGACACTTTTCTGTAAATGGGTTTTGTCTTACAAACAGAGCAATAAAGTTAATTATAGACCTGAAGAGAGTCTGAAGGAAAAAAAAACACAGAAAGATTATTTGGGGGATATTTTCCTCAAGGGTGGATACTTCATTAAATGTCAACCAAAGATATTTAAATTGGATCCTCAATCAAGGTGTTTATTAAACGTCTAGTAATAAACAAGCTCATAAACAGCATGAAATGATCACACCTTTAAAATGTGCTCCTTCTGCCATGCATCCCTAGTGCAGAAAAGCTCCCATTACTCATGATCACTGCTTGAATTAACTTTGTGGATAACATTATTTTGTTTTTGTTTTTATTCCTCCATTTCTTCACAGAGAGAATGTGCTAATTTCATCAAGGTGCTTAAGACTTATAACCAAACACACTTGTATGCCTGTGGAACGGGGGCTTTCCATCCCGTGTGCGCCTACATTGAAGTTGGAAGCCATCCCGAGGTAAAATATCTTAAAACCTGTATTTTGCTTTTTTTTCCTTGTGATCAATCTTGATATGTAGCCAAGATTTCTGTGCACCCAAATTGCCCCGAGTTCTGTGGCTTGGGTGTGCATCATGTAGGACGTGCTCCTGAGTCTGCTGCTGCTGGGCTGCCTGACTAATCATACAGCATCCATATGTTGCCCTCTTAATACAAATAAGCCCACCCTGGCTTATGAAGTTTAGTGCACCCAAAAATCAATGTCACTAGCCGAAAGCTCTGGGATTGTGCTGATTTTCCTGGCTGAAGTTTTCATGAGTATGGCTCTGCACTCTTATCACTTAAGCATTTTAATCCTTAATCATTCCACAAAAGCCATTTTTTCTAGTTTCATATTAAAATGGGTGCACAATACAATGCTTTCAGTCTGGCTTACCTGAACGTTGTTCCATGGACTGTTTCAATTTATCAACTAGATTTTGAATGTGTTTGCAGCAGTCACATTTAATTTATGGATATGTTTTATTGATGAATCCAAAACTGTGTTGCTTGAGGCTTCTCAGGAGCAGCTATTTCAAGTTACTTAATGGTTTTGCAGGTCAAGTTTTCAGATTTCCGTGGAAATGAGGACATGTAAATGAATGAAAGCTCACTCAGTCATTTAAAAATCAGATTTACTTCTTGTAGATTAATGAACCTTTTGAGTGTTAACTCTATAGTTATAGTCTGGAAATCATTTTTCTCCATAAAAAAGTCTTCTGTTATTTGAAACGTGAGTCTTCATATTGTTCTAAGTATGAGGTTTTGAAGGGATAAAGAAGCTGCAGAATATAAGGGTTTTTTTCTTTTTTTTTTCTTTTTTTTCTTTTTTATTCTTTAATGCTTTATTCTAGAATGCATTCTTGGCAATTAGCAATTGTCTCTTGACCACACACAGTATGTCATTGCTTACTGCATTAAACAGCTTCTCTGCTTCCTCAGATCCATTTGGGAATTGGTAGGCATATTAATTAACTCTCATTCTCTAAGATGTGTGTCAATCAATTCTTGGCTATCTGCCAAGTGAATCTATCTGCAGAGAGATAGCTGGTATGAGGTCATTTACTTTTCCATTTGGCTGTTTTATGAGTGTACCGTAAAACTAACACACACTTTATCAAGGATTTATAGCAAGGATGTCCAGAGAATAGAGGCCAGATCCAATCTTGGTTTAACATTTGGGATTTTGAAAAACTTTGGTCAATGCTGTCTTTGTCCTTGGCACTGAGAAAGAATATTTGAGTAATCTTCCTTTTAGCAGTCCGTAGCTATCAAGAGAATCTAAGTCCTTGTTCTCTTAATCTTTGCGCAGTGAGTTTGTTGGTGCCCATGTGCCCAAATCTTTCTCATGACCTTTGGCTTCAGCTTCACAAACCAGGGCAGTGAGAAGTGTTTTTACCTCAACTGTCTCAGGCCTTGTTACACTTTGATCTCCTTTTCATGCTTAAGTCAGGAGTGAAACCAGGCTCCCCTGCCCTTTCAGTGGCACCAGTCTCTGTATCTTCTGCACCATCTCAGATGGTCACTCCATCTTCTCAGTCCAGCCCGTGTGGAGAGAAGATGGGGCAGGCAGGAGGCAGCTCCACCTTCTGCCGCTCAGGTTCCAAAAGCGTGTGGCAAACCAGGGTGTCATCCCTGTAACAGGGACAGTCAAAGGAGCTGACCAGGTTTGGAAGGAAGAATAATCTTAACTGTCTCTTCCAAAGCTGGAGCCTGCTCCTTCTTTTCCTGCATGCAAAATGGCCAGGAATTTTCACATGCCTGGAAGAGGAGGGAGCTTGATTGACAGTACCCATTACAGTTATGAAGTATGGAGGATACAATATTAATCCCTGCCTCCCTGCATGCTGCATCTGCAAGAGCCGGATTGTGTCACCATGTCACACAGCAGCACCGGACATGCCAGTGAGCTGGGGGCTGCCTCTCTGGCGTCCCTGTTTTACACCTCCCAAGCATACTAAAAGAGGGAAATGAAGGTGAGCGGTTGATTTTGAAATAAAAAATTGTCCTATAGGATATTTCCTGAAGATTCACTTTCTACTTTCCACAACACTTTCAGAAAATTAACTGACTTCTCCATTATTTCTTCTTATTTTTTATTTATTATTATTTCTTCTCAAACACTTAGAAGAGGTAAACATGAAATGATGAGAGAAATAGCTGGGTACCCACAGTCTGATAAGACTGCTTGTCTATCTGATCTCTAAATGCAGCATCCCCAGCCTGAGCACAGTGGAGAAGAAGAAATGAGCATGGCTGTAGCTGACAGGGCTGGAAAAGTGAAATTAAATAATAAAAGAAGAGTGGGAAGGGATAGAAAGAGACACTGAAAGCAATTGGAATGGATTGTAAGAGGCTGGAATATTTTTATGATTGGGGGGAGAGGAAATAAATTACTTTATGTGACAGCCATAAAGTAATGGAAATATGAATTGCTAAATCTATTGCATATCTTTTCTATATGAAGCAGCATATTACAGCCCTGTTCCATATTGGAAGAAAACTGTTTCTAGTGATGAAACTAGGCAGATCTAATTGAGTTTGATGAAGTACAGTAAAAGAAATAATAATAAAAAGGTAAAAGGATATGAACAGCATGCTGTGCATCTGATTAAAAATGATCTGTGCAAATGTATATAACCTAATATGTTGTGAATTACACCACATTCTAAGGAGTAAAGCAGACTAATCTTTCTTTAAATCCATTCCAGATGTGGAAGTGAATAGCCACAGTATTTAGAGGGAAGAATAAAGTTAATGTTTGAATAGACTTTCTTATAGCACATAGGCTTGAGATCATATTTAGAGAAGACAAAGAACATGTATAGGCAGAAAATATTTGAGAGGAACCTAACTTGGACGATTTGAATCACCCACTGGAAAATCTCTATTTCTGACTGATAGAGCAAAAAGATATTCTTACTCAAATGTCTATGCTGTGTCTTTACTATGTCTCTGAAGTTGAGTGACCTAACACAGACACCTACACCTATTTTGGGTCCCTGCAGTTGAGCAACTCATGACAGTGACTCCTCATGAAGCAACAGAATACGGGAAAACAATTACTAGATAGCACAGGAACATAACGAGCCTCGCTATGCTCCTGCTCACACTGATTGTGGATGAAACAGTATTGAATGTGTGGGAATGGTGAACTCATGGTTGCAAAATTGCCTAAGTCAGATCTGGGCTTAAAGGGAACAAATCCAGGCATGGGGAGGCACAGAGGCACATTAAAACTACCTGAAAAGCGTGGCAGGATGCAGAATGCACCTGCCCAGGGGCCGCTTCCCCAGCCCTCCCTGTGGGGTAGTTTGCATGCTCAGGAAGGAACAGGGTTTTCCATTTGCTTAACCCTTGCACACAGGTGGGAGTCTAGTGGGTGCCCCCTAGAATCCCTTACTTAATTCTCGGCCTTCTCAAGAGCTGACAAAATCGTTTGCCAGCTCCTGGGCAGGAATGCACTGGAGTGGCTTCAGCCAAGCTAAACCAGCAGACACTGCAGAACTAGTCCCGCGTCTTTTATTACCTCCTAATTCCAAATTTCTTGTCATTGTCTGACAGATTAAAACTCATTTTTGGCTGGATGAACTTAAAAGATCTGGGATCACTTTACTTGCAGGTTATTTCTTGTTCTTAATAAATAAAGAAGCTCTAAATTTAGTTCAGATTTATGATGTACATAAAACATTAAGTTATTGCATATGAAGTTATATAACGCTACCACCTGTAACATATTTGCTTTTTTCCGGTCTCTGTGCATTTTAAAAATCTTTGCTTCAACTCATAAAATGTTGCTAAGTTATACCTTCGACTCCTTTTGTCCCTTCTGTACTTCGCATTAGAAGAAGTCCAGAGTGCATTTGCTAAGTAAGGGACATCCTGTTCTGATACATTTATGCATCTGCCTTTTATATATACACATACACACACACATACAATAAATATAGTGATGGAAGAGCAGGATTTTCCT
The DNA here is from genome assembly GCF_059628265.1 of Tinamus guttatus. Taxonomy (NCBI): domain Eukaryota; kingdom Metazoa; phylum Chordata; class Aves; order Tinamiformes; family Tinamidae; genus Tinamus; species Tinamus guttatus. Next base: position 2,206,615 of record NW_028288727.1, on the reverse strand, counting down.
TAAAGAATAGCTTTGAAGGAACATACTACTTCAAGGACCAGTGCTACTGCTGGTAGAAAAAAAAATCAGCAATAACAACAAAAATCTTGTGTTTCATTATGTAATATAAAATTCAGGGTAAAACAGTGACTTCACTAGTAGCAGATGTGGCATAAATCAGCATAAATTCGTTGAAGATGGAGGAGCTGTGTCAGTTTACATCAGTTAAGATTCTGGCCTGTGGTTTTTAAGTGAAACATTTGAGCAAATGATTTCTTAAATTAAGACTCACCTCAGGCTAATTTGCTTTCCATCTAATTAATGCTGCTTTTATATGGCATTTATGTGCTTGCCAAATATTAAGAAAAGGAAATCTGCTATAACAAATATAAAGAAAAATGATACTGCTATAGGATGATTCGTGCCTGGGTTATAGCAATTCTAACCATAATTACAATCATAAAGAAATGTTGATAAAGGGAGATCTAGTTTATAGAGCTATAGCAGTTCAATTCAGAGGTGCTTTAATCTTCCAAACCAACAGCTATCATGTTGCTATCGTGGTTGAAAATAAGGCTTAAAGAGGTAGATCTCTAGTTAGTGTACTAAGTACCGTCCCTTCTGCTGTTCCATTTTGTCTGGATTTCCCATCCCTTTGGCTACCTTGTGTGAAAACTCTCTGCATGAAATCAGGCTTTTCACACATGTACAGTTTACCTCCACTTGTCAAAAAGAATAAATCTTGGCATAGTTAGAGCCTTCCTAGCATTTTGAAGGTATATCGTTTCATACACAGTTATATGTAGCTATATATAGGATAGATTTTTTTTTCCAAGTCATAATTCATTATGTCCCTGTTTGTGAATGGGAGCTCCCAGTGACCCACAGGCAGGATTTACCAGAAGGAGAAGAGTAGCAGGGGAGAGGAAGCATGATGGCCCTTTGCCCTAGGACTTCCTTGGTGAGGTATTTGTGCTGGTAACATAGGACAAACATTTCTGTATGGAAATTCAGATGCCTTCTTGGAAGCCTTGTATATTACTTAGTATATGTATACACACATATTTTTAAGCAACGTGGTGCAGTAGCATTCGTTTGCTGCTGGCTTTGTGCTGGGTCCCAAATGGCACCTCTCATTACACAGTGTTATCTTGTGATAAAGTTACACAAGTAGAAGGTCATTAAAAAGTGGTAACTTGATTCCTGCTTAAAAGACTTTTAAAAAAAAAAAACTCCATAAATCCCTTTGTAAACAAATATGAATCCAGTTCATGGTTAAATCCCTTTATTTATGAAGACCTGTCTCTGAATATATCGCAGCTCTCCTTTTAACTTAGCTGTATTTTGAAGAGTTTTATTTGCTAACTGGGTTAAACTAGGTGTCCTCAAGTTTTTCAAAACTCTGTCCTGTCATCTGAACCAAAAGATAATTCCAATAAAAGCTTATTTCCATAGTCAATCCTTTAATGTAAGACTATTAGGCTTTATGTGGTAATTTAGCTGTCGGAATAGTTTAATTTATGAGGTAAACTTTCCTTAACGGAATAGTGCCCATGGCAGCAATGGCTGACATCTCCACCCCTTGCTGCTGTGAAAGTCTCCGCAGCTGCTACAGACACTTTATCCACCCAAAAGTGAGATACCAAAGGGAGAAATTGCAAAGGAGACTTTTTTTTTGTAAGGCAAGTATCCTATTTTTAGCAAGATGAGAGCTGATTTATTAACCCAAAGTAGATGCATGCTTGACTGTGGATGTAAAACAGACAGTTAGTAGTATAATCATTTAAATTTGAGCTAGTGTTCATTTTTCTGACATATTCAATTAGGAAGGAAGTGTCTCTATGACAGCTGAACATTTGACAACTGGCTCATCCATTGGATCTTCACTTTACCCATACAAAGGTACATTTGTAAGAATAGGGCTAGTGTAGATCATACGTGCAACGAATGTAGCCCAATATTTTAAAATTCAGATGTGGTACAAATACCCTTTTTTGGCGAAAGTATTTAGCAAAGTGGTCATGCTTTAATCATTGGCAGGAAATGTGCACATCTCAGGTTCACAGCCATCATGTGATGCGTTCAGGACTGCCCTCGCATATTGCATAATTGCACCGGAGTCGTTTGGAATCTATTTATGTCTGAAGTGACAGAAAGTCGGTAATTATGTCTAAGGTTCACTTGGAGATTTACAAGTTGAACATTTAAATGCAGGAAATGGAGTTAAGGTTTAGACTGCTGCAAGTCAGAACAGCGCAGTTGGCTTTTTCATTCTTCACCTTTATTCCTCAGTCTGGTGACTTCATTGGTGTAGGTGAAGGGGAACACAATCCTGTAGTTAGTCATACCGAGAAGAGCTATAAGAGACGATGAGAAGCGGGACAAAGACATGGAATTTACAACTGCAAGGGCTATTTGTTGCACAGCAGAAACCACTAATGAATCTCTTATTATTATTCAAGTCCAATCAGTTCAGCTATTCAGGAAAAAACTTTTGTTTAGGGCTTGATAAATATATTCAAATTGTTATGGCCGACCTCCCAACTTATCCCTAAAGAAAAAAAAAAATCTACTCCAGAACCCTCTTACCTTATCCATATGTTTTAAGGAAAACATAAATGAAAGTCACGGTGCAGGTGACGTTCCATGGTTCTGCAGCTTGAATTTAATTGAAAACTTTTCTGAGATGAAAGAGAGCTACAATATGGTTTGTAGCAAGTGTCAGTGTTTCTGTGCGTCTGGTCTGGTCACCAGAGAGACACAATGATGCAGAATGAACCTTCATAGGTTAATTTTATGCTCACTTCCACCAGAGGGAAAAAAAAAAAAAAGATTTTTTCTTGGTGGAAAAGGCTCTAGTATGCATGGTAGTGTCACATTTGCACCTCCTGCCTCCTAATGAGAGGAATCTCTGTGCTAGCACGCTGCCCGCGCGCTCACTGAGGCCCGCATTGTTCCCTGAGCGCCCATCGCTCTGGGCCCAGGAGCGCCTGTTGATTACAGTGAGGACTGTATACAGTGTGCCACAGCTGAGCAACTGACATGAATGAGGAACTAAAGCCAGTCGACATATTCATTAGGTTCAAAGAAAGGAGCCCCAGCACTGTGGGAAAACTTTTGTTTATGCTGCTAGAGGGGAGGGGGAAAAAAAGAGTGAGATAGAAAGGGACCTCCATGGAACTGAATTCGTGATGTGGACTGTGCACACACACACAACGCACAACAGCCAAGAGAATTTTCACTTATATTGCATGCAATACCTTGTGAATCTGGGCCTTAAAAGCTTATCACAGGAAGGATGAGTATCTTAGAATACGCTGTGATAATGCATCATTCAAGTCAAAGACATCTTTTAAGATCTGGCTCTAATTTTCCTTTGTGTGTGTGCTGCTTTTTTCCTAGTAGCGGTTGTCCTCAGTGGAATTCTCCATGAATTATACCAGTATAACTAAGATTTAAGTTCTCTCTTCCTTTGTATTGTCAGAGAAAAAGTGTGGATTTCTAGCATTGCCTGAGCTATGAGTCAGTGTTCTGTGATTGCTTTAGGAAAATTAATTCTTATGATCATTGCCAGTGGAGCTGAGAGTACATTCAGAGTTTGCACTTGGACATTGATTATTTCTTCTGTCTATTAAAGCTCGCTTTTAAAGGAATTATGTATTTCCAGGATGTAAATACTCACATTGGCAACATGATTGCCTTGTCTTTTCATAAGACAGTACAGTTTTGCCAAATCATTACAAAATTAGTGGGGTTTGTTTGTTTGTTTGTTTGCTTGTTTTTAAGAGAGATGGCATTCAAATGAAGGCTATAAGACTGTTTTCAGAGGGGGAATATTATGTTCATCAACAGAGTCCATACACTGTTTCTAGTAGCACAAAACTTGAGCATTATCTTCTTCTTACAGTAACCATTGAAAACATTAACCCAACTCCACAGTCATGCAGCACATGTGAGATCTCATCCACACATCTCCAGGAACAAGAGATGAGTGCGGCTGAATCCTTTGATCTCCAGACCAACATGAGGGAGAAAAAAATAATCAAACCACCATCTGGTGGAAAATCAAATTAATAAAAACAATGACAAACCAGTACACAGGATACCCTATGTGTTAGAAATGAGTTAGAGATAGAATAATTTCTTGATGCAGAGGTGCAAGGCAAAGCAAATCTGAAAGAGGGAGTTTACCAGCACAGGTCTGGTTAGACCATCATCGAAGCTGCATTATCCTTAGATCTGTGTCACTCCAGCTGACAGGGAGTGACTTCTTCGAGAACAATCACATTTTAAGTGTAATTTCTGCAGCTGAAGGAAGTGGCTGTATTGTGTGTATAGTGCTGTGCAAACATCTTGTCAAACAGGCTTTAAACAAGCAGGGTCACAAAGCGGCAGGTTTCAGCCAGGATGATATTCTGCATAGAGGCCGTGAAGCTGTGAAACGTAGAGCCTCAGACAGCCCAGAGCTTGTGCCAAATGTTCCGGTGTGAGCCCAGTCAAGAGCCTGTCGATGTTAATGAACTCCTGGAGTTTGTCTGAAACCTTATGGGAACTGGGCCTTAGAAGATTGCTTTTTCCAGCCTGATTTCTACGTGTATTAGGTAGGAATATTGACCTCTGAGAAGTAATGTGCCCAGGCGTCCTTAAAAAGCGAGCTGGAAAACCTTGCCTATTTTCATGCTTTCAGAGCTAACGTTTCTGCATGAACCCAGCTGTATGTAGCTCTGGCAATTGCTCATGGAGGGGTCTTGGAGGTCTGTAAAGCAGTAGTGCAAATTGTTCAATGGAAAGAGAGGCCCATGCCCTAGCCTCTGCCCCAAACCAGCCTCCTCTCACAGTGAGAACACTCATGGATTTAGGCGCAAGAGTTTAAGCAAGGAAGGAAGGAAGGAAAAGGAAGATAGGAAAAGGAAGGAAAGGAAGGAAAGGAAGGAAAGGAAGGAAGGAAGGAAGGAAGGAAGGAAGGAAGGAAGGAAGGAAGGAAGGAAGGAAGGAAGGAAGGAAGGAAGGAAGGAAGGAAGGAAGGAAGGAAGGAAGGAAGGAAGGAAGGAAAGGAAGGAAGGAAGGAAGGAAGGAAGGAAGGAAGGAAGGAAGGAAGGAAGGAAGGAAGGAAGGAAGGAAGGAAGGAAGGAAGGAAGGAAGGAAGGAAGGAAGGAAGGAAGGAAGGAAGGAAGGAAGGAAGGAAGGAAGGAAGGAAGGAAGGAAGGAAGGAAGGAAGGAAGGAAGGAAGGAAGGAAGGAAGGAAGGAAGGAAAGGAAGGAAGGAAGGAAGGAAGGAAGGAAGGAAGGAAGGAAGGAAGGAAGGAAGGAAGGAAGGAAGGAAGGAAGGAAGGAAGGAAGGAAGGAAGGAAGGAAGGAAGGAAGGAAGGAAGGAAGGAAGGAAGGAAAAAGGAAAGAAGGAAAGGGAATGAAGGAAGGAATGAATGAGAGAAAGAAAGAAAGCAAGGGACTTTCCATAGCAGGAGGCCTCCTTGGTGTTTTTCTAGGCTTCTTGTGCATCTCTGTTTTTCATCAACAGCTGCATTTGGCATAACAAAACTGGCTTCTCCATAATGATTAAGGGATTATTTTGCGCTTTATAAAAAGCAGAGCAACTGCAGGTGAAGCTACCATTTCTCTGAGTAAATAGCAGTGCAGAGGTATTTCCAGGGGTCGCCTGGTGTAAGGGTAAATAATTGTTCTTTTCTTACTATCTTGACCATCCCTGCTTTTATGTGTGTTAAGACTCACTTTTATGTGAAAATGCTTTCATAACACTTTCCAGATGCCTTCTTGCCTTTACAAGTTTTTGAAACCGAATTTCTTCTGTTTTATAAAAAGATTGTCTTAAATTTGTTACTATCTAAATATTTTTAAATCATAAAATACCACTATTGATTTCAGCAAGAAAAAAATTCTAAAGGTAGATGCTTTTATTAATGGTTAATACTTTGATCTTTTAATCATCTTAAGAAGATGAGATTGGACCAAACTGTAAAATAATGGGGAATTAATACCCTATATGCCATATCTAAGCAGAGGATAGCTTTAGGAGGAATGATCTTTACAAACCTTGGGCAGAAACAGTTTAACTATTGTGTCACTTTCTAACTTTGCTAACTACCTTTACAAAGGTTAAAGAAAACGTTTTTTTATCAGTATGAAATCTTTCATCTTTTGCATCATGTGTTTTGCTGGCACAAGATGACACAGATAGATTAACAGTCAGGTACTTCAAGCTCTTAAAACTCTGACAGGAAAAAAAAAAAACCCTTCAGCTTTCTTTAAACAATACTTTTATGAGGGTGTGAAACCTCGCTGGGCGCTGTGTGCATGACTGCTGCAAGAGCAGCCATCAACAGGAGGAGAATCCAGCTCAGGGACTGGCCAGGGCTGGGGCTGCGCTTCGTGCAAGGAGGGAACATGGGACTGTGCATAAAATTATCCAAAAATAACGGACGTGCAAGCAGTGCAGAGGCATAAAGAACTGTCTTGCTTATATACTAGTCTGTCTTTTGCCATGAGGAATTAATCAATTTACTTCTGTGAGACTGTGAGATATTAATTATTTTGATGTTGGAAATTAGACTAAGTGATCACAGCAATTCTTTCTATCCTAAAAATCTAAGAATAAAATCAGTGGAAGTTAGGGGGAAAAGAAAACCATTTACTCTTCCCTTAAGCCCTTACCTTGTTTGTAACAACTAGTTTCTGCTCGTGGAGCTCAGTAAGTCTGCTTGAAAATGTGGTGGCCTCTTGAGCTTTTGAGCATAAACCAGGCTGAATGGTCCTCATGCAGCAGTGCTGCTGTGAAGGGAACGCAATGCGTGTCCTTCCTTCTCCTCCCCTTCTTCACAGAAGACAACTAATGTATGGCTGTGCCCTGGCTAGGATGAAGTGTATGCCTCTGACTCCTTCGTGCCCCTGTGGACTTTGAGTAAATTAGTTATTTCCTAAGAAGTAACTCATTTCATCGGGAAAGGGTAACTTTCCGCCATTATTTGGCCATTTAAGGAAAGACAAACTAATAGTATTTTTTTTTTCCTCTCCTTTTCAGCTTCTGTATTAATAGTGAATATAATTCACACAAGGCTATTTTAATTTATTCTCAAGCTTTGTTTTTTAAGAAAAGAAAAATGTGTTTTTTTTTTCTTTAACTCGGATAGTCAAAATAGAATATGAAAAACATACTAGATGAAAAACCAGTCACCACAGGAAAAACTTAGACTGAAGAAAGGTGTTGCACAGAATGAATAAATATATCATGATGAATTCATGCCTTTTAGAATTGGCAGTGACTTTCTATGTCATCTAATCTGTCCTAATTTGTATACATCTACAGTCAAGCATTTACAAGTCTGGACTGTCTTCTCACCTGTAGTGATATAAATCACAATTAGTGATTCTTGCAAAGTAGCATTAATTTCCATTTTAATCCTTTCTTTTTCAAAGATAGCATGCCTAGTCATATTTTTAAACATTATCCTGAGCAACTCTCTTCCTATTCTGTGTATGCAGCAAGCAGTCCCGGAAGAGCTGTGGTATAACTTTCCTCTTGTGTGATTACATATATTTTAGTTAAGAAATAACACCTGATTTATGAAAATCTATGGATTCCTCTGAGTTGCAACATGGTCACACTAGGGAAAATATGTTAATAAATGTTGGCAAGTACATAATCAGATGAGAACACAATACTCTCCATTAATGAAATATGATCCATAATGAATCTTGCATGGGAGTGCTAATAACTATCTTTAGGTTAAAGTGCTCAGATGTCACAGTCTAACAATATCTGTCTTAGATGTGTATCATTACAGTAAAGTAATTAAAGGTTACTTAGCTGTTAAATGGTTACCTTGGAGGAATCTTGCAATAATGTGGCTTCAATCATGCCTCCACAAGTGTAATGAATTGAAGAAATTAAATATCAGCCTTATAATAATCTATTTTACGCGCAGAATATGTGGTATATAAGTATCAGAATGATCAGGGTCTGTTTCCACATGCTCCTTGAGTGCAAGGTTCAAGCAGTGTGAGGGGAATGTAAACATCCACTGGATCCTTTTCATACCTCTGCACTACCTGTCATTGAAAGCCTGGAAATTAATGGCTATGGTTTTGCTAACAGCTCTGACTCATCAGGAAGATACTTTCAGGGATTACTATCTTTGCTGTCTTCTGAACTAAATATAAACCATATCATAAAAGTTAAGTAATCAGCTTGCTCTGGGTACAAATATTTCACGTTGCCCGTTTAAGTGCGAGTGTGTGTAACACCACTCACTAAGCATGGCACTGCAATAAGAGCACATATCTTTCTTCATAATTTCTGTGATGGATTGAAAGCTGATTTCAAAGATTTTGACTTCAAAACATGTTTCCTAGTACCATGCAAACCAACAGTGATACACAGCATATATATCACTTTTCTCTTTGTTTAAATGCAAACAATCCAGTAGGTAAATAGATCATCTATCTGAGCCCCTTTTCATATGTACCTCAGAATATGTAAAGTTCAAATCTCTGCTGTCCTGAGACATTGGCCCTGCCCCAGGCAATGAGATTATTCACATACCTAAAGTTTCACTCTTATTTAAATGTTTTGCCTGATCATGTCTTTTGACAAATCAGAAGGTGAAAAAAAAATCTCATCCTGTGAAAAACTGTGCTCACAACGAGACTAGGAGAGCATTGGCAGGATGAAAAGAAGGATTCTTGATAGGAATCTGCCTTTTTCGTGCCATGATGCAGCTTTTGTGCCAGAGACAGAATTGGCAGTGGTGGCACCATGTTATCTGTGATATGCAAAGCTCCTGCACATTTCACTTGCGGATGACACTGAGGTTACATCTTCATTTCCAGTCCCCAGGCTTCTGCTTCAACTTCTGCTTCAGACGTAATTGGTTTTACTGCCTGCAATTCAGATTTCTTGCAAGATGAAGCTTCAGCCATTGTTCTGAGAAAATGATCCTATGTCTCTGGGCCAAAAAATCCCCAGATAAGCTAAAATAGCAGTGATGGAGCTATCTGTACACTGAGTATCCTTTGGATGCCTTTTAAAGACCTTCTACACACATAAGGTCCCGATGTTTCCAAGTTTCAGCTTACCTGGAACAGACACCAACAGTCAGAAATGAATTCAACACTCTACCACCTTATACTCCAAGCCTCCAAAAGGCACCAAGTTACAATGTGTAAATTTAAAAAGGGACTTAGTATCTTGATTCTCAAAGAATTAACTAGCTCCATGTTGCTGCAGCTTCTTAAATAATTAGACTTTTGCTTCTTCTTGGGCATAGTAAAATATACATATGCAGATTGCTCCAGCCTGATTCTCTACCTGTGAACTAGAGAGGAGACTAGAAGAGGCCTCCATAACAGAAGAGTATTTTCTGCCTGTGAGTTTTTTGTTTTTATTTTTTTTCCTTATGTATGATTTTATTTTAATTAGTATTTAGAAACCCATAAGTGTGTAAGCAGAACAAACAAATAGCATCAATTACTTTTTCAAAGCAATACCTCCTTTTATTCATTTCATTCTATATTTCCATATTGCAGTATGGGACAAATGGTAAACCTGACATTGTTTTTCTGTATGAATCAATCAGAATTACTCTAGCTGTAGCTAACATTTATTTACAAGCTTGCAAAGGTTTCATAAGGGGTATGACTTTAACTACAATACAAACCATGTGTCAAAGAGCAAAAAAAGTACAAATGATGCTGTTGTTTTTCCCCTTGATTTGATCCAAGTTTCATTCTCTGCTTGGCTAAGAATTAGTGGTCATGAAGGTGATTGATAGCTCAGAAATATTCATGGTGCCATATGCAATTTAATCATAGCTGTTTGAGGTGCTTAACTTCATTTACTTTATTAAATAACAATTTATTTCATTCTGCTTTAACAACAACAAAAAAATCTCTTTGTGTAAGTCATCACCCTTTGTTAGAATCAGGGATCTAGTTTCATTACCCCAGTGTATATTTTATTTTTTTAATTAAGTAGACAAAGTGAGAGTATTCATCAGACTACTGTTTCCATACTTGGAATCTATTCCTGGAGTACTTATAGGAGAACAAATTCCTTGAAGTCAGTAGCAGTTTAATCTGGATAATGAATTCTGATTCCTAACCAGAAAGCACTGAGCCTCATACTGAATTTAGGAAATGGAAAGAATGAGCATCATTTAACATGGAAAAAGGCTACAGAGATATACAATAACAAATGATGTGGACACGAGTAGAAGATTTATGCATACTCTAAAAGACTGGTGGGAATAAATATAGCAGCGATGGAGAAAGCTGACTTTGTTTAACCTCCATCAGGAAAGGGAGCCAAAAACAAAAGTCTGGGCAAGGCAGTGGGGAGTTTTGATCAGGGGAGCTCAATCTGCCAGACTGGAGTCCTGTCCACAACCAAACTTGCGAATATCTAGCCCAGGTGGTGCAAACCCTTCGTATCCTCTCTGCGTTCAGCTCAACTGCTACTTCAGGTCACCTTTCCGAGGGTTTGGCAGGCAGGTAAGCTGCAGCACGGCCCCTTTCTGCTTGTCATGCCTAGGTTTGTGAGTGTTATTTCTCTGGGAGGTAATAAAAATGTAGCAAAAAATAAAAAATAAATAAAAATAAAGGTTAATACAGAAATGCTAAATCTCTCTGTCCAAAGATTATAGCATAATAAATTTGTTAACTCAAGATACTTTCCTGACATTATAAAAATACTGACATGTCAGAATCACAAAATAAAAGTCTTAAAAGAGAGGACTAAAAAAAAAAGAAAAAGAAAAAGAAAATGTTATTTTTTGGATGATACAGAATCCCTTGAAAAACATGATTTACTTTAGCTGACATTGCAGAAACTACTTTAGATAACACTTAATGATTTGGCTATTATTTTTACGATCAGTGTATTTCATGGGGTACTAAAGATAATAAATAAGGAAATACTTTAAAACAAATAACAGAAGACAGGAAGGCTGGAGACTTCAGTTACTTACAAAAAGTAGAACATCTTAGTCATATGAAGCACTTAGTCTCATGAGCCACATTAGTCATCCGAGTAAGGGAAATCAACGCCTCTCCAAAATGATCCATTTAATGGAATCTTTTTATTATTTTTTTTCTGGCTGTACCTGTAACACTGTTATATATGGTTTGCTGGGTAAATAGTAGAGTCAGAAGTAATTCTAGAGTTATCTCTTGTAATAAAAAAAATTGAACAGATAAAGGTAATATCCTTTAGGAATAACTAAAATCTCAATAACAGTAAGAGTTAATCTGGAACAAATTGGGTCTTTTTCATTTGTGGTGCTCCAGTTTTGGCTGGCTTTTGATTTTGGTATTCTTAATATACTGTCAAGTTTAAAGCGCATCCCTCTGAGCTTGTTTCAATATAAGTAATAATTATTTGTTTGTTATGCAAGTATATTTAGAATATATTCTATTTGAAAAATAAGATTATTTCTTTTAGTAGTCGAGTACCACAAATGGATAGTTCCTACCAGCTTTTTTCCCTCCCTTACCTACTTTTTTTTATCCTGTATCTATCTTGATAGTTTCTCCCATTCTTTGAATTTTGGGATTTCTTCTTCTAAATCACTTAGAATCCTCCATATTGACAGGACTGAAGTGGAATTCAGAGAAGAAAGTAAGAAGGTCTAAGAGAAACTCCAAAAGAAAAGTTAACCCAGATTCATTTTTAAAGAAGTAGTGTTGTAGTAAAGTCTGGTATGTTGAGAAGGGCAGTAAAGGTTGGATGTGAGGGTTGGTCCTTGCAGAAGGCACGAGGATGTTAAAGAGCCACCTGATGAAAACTGAGATGAGGAGAGCTAAAATATAAGCATAAATAACTAGCAGTGTCTTTACAGAGATGAAGGGATGAATCTAAATATTTTGTTTCAGTGTTAGCTAAATATTCAGGTAACTTTCATTACAAAGAGATGACTTTTTTTCAAGGATTTTAAGTGAACGAAGGAAGACAAAGAGAAAGGAGACACAAGTCCACATTTGTTTTTAAAGTTGTTTGTAAAGCCAAACTTTCAATGTCTGCACTGTGGCCACTCTTTGACTTCTGTGGAGACATAGAGCTTTATGTGCCAGTTCGTCCAACTAATATAGCCATTAATCACATAGCTGTTTAAGTGCCTGCTCGAGTGCTTTTATGAAAAGCAGCCTTGGATCGCCATTCAGCAGAAACTTAAGCAAATGAGTTTATTCTTTTCAGAGAGTTCATTCACACAATAAAGTAACACCAGGACTGGACCAAATCTGGAGTCTTTCTCTCTCTCCAATATGTTGCATGAGATGCTTCAAAAAGACACATTTGGAGTTTTCAGCCACAGCTCTGAGCAGGCAACATCATTGACAGGACACTAAAGGGGAAAGGGAGACAGATTTTGTGTTGCTAATAGTGCCAGGGAACAGAAGGTCATGAAATAGAGGGAAGGAAAAAAAAAAAAAAAAAGGGCAACAGGAAAGATTAATCAATGGCAATAGCAAAGTATTGGAAGAATCTGAGATCTTCAGTCTTTTGTTTTTTCCTACTATTGGAAAAAAAAATGTTTTTTTCCTACTATTTCCACTATTTCCTACTACTAATCTGCTCCTTTGAAAGTTAATTAAAGCATCATTTCAGAGAGTGGAAGTTATTTCACTGATCTAAAGCACCTGAAACACAGCCAGCTAACTATAGCCAGTATAGTTACCTAGACTTATATGTCGTCAATGGAGAACGATAAGCATCTTTAGAAATAGTGCTTATCATCTTTGTCATCTACCTTAATTTGACCCTGAAAAAAAAGAAAAAAAAAGAAAGAAGAGAAAAAAAGAAAAAAAGAAGAACAAAATGATAAAGTGAGGCAGGTACTCAGAAGTAATGTGTTTCAGAAAAGTTCCTGCATATTGATTTACTTTTCTCTGAAATGGAAAGAATAAAATTAAATTGAATCCAAGCTGGGAGCTCAGGAAGTAGTATGGAATTTCAGATACAACTTAGTTGTGCAAGAACTGAGGCAAATTATTATCCAGCCAAAGCACAATCCACACCAGCTTGCAGAATAAGATATACCTAGGCACTGTCATCAAACATACATAGATCCTAGTGCTCTGACTCACATCCTTGAACTGTAGCTGTGCACCAAAACATATCGATAAGAATTATGTGGTGTTCTTCCTCTGATATTGACATCTACAATAATAGTCTTCATGCACATGTTGAAAATTACTTCTGTATGTGGATTTATGTATAAATGACTAACAATTAATGTGATGTGTTGCTAGAAGGATAGGAGTGCAGCAGAAATCAGGAATAAGGTATCAGAGTACTGAAAGATGAAATAAGTCTGTCTGTTTTATCTTGTACTGATTTCACTTCAATTTTGAGACCTACCTCATCATGGTGCAATTTTTAATTAATAGAGTTATGACTTCTTAAACTAGTTAAGAAGATTAACAGGGCAGGATTTAAGACCCGCGACCAAAATGTGATGAAAACCTGAAATGAAAGGTACTTAAGATAGAAAGGGGCTTCGAAATACCAACAGACAAAGTCCAGACAGCAGGGAAATAAGGTTAAACCATTCTATCTGAAGTCATTTCACAAAAAGAAGAGGAAATGTATGACATATGGTATCAAGTAAGGCACTTGAAGTGGAGTCTAAAAATGTTAAAAAAAGACAGCTGTAAGTTTGCATGATTAAAAGGGGAAATGAAAGATATTATGATATATCGAGAAAGCAAGGAAGAGTTATGAAACCCAAAGCAGATTTACTGGATGTTTGTTTGCCTTTCTTATCAACTAGTTCCCAATGTTTTTATTCAATTTATCTTCAAATTCAACCTCCACCTCTGTCTTCCGCTCTGTTTCTCTCAGTGACATCAGTGTTGGCTATTAGCACAAAAACTGGGTGGATCTTTGAGCCTTGAAACAAAATCAAAGAACAATTTAGGGAAAGAGATAATTATATATCAGCTCTTCTTCCCTCCAATATGTTTAAACAGATTAGATTATTTTAATAAGTGTTGGATGTGATGGGAACAGTATTGTTATGTGAATTTCCACTGATGATATTTGAATCATAAAAGTCAGTGCTAAAATCTTTACCCCAATGTGTAGTATGACTAAGTAAGTTATCTGAATTTTATATAGGGACCCAACTCAACTTTATTCTAAGCAAAAGGACATATTTCTTCTTAGTTTTTGCCTGTAAGAGTGTTTAGCTATTCAATATTAAGTTGTTTTAGAGAATTATATATCACAGATAGTGAAATTTCTTGCATCTGTTGCCTGTTCTTGTAAAATCCAGGGAATTAGTAAGTGAATGAAGGCCTGCGTATGACAATACCTCTGAGGTTTGAAACTCAGTCAAGATATTTCTTGGGAAACTAAAGGCTAACTGGGCACCGACTGGTGCATTTTCACACGCGATCCCTGCAAGCTTATCTGGCACCTTGTGGGCAGCATGGCGTGGGCTGAGCAAGCCAAGTTGCCATTAGCTTTACTAGGAGTTGAAATGGCGAAAAACCTCATGGCGTTCAGGCTCAGGGCCGAGAACATCAGCTTTTTGCTTTGGCATGGGTTTCTTGGCTAAACTGCCTGATTTCCCTCTGCCTCATTTCATAAGAACAGTCAAATTTGTCCAAAAAAAAGAGGCCCATTTAGCCCAGGGTCTTGGTTCTCACAGGGCCGAGAATGGCTGTCGGGGAGAGAATCAGGAGAGCTTGCAGCAATGCCCGGTGATAAAGTTTCCCAGCCCTCAGCACTTGTCGTTCGGGGATTTCCTGAACCCGGGGAGGAATCTCTGTGTTTAATACTTTTTGATGCCTTGCTTTTTGATGAATTAGTGCAGGCGTTTCTTGAGCTCGTATATCTTTTTAAGCAAGCTTGATGTCCCAAGTCCCACAAATGGTAACGTGCAAGAAATGCACTTTTTTTCCATTCATTTTAAAATTTCCAGCAGCTAGATGTGTTTGGTGTTCCCAGTTAATTTTATAAAATTGCAAAGAGTTTTCTTCATATCTTTTCCAGTTTGCTGTATACTTTTCAAGTTAGAGGACTCTAGCTTCAAGCACTATTAAAAGTGTGGGCGTGCCATGGCTTTATCCAGAGGCATAAGCATGCAGTGGATTTTGTTTTTTGTCTATCTCATTCTTTAAAGCGTCTAAAAAATCAATTTGCTTTTTTGACTACTACTAAGCATTGATCTTTTTCATAGAAAAGTGATCATACCTTTAAGATCTTGTTCTTAACTTATAAAATGAAATACTGTAGTAAGATTTGTAGAATTGTTCTTTGTGGAACGATACAGAGCAAAACAGTGGACTTCATAAAAAGATGCTACAAAATCCTCAAAGTGAATATACTGAAAAAATCAGGATACATTTCTTTAATTTGTTCTAGATGCCTAGAGTTGGTCATTTTAATCTCCTCCACTGATGAATAAAACATTTTTGGATAGAAATGTAGTTTTAAAATTCCTATTTCTATACAAAAAGCGATATTTCTTGTGATCCTTTGAGGCCTTAGTGAGAGGCCACTGCAAAGTGAGAAGTGACTGCCATAGACTGGCTGGGCTTTGGAGCAGATGCTTAGTCATTGCTGTGAGAGTAAAATGCCAATCCTGCAATTTGACTTCCTGGCTACCACTAACACCTCCTGAAATGGAAAGACAGCTGGGCTATTATATTTCAGATTCCACTTGTAAGTGTTAATTTTAATGTCTGCATTAAAAAAAAAAAAGAAAGAAAGAAAAGAAAAAAAAAAAGAAAAAGAAAAAAGATGCTTACAAGGAAATTTCAGCATCTGTGCCCAAGTTTGGCCACTCCTAGACCAGACTTACCAAGTTCTTTCCTTTCCTAGAGAGACTTATGCTTCGGCAGGAACCAGAGTCGACAGTGTATCAAAAACTTGTCTCCTATTTCTTGTCGGTCTGATATCAGTGCTCACATCTTAGGAAAACAGAGCTGCAGCTATAAAGAAAGATAACATCAGCAGAGTTCAGAAGGTGCCTCAAACAGCACAATCACCTTCTGCTGAAGTATTTACGTCCAAGGTAAAGCTGAACAACGTTATCACACAGATGGTCTGAGCAGATTTTAATAAATACAGTCACGTATTTTTTCCTTATCAGTTAAGGATCAAATTTGCTGGATCCAGGATGAGTTTACAGAGAGCAGCATTCCATTTGTAAAACTAAGAAAAGATGGTTTAGAAACTACATAGTGCCTTAAATATTGCATTTACAGTGTGTACATGCAAGCAATGTGTGGATTCCTCTGATACTTGTCCTGCTAGATCATCCTCAAGACTGATTTTTTTTCTTTTAGTTACATTTGCTGTCACTAGGATTGCACAAGTGCTGCTGAGGACACAGCTGAGAACTCAGCTTATTGTCCACATGTGCTTTTGTTTATGGGTAACAAATCCAAAGGACAATTTGGTACAGAAGGTGAGATGATTAATATTTCAGGTCTTGTTATTTTTATTTGTGGATCCATGTGTGTGTATAATTATAAATTTGAAGGATCAGCTAGGAGATGTTAAACATTTATCTGCGTAAATGCAAATTAAGCTAGCATTTTTCAGTCAGATATCTGAAAACAAGTAATCGGTATGGCTTAGAAATACACACACTCTTTCTTCTCAGTGTTTGTTGCCATTACTTTAACGATGACAAAAAGCAGAAGAGTGATGGTTTGGATGCAAGTTTAGGAGTCGCGCATTTATCTGTTCAAGCCTTTTAAATTGATGGTGATAGAGAACAACTGGTTTAATTCACAGTCTTTGTATGGATCTGCTGTGACCCCCACTTAACATGTAAACATGGCAAGGGATATGAGAAAGATTTCTCTGACGTTCACTGAACTCAAGGGGAGTCTTTCTTGGCCTTCACAATGAGGCTATAAAGCACACAGCAGAACTTGAAAGAATGTGCATGGAGGGAAAAGTGCCCAGGATTGCACGGAGGTGGGGACGGTGCTCAACTGTGTGTGCCGTCTGTAGGGTTTGTCCTTGATGCTCC
Organism: Tinamus guttatus; assembly: GCF_059628265.1. Classification (NCBI taxonomy): domain Eukaryota; kingdom Metazoa; phylum Chordata; class Aves; order Tinamiformes; family Tinamidae; genus Tinamus; species Tinamus guttatus. The sequence continues at coordinate 2,189,637 of NW_028288727.1, read as the reverse complement.
TCTGAGAGTGTTGGGTCCTCACTCAACGTAGAGCCCAAGCCGTGTGGGTGAGGACCAAAAGGGCATCTTCCCCTAGCAGAAAAGCACCGTGTAAGTTAATCATTTTGATTCAATTAAGAAAAGGTTACAGAAAGTTATTCCAGAAATCAATAGGGTTTAAAGGAGAGCTTGTCTTCCTGCAAGAGGATACTGTGTTTGTTAGTTTGTTTAAATCAGCTAAGTTTGTTTATGCACTATGATCTCAATGGGCAAAACATCCAGGCGCTTGAGCCAAAGTTCTGTTAAATGAAAGGAAGCATTTCCCCTTCAAAAATACGAATATCGGTTACCGAGTTATTTGGCTTGATGCTGACTGACCCACTGACACTGCATTCCTATTTATGGGTGTTCATATATAAAGCATGAGCTAATGAACTACTTATTTTTGCCAGTTTCACTAATTCTTTCCCATTCTGGGGACTCCTGGGTGCTAGAAAAGTAGGCAAGATAGTGAATAGAAAAATGAATTTAATGCTTTTTTTTTCCAGTCATCTTGAATCAAAAACACTTAAATACATCTGTTTCTATGTCAGCAAAATTTTTGTTGCGCTGGGAGAAGAATATCAAACATTCTTGACTTTTTAATAATAATAAAAAGTATGAGAAATGCATCATTCTTAAACCCAGTGCCATGAGTAATAATTGTAATTTGTCACAGAAAGAGGTTATAATTATGTCTACTGTTACTTATGGCTCCACGCGCACAATTGAAGTTACTTTTTCAGAGGTATTGTTCTCTAATGCTATACCAGATATTAACCTGTTGAGGATATTAATTTTTTACTAATGAAGAAAAATTAAATAAGGCTGCACAAGGGTTTGGTGGTGTCACCCTGATAGTAAGCAGAGGGAACCAAGACTGAGGATGAATGCTTATTGCAGAGATTTCAAATTTAAGCTGTGCCTCATTCAAATGAAAAACAAAATTGCCCAAAGGGACCAAATTTCACTTTTTATATTCCAGATCTCATATATAGTTTTATAAATCGGAGTACTTTTTAAATACTGCCACTTCACAGGCTTCTCTGAACAAAAGATTGCAAATAGATTGCAGTATCTTAAAATAAAGCAAAGCGTAATAGTTGTTACAATAGCTTGTTGCAATAGGGAAGAATTCTCTGTTGCTTCTTTGTTACTTGCACAATTCTCTGGCAGTACGGTAATTGGAACTGACTTTGGGAGAAAGAATTTATAACATTTTTGTGGACTTCATCTTCATGTTACTCATTTAGAGTCTGTTTTTTGGAACCTTTACTTGGGCCTTCACTTGGGTTCATAGCAGATCATTCCTTCCCACCATCCTGCTCGTAGGAATTAAAAATACAGTATACACAGCAATGCAGACACGTGACTGACTTTTCAGAAGTGACTAATAGTCTTAGGAATTTTAAATTGCCCATTTCAGCACACCCAAGAAAGATTTGACTTCTGTAAACATTAGCTATTCTGTGAAAATCAGAGCCCTTGAACAACTCTTAAATAGGGTGCCCAAATCGGAAGCATGCAAAATCACTTGGGAAATTAGAAAATCTTGGCCATATGCTTATATGCTAACTCCACTGGACAAAGTCTTTCTGTATGTTCCTTCTCCAATTTGCAGTCATTTTCGTGTTGTAAATAAGATACCCTTGACAAAACCTGACTCAGACATGAAAGTTGCCCAGGCAAACTGGAGAACTTTCCCTTGTTAAACAGAACCCTAATTATAGAAGCAATTTTGCAAACAATCCCCTGGGGTAAGCATTTTCTTTCTCATCAAGAAGGCTCTTGAATAAAATAACACCTTTTCTAACTTCATTTATTTACAACAGGACACAAGATTGAGACTGGGTTAGATTTATTGCCATTACATCACTGATGTTCAGTAATTCATAAAACATTGGGTCTAGGAGTTAGCACTGCTGTTATTTCCTCTGATGCCTGACCTCACCACAGTCTAATAACATACAGGAAATCCAGAAGACAAAGGGGGAAAGCAGTGGTCTTGAATGCTAAAAATAACTATAGAAAACCAGTACAATCGTGTAATAGTGCATGGGCTGATAATTTATTTAACATAATAGTAGAATCTGCTAAAGCAATTAGAATTTGTTCCAAATGTTTTTAATGGAAAATATTTTGAGGGGATAAGAATAGGAACACTTGAAGAATTGAGCCTTTTGGGTTATGTAGTTCAGTTACGGGTACTGGTTTGAGGTTTGTGTATCTTATTGCTTACATATGCAGACCACTTAATAACTTGACTGGAACAGACAGTCTTTGTATGCTGGTTTTGTTTCTAGAGGTCATCCTGTAGGAACCAGACAGTGATCCTAGGTGATGTATTGCACTTGACAACCCAGAAAGTTTCAATACAAAGACATCTGAATTCTCAGTGTCCTTTGAGAATTGTTCAATATCCTTGATGGTATCTAGTGTCTGGTATGCCATTGAGATGGCATTTTTGGTGTCTATACCAATCAGTCAAGGTTAACATATCATTCATGTTAAATATGTGTTTCTTTTTCCTTTTTTTTCTTTTTTTTTTCTTCTAATTGATATTTTTTGTTTGTTTGCCTAAAGGGATAAATAATGATAATATAATGAAATTCCTTGGTAGTTTAAAATCTCTTTATTTCTTTTTTTTTTTTAAGATTAGAATAAAATTGTACCTAAAATATAAATTTAGGCAGTGCTTCAGAATTGATGCAAGTGTATACAATTTTGTGCACCAAATTTGAGACATGCCTTAGGGAAAAAAACAAAACAAGCCAAAAAAAGTTAAATGACACTCATAAGTCTGCTGTCTGTAGCTTGTGAAATATTGCAAAACCAAGATAACAAATATATTTTTCTTTTTTGAACAGCTGTTCAGTTTGACTGTGCCTGCCCTTTTTCTATTTACATATCTAGCACGGCTATTTGAAAGAAGCCATTCTTCATATAAATACCAATATTAGCATGCAAACTAGTATGTTCAGGTGTGAACGAGTCTTCACTATTTGACACTGACATTTTGTTTGTCTTCCAATCAGAGGCAAAAGGAATTAAAAATCATAAACTCCAAATAATGAAGAGATTAAACCAGCTGTTCCTAAGTAGCTCATTTGGCAAGGTTTCTCTCTTGTTAAATTCATTGAATTACATTTATTTATTTAGATAGGTAGATATAAAAAATAAAATGCCCTTTTTGCAAAGGTTTATTGTAATGTAATATATATTATCTCAGTTAATCTCAGAACAAGACAGGTGAAAAAGGGACTGTAGATATTTGACTGAAACTGAGGTATTGAGAGGGTCAGTTCTTCAAACTGTTGTCTAGAGAGACAGATTTTCTGCTTATCAGATTCCTTTGCATTTTATGACATCTTCTGAATATTATAAGGCAGGAAAAATTTCTAATATAAGAAGTGACATACTATGACAAAAGGAGAAAAAGAAATTGGGATCTCTATTCTGCTTTCATTGAACTGAAAACCAAGGAAACATGGAACCGATGGTCATCTCAAGAGGTCACTTAGTCCATTGTTTAATATCAACATAAAGATTTTCATATATCAACATTTCTGTGTATATTTACAAGCAGAGTGTTTCAGGAGAAAGACTACTTTTGGGGGCCCATAAAGAAGAATACAGGCCAATCCAGAAACTGTTAGAGAGAGGTCAGGCTATTATCACGAGGCTGGGCAAGCACAGAGACGGCAGATCTTCTCTGGTGCTCCTGATCAGATGGTTTTGCAAATAATCTTTCTTCAACAAAGTTCCTTCTGTCTCCCCTCTAGCCCACCACAGCAGCCCAAGAGGGTCTCGTTCCAGGTCCTACAGAAGCTGGAGACTTCTCTTTCCCGGCAACAGCTTTTTATGAAGGATCTGTCACTTACAGTGATAACTCATGAGCTGTTAAAACTCTGATAGCTCAACTCTGTTAAGCTCGGATTGGAAAAACAAAACATAACGAGAATGGTATTCCAAAGCCTAGTATCCTCCAAATGTGAACAGCATGCCACATGGAGGTTGAACATTAAAAGTAAGAAGCCCGCTGTTTGTATTTATGTACATATATATATATATATATATATATATATATATATAATGATTTAAAGCAGTTGCCTTATTGCTTCGATCACTTTTCACCTTTTTCCCCAATGGTTACCACTTGCCTCAGCACTGACATTTGTTTTAATATTTTTTATGCGTAATTTCTCACATTATATTTATTTGCACTTACACTTAGAAAAAAAACGAAGCATTCCACTGGGATGACTTTAATAAAAGTTGCTTATTAAAAGTTCCATAACAGCATTATTCCCAACACTGAAACCAAAGTCCTCATATTTAAGAGTTTTCATGACTCAATAGATTAAGTGTGAAATAGGAAATATACTAAGAATAAGAACATAGCCATATCCCACATAGTTGTTCCACTTAAAATTCTTCTTGAAAAGTAACACAATTCAAAAATAAATCATTCTTCATAGAGTGAAATGTGCTAAAAAGATTCTGTGGAAAATCCTTGATATAGTCATAAAATGAGTGCATGGAAAGTTGTACAAGATGAGAGGAAAATCAAATTGAAATTATATATTGAGGGTGGGGGGAACAATGAAAACATCAGCTTCTGTTCTGAAAGAAAAAAGTCTCTGATCAGCTGCCCCAGCAGTGTTCAGTGCAGAACTGTTAGCTCAGATGTATATTATATAGTCTCACATCTCTGAGACACCTACAGGTTCCTCTATAATCAATGAGGAGAGGTTATTTCCTTGGGAATGTCAAGTCTTCATTGGTCCGACTTGCCATCAGAAGAACCTGCTGCTTTCTGCTGACCGTGAGAAGGGGGCAAAGTTGGCAACTTTGGATAGTGCTTCTGTTCAGTGGGAATAAATCCAGACCTTAACATCTTCAAAGGTTTGCCTCTGTGTGGGCTGTGGGACATTTGCTCTTGTTTTCACCTGTGCTGTATAATATACAGAACCCGATATTTTAGTGCCAGCACTTTCTGGCTCAGTTAAGAGACACTTCCATCTGCCCTAAACCGAAGTCTTCCAAGCGGATATTCCGGATATTCCTTCCAACTGCGTTGTCATACTGCATGCTGCATGCACTCTGGCTTGCTTTTTTTTTTTTTTCTTTTTTTTTTCTTCCTACTTTTTCCCCATGCAATCTATTTGTCTTATGTTTCATGAAAGTAGAACAGGATCTATGAGAACAGCAAGGGAAATGTGAACATCAATAATGTTCACAGCTGTGGCCAACTCTACCTTTTTTTTTTTAATATTAAACAAAAGACATGCGAGTTCCTGAAGCTTCTGGCATCCTGAATGTTTCTGGACCATCCCACATTACCATTCGTCAGCTTGTCCTGATGATTGACTAGCCCCTGGAAGACACCCTGGAGATGTGCTCCTTTCTATTTATGGTTGGGGGGTTACAAAGAGTAAGGATATGACTTCCATCAGCTGAACTAACGCAGCTGGGGAGCATCATTTCTGTCAAACCGTTCCAAGTCTTCCGTGCCTTATAATCTAAACCAGTAATACCTTTTTAGTAGCTGTACACACTCCATCAACACGGCCTCTTCAGATGATCTGCTTGCTCTGCATTAATTCATTATAGATTGGCAGCAGTTTTGCTGTGTTAGGTTCTGCAATTCTGGGATGGTTTCTGTATAAAGTGCCAGAAAGCTTTCATTAAAAAGAAATGACCCTGAATTTCAACAGTCATTGCTAGCCATCCTAGTAGCTTAGTTCTTCACCACCAACCACAGGCTTTCTCACAAGCCAGAAATAGTGCCAAACTGGGAAAGAATATATAAGAAAATCTTCACTAAAAACATCCAATTTAAGCTGTCATATTTCTTCTTGTTTGAGACATTTCTGGACTGGTTAGCTGCTGAGATAGATGCCAAGTCTGTTGCAAAAGCTATCATACTGGGTGTACTTATATATAAAATTACATATTAATGTAGTGTATGTTTGTGTTTGCATGTGTACATATTTTATATATATATATACATGTATACACACTGATATCATTCTGGGGGGTTGAAGCTATTCAATAGCTAGAGGTGAAGAAATTCTGCTCAAGTAGTAGTCAACAGTCAATGCCATGATTTAGGGCATTGTTTCAGCTCTGTTTCAGCAACTTGGAAATGAAGCTCTATAGCCTTAAAATGGCAGATTATGGGTTAAAAAAAAAAAGAGAGAGAGAAAAAATTAGGAGAAATTGTACATTTGTTTCAGAACTGAACTGTAGTTCTTTCTGACTTAGTCTTGCCATCTATTGCAGTATTGCTGTAGGTAATCCTTGTTCAGAGGGCTGGGAAGAAGGATGAAAGATTTGTGGCGTGCTAGCTTGCAATGCAAAGCATCTTAGGTGGACCATGATTCATACTATAACATGAGCTGAGGTGGGATGAGGAGGTCCTTAGCATCGCGGCATGGTAGTTTCAGCTTGGTGTCAGTTGTTGTCACTATGAATTTGTGAAATTTTCAGTGCACCATCATATCGGTAACATCAGGACCTGAACACTTCTCTAATGTTTATAGTGATAATATGCATTATAGAGAAGCATAGGTTAGGTAGGAAGCTTAGTGTTTTAGAACTCAAGTACTCACCAACTAAAATACACCAGAGCTGGGTTTTTATCTACCCCAGAGAGTAGATCCCCAGAGAGTCTTGAAGTGCATTGTAATGTCCCTTTGTGTTGCCAGAACTCTTAAAGAGGTGTTCTGTAGAATAAATTTGGCTTAATAGTGAGTTTCAGTGATCTTTATTTGAACATCTATTTCCTTTCCTTTTTTTTCTTTCTTCTTTTTCCATTTTTTTCTCTCCTTTCTTCTTTTCTCTTCATATTTCTAGAGAATTTCCTCCACTGTCAGAGGAGGTGCTTGCAAAAATAATGCTTTGTCATGAATTTCTGTCTCTGGTTATATAGTAGCGCTCATATGGCTTCCAAATAATGAGCAGTTTGTGAGTCTAATCTTTTTCTTGCTGTTTATGGCAAAGGGGTCTGCTGAGTCACTGTGATAGGACTCTTTGCATTCAGCCCAAGACTATAAAGCCTAAGCAGCAGCAACATTTTACATATTCGAAAACTTTCCTAAGTGCAAATAATGTGCACGCTCTCCAGCTGAGAGCTCTTGTCACTTTTTGTGCAAATGAAAGTCATGATCACACCAACCAAAAACTGAAGTCTGAGCCTTGGTCTTTGCTAGCTGCAGACAGACTGATTTTGCCCTGCCCCGGATCATTTCTTCACCTTCATTCTCCCTGTTACCCATGCACAGATTATCAGGTGGAATTTAAGTGGATAGGGCAACTTACACTTCATTTTGGCCTCATAGCCAGCATATTGGAGCTTAAATCTTCAGGAAAAATATCAAATAGATGTTTTACAGATAATGCAGGGATAAGTTTTTGCCCTCAAATCCTCTGTTTGGTTTCTCATCTCATCTCCACTTGACAAGGCATCTCAAGGGCAGGATTTGGTTGTGTAAGCCACAGGACAGGGACTAGAACTATCATTAGTCAAACTTCTTTTTCACTTCCTAGTGGTTTTTGTTTTATTGATTGCAGGGTAAAGGAGGCAGTTTCTTATGGAGAAGTGTCTTTATTGTCTCTATTGTCAGTAGACAAGAATGATTTTACTTCTGCACCCAAAGAGATATCTGGACAAGTTAGGCTTCTTTTAGCATGTTTCTTAAAATTCCACTGGTACCTAACAGTGATTATTACTTGCTGATGTGTTTGGAAGCTTATTGCATGTGCCTCTACATTACCTTTTAACTGAAGGATGAAAACACGGTGGGATTTCCTTGCCATTTCTGTTATTTCAAATAGTTTATTCCACAAACCCTGAGAGAAGGGTAAGTCTGTGTCTTGTGCTGACTTAGTTCTTCTTACTTTTTAGCCTGTTGCACACCGATATCGGTACAGTCACAGTGACATAAACCAGAAGAATAGTCAAAAATCAGATCCTTCCTACATCAAATCATTTTCCACATCTGTTTCTAATTTGTTTTATAATGACACATGGGCTTATTTTGGGAATATATTCTGCTTTAACTGTCATGCCATTGACTTTATAGCCTTATCAAATATCCACTGGCGTGCAAGTTGAGCAATTATCATCTAGTAAGAAGAAATCCCAAGAAAATGTAGATTGATAATAACATATTTCAATAATGGCTTGTAGCATTAGTGCCGTTTTCTATTATTGAAGTTGAGATCCAGCATTCTCTTCACTCTTACTACTTTTATTTATTGTGAAAAATCTTGATAGAGACCCCACAGCAGAAAATCTTTTTTTTTTTTTTTTTTTTTTGATTATTTATTCATTTATGGTTAGAAGGAGCAAAGACATAAAACTGGATAGGAGTGAGAAATGTGTCTGAACTATTAAAAATAAAAATAAGGACAAAGAAAAAGAAAGAAATTCAATATTGTGCCAGATATTGCAGTCATAGGATGACAGTATAAAGACAATCAGAGAGGGTGCATCTACATGCACATGCTATAGGAGACTGAGCTTGAATTTTTGGGATCAATCTTCAGAAAGCTATGCCCAAACAGTTTTTCTCATAGTGCAGTAAACCCTGCCAGACTAACTTGAATACTACCACTCCATTTTCCCTTTACCTTTGTCTTTAATAAATTTTTGTAAAGTCCTTTTGGTGTTCTTTTAAAAATATGCAACACACACACATGTGCAGACACACGCACACATATATATTCACAATATAATCAAAGAAGCCTTTAATAAAAACCATATTCAGAGATGTTTTGGAAAGTATAGCCAATTAAAAATGGCTTTCATCTCTTTCAGACAATAATTTCAAATACTAACATATTCAGTAAATACAACGTGGACAATATTACTACTGAGAATTCAGTGAAACCGTGAAAATTATATATGAAGTAGAGTAGATGAGACAAGACCTGTGAATGTGCATTTGTGCTTTTGACTTGCTTCAGCACCGTGTCCATTAGAAGGTGGGCATTTTTGTGAGATCCATAACTTGTGTGGGTTCATATCTCTGAAGACACAAGACCAGTTTGAATCGAATATGCTGCTCTCTATTGACTTCAAATTACCTTTTGTGTCCTTTCAAAAAAAATAATGTTGTTTCTTTCTTCTTCCCTCTCACAGGACAACATTTTTAAAATGGAAGATTCACATTTTGAAAATGGCCGAGGGAAAAGCCCTTACGATCCTAAATTGCTGACAGCTTCTCTTTTAGTAGGTAGGTGCCACAAAATATGTTCAATAAGACATGCACTCACTGCAGATAATGGCCAGTTTTTGACTTTTCTTCTCCTGACTGCATCTGTGATGGTTTTGTTGGGTGTGCACTTTCTTTCTAGGTTAAAGTCATTTTGGTTTTACCTTTAATTTTGTTGACCCAGGTGTTGTCTTGAAAAATAAGATGCATATAAACCAGGATTCACAAGAGTGCCTTTATCCCTCTATAAAAGTTTGATTCTGCAAAATGGTTCTTCTCCTCAGATCTGGAAGGTTCTGGAGGTATTTTAATCATTGAATTTATAGTTTGACCATAATAACATTGTACCAGCACATCTAAAAGCAAAGTAACAGCAGGAATAAGCAATTTCTTATATCAGTTTTCTGACAGGGAAAGCATATCACTGAATCATAGCCTCATGTGAGTTGGATGTATGCAAATGTTTACAAGTCCAGGCTCTAAGATCATGATATTCCAACTGAAGAGATCTGTCTTACACTGAGCTAATCTAAGAGAGAAACCTGTCCAGATTGAGGTATTTCAATAAATTAAGTATTTTTGAATTGGTAATAGCTTATTTAATGGAAGATGAATATATAAGAGCACCTGGATTGCGTTAGCCTAATTGAACTAATCTAATTGATCTAATTGATTTAACCAATTTAATTGAATTAATTGTGTTGATTGACCTTCCCTTTTCCATTAAAAAAAAAAAAGGTAGAAGATGCTTTGTGAGAAGAGATTAAGAGTGAAAAAAAAAAATAGATTCTTCTTCTCACTTGTAAAACAACATTGCCCTTATGTAGCCACTCTACCCTCAACATGCAATTTTTCTGGCAATTAATTATGGTTTCAAATCCAAGAGGACAAAAGTAGTTTCAGAAGTCTGCAGGTTCTCATGTAGAGTAAGTCTCTGGGAAATGATTTATAACTAGATATCTTGTTTTCTCCAGGCCTTTACCCATATTCTTCCTGAAGGGCCTAGCCTAGCAACTCTCTGTATTGTATTTACATTGCATTTAAGGATAAGATATTTAGAAGAGATAGACAAGAATTTAGTCTTGAGTGTGCCTCATTTCCTGTTCTTCGAAACCTCTAATGATGACAGGTGAGGAGCTAGCCTGAGGAAATGCACTTTTTAAGAAAGAAAAAATCATCCTCCTCTTGCTCCAACTTGCACCCTGTAAAAACAGCAAAGAAAAGAAATGAGTATGTAAAAGGCCAGTATATAAATTAGTGCCTAGAGCAACTTAAATTTGTGGCAGAGCTGCTCTCAAGGGAATGACTTGACTATTTACTTTAATATACAATAAAGAAAGAGAATGATGACAATCCAGTATTACATGGTATACCCGGTATGTAACTGCATAAAGTCAACAGCGTCTAGCTTTTCACATTCCTTTTTCTTTTTCTTTTTTTTAAACTCAGTCCTGCACAAATATGATTATCTTATTTCCCTTGGCTTGGATTTCATGTCTTTAAAACATCTTTGTTTTCATGAGCCCACTCCCTTTCACTATCATTTTCAATCCATGTGTTTTTCCTCCTAATAAACAGTAGACAAAGCATCATATTTTGCTGTGAGTCAGGATTCAGATAGAGCTATGAGTTTATTAGAACTTATTCAAAGGCAGTGACTAACTTTTAACTTCAGTCACTGATCTAAATGCAGGACAAAGCTAAAACTAACATTCCTGTATCCTCAAAAACAAACACCCTCTCTTCTCAACCTTCTCATAACTACCTTACAGACATATTGTGATACTGATTAATTATAGTGCAACATTTATTTAAATCCTTTGACACAGAGCTTCCCTTGAAATTTAAGAAAGTGTATGCCAAATTCACCACTGATTCACTGTGGCTTATTCTGTGTTTGCCAAAAACACAAATTTAATGGGACTATGTTGACCCAAAGTAAAATAATTTCCTGTACCAGAGTAGGTGGACTTCACCTGGGGAAATGGAGAAGAAAGAAGAACAAACTGGCCAAGCAATGGCTTTATGGAAAGGGTTGGTCCAGTTGGATCCTGCAGTAGGTATCAGGGGGGCTGAAACAGGGCATGAGACCACAGTTGGAAGACAGGCCCCTTGACCACAAATGCTTCATCAAAATGGGTTGCTTTAGGAAGAGAAAAGCTAACCTACTACTTCCCTTCTTTAGAGCTGAGTGACAGCTCTAATACACCTGGCCCTTCACCTGCCAGAAATATTTGTAGTCAAGAGCAACCTGGGATCATCCCAGGTTCATCGGATGAAGGTGTAAATTGATAATCTCACATTCATTAAACTGTAGCATTATAGTTGCAGCACAACATACCTTTAAAGAAGATAAGAGAAGGCTGAGAAATAAGAGTGTTTTGTGTACAGGATGGGGAAATAGCCTCTACTCTTTGCAAGAAATACTAAACAGAGAGTTTACATAGTAGAGAAGAGAATATTTTTGACTCAATAGCCAAAAGGTGAATCTTAGGTAAGTGAAATACAATTACCCAAGTTGGAATTCAGGCAAAGCACCAAGGGTAATCTGCAAAAAGTAATCTAAGATTTTTTTAAAAGTCATTTGTACTCAGGGTTCTTATTTTGTATTTCAATTGAAAAAAAACTCTTATAAGAGGTCAAAAAAAATCAGTTTTCCCTGCCTCCTTATAAAATTCAATATTTGAAAAAACCCTAAAGAAACAGTTCAGCATTATTAAATTGTTCCAATATTTTTTTCCATGATGTGTTCCTTGTTTCATCCACCTGCAAACATTTTTCATTATTTTTTAAGAGTTGTTCATTAAAGGTAGTTATTGCTTCTCTATTCTTAAGTAAACGCCAGCTGGGAATGTGATATAACCAGTTCTTAATAACATAAGACATTATTAATCCATTCCCATTCTATATGTTCCTAACTAAACAGTCTCCATTCAAGTGGGCTAATGCATTAAAAGGTAGACAGTATCTAATCCCTGGGCCCTACTAGCGAGTATTTCAGGGCAGGAGGAAAATGAGAGGCAGCAGAGTTTTCAAAGAAAGTAGTCACTGGAGAAAATAGTCTCTGAAATACAATTGCTTTACGTTAATATATCTGTATAGTTGAAGAAAACTCAGAGAACGAGATATCCCTTGTTCTATTATCAATCAGATGCTCTTTAGGAATTCCCACTTTAGGATTTTCAAAAGCTCTGATAATACGGTGTCCTCAAAGCTATTTATGCTGTGTCTCACTCCTTTCTTTTATATACATTTTAAAATATTTTTGCATCAGCTTAGGTACCTTAATACTCCAAAATAGAGATTAATCTGAATGTGATCCGAAGGATGATGGCTTCTTAACCAAGGAAGAATATTTCTCTCCTCATCTACTCTTCTCCAAATTAGCTACTAAGTTACATACAATGTGAGTGAAGTCAGACCATCATGAAGTTTTTCCGAAAACCTTAACTTCAGTGATATGAATAAACCTGTTACTCAAGGGAATCAGATATTGTTTGGGAGCTCTGCTACCCGGGGGTGGGGGGGAAAAGAGAGAAAATTCAAGGCTCATTTTTACCTGTATTATTCATCTTTTGAACTTTCTTGTTGCTTTCAAAAAGGAAGCTGACACTTCTATGTATATTTTTATATATATGTATATATATATATATATATAATGCTGTTTTCTTTAAGAACCAAATATAAACAATTGATAAAATAAATATATTCTTTAACATCATCCTACCTAATGTGACTGGGAGATGCTGAGGGAATGGTCTTATAGTATTGTGCTGCTCCCATTCAGTATGTGAGAACAAATGGTTTCTTTCCAAATGGAGAGTATATACAGGCTTTTGTTGTCACTTCTTTATTTAGTGAAGTCAATGTATGTGTTCCATGTGTCAGCATGCTAAATCTTTAATTGTTTTTGTTCAAAACATTTTCTGAGGTTCTTCCTAGGAAAACATTAGCAACCCATGAGCCTGCTCTGAACAGAAAGTCATAGTCCTTGCCTTACACTCTTGGACTTGAAGTACAAAAGAAAGTATTTCCTTTTATTTAGTCTTTTATTTTAGAAGTTTGTCAGTTTGTGTTTTGTTAATTTCCACTTCATTCCTAAAACTAACGAAAACTGCCTTTAAACTGCTATCAACCAACATAATGGTGCAAAAGAAGCATTTTCTAGATCAGTGAGTGTCCAAAAGGTCTTCATAGGGAATTAAAAAAAAAAAAAAAAAAAAAAAGAATCTTACTTCTAACCAGAGAGAAAGCAAAATTCTGATAGTCCTGCATCAAGGAATGCATTTGAAGCTCACCCTTAATTTGGCAATAATCTCTCCAAATCTCACAAAAAAAGAAATGATATTTTTTGTCATTTCTATCTAAGCGCAAATCCCTTTTTTGCATGACTGTAGTACCACACTTCTGATCCTGCTGAGAATGAGAAAGGGTAGGGCTGCAGCTATGAGAACACATTTAAAACACCAAAGGGCTAATCTACAGCGTTGGTGCATGGGGGGCTACTTATCCCACTTTCCCCGTTTTAGAGATTGTATCTGAAATCCACTGACTTCAGTGGATCTTGAATCCATTCCTGCTGGAAATCAAAGCAAATCCATTCAAGCTGTAGGCTAAGCGTATTGATAGGCTAACTGTATTGAAACTTAGAGGAGCTGTTGTAGAAAATAAAGAAAGGGCAGCTGGTTTCCTACAGCTCTTTCTTCCTTTGGAACACACAGAGAAAACCATTATTGATAAAACTCTTATGCTGTCTATCACCACTAAAAAAAGAAGTACAAGCCAGAACAAGAGCACAGCAGTATGAAATGGTTTTGGAATGAACTGAGTCAAACCCAGAAGACCCATTAATTTCAATGGTGTCTGTACATTGAGCTAGAAGCTGATGTGCCTAACCCCCCAAGTTTCAAAACTTTACAGATAGGTAGTTTCAATGAATTATTGAGCTATTTTAATAATGTAGCATTAAAGATATTTTTTTTCTTCATTGACCTTTCCATCTGTTGATAACCAAGAATAAAAACAAGGCTTGTTGGTTCCTCCTGCCATACACTTTTGATTTATATTGATTTATCCTAACTCAGTGGGGTGTAGAAGACAAGAAAATGAGAATAAGGTTAAAGAAAGGTTAAGCATAGCTTCAAAGCCACTTTCACAGGGAAAAAGGTTTTCTGTTCTCTAAAATCTCAGCTGTGCAGCTACACTATACATAATAATCACTATAATTAAGTGATTGTCTCCCCTCTAAAAAAGTTGAAAATGACATAGAGCAATGATAAATCATTAATTAATGATATGCTGTTCTGTTTCACTTCTGATTACACCTCCTGCCGGGCATGACTGGTCTATTTGCTTCTAATCTCTGCCGTGAATTCGTTCAATTCCACGCCTTTCTGCTATCATGTTTTCACCCTTCCTGACTTCCATGACTACCATATGGTACAGAGCTACTGTATGTTCAATTGATAATTTCATGCTGTCAGTGTTCTTGGGAAAAAGATCCCAGTGATATTCAATGGGCTTTCTTGGACGAGGTTGTCTCACCATGGAAATATCTAAAATTGCTGTGAAAATCATACACTTGTTTCTAAAGGGTGTTTTAAAATGAGGATATGGTAGAGTTCATCATGACCATGAGAAATTTATTACCTTAACTTAAAGAAACATTTGTTTCATCCTCAAACTTATCTTTTCCATAGGATAAGGATCTCTTAAGATGAGATGCTCAAAAGCAGCAGTTGGAAGGATATATTTTCTTTTAATTCTATATTAAAGGGACAGCATAAGGTAGTTCATCTCATATACAGACATGAAAATGCACAATTTTAAAAATAGGTTTTAGCACTTTCAATTCAGATTAGCTTCATGAACAAGCTCTGCATTAAATCCCCCCAAAATATGTGCTATACTTTGATCCCTGGATGTTTTCTGTAGATCTGATTACTATCTAGTTTTTCTCCTATTCATATTTAACTTGACCTGGTCTTTTCAATTTATGTTACTTCTATCTTCCTCTGTAATTCTTCTAGCTAGTTCAGGAGGAGCACACAGAGACTCTCATATAAGTTTCATCTCCAGTGAGGCTGTGTATTTGCCATTTATGGGTTGAGGCTATAGGTCAATTTTAATTCACTTGTTCACTGTGATATGTGTGGGGTTGAGGTGTCAGAAGATGATCTCATTTGTTCACTCCTTGTCTTTCTTTGACAGTCTTGCAGTTATAAAGGTGACAGAAAGAAAAAGGCATCATCTGTCTTCCCTGTAGAAGATGCTATCATCACAGGATTTCCCTGTAAATACAGGAAAAATATCCCAAAAAACAAAAACCCATCAACCAACCAGTTTCTCTATGAACAATTTGAGGGGCTCAATGGCTTTCTAAACTGAGGATGAATGCACTGAATTCTCCTCTTCCCAACACAGAACCACAGCGAAATTGAGGGAAGAATATCTTGAAGTCCCCATGTCTCTCATGTCCAAACTAGGTATGTTTTTAGGGCCACATCCTGCTGTATGCCAGGATCATGGTACAGGCTATCACCAATCCAGGCTAAGAATCTAAGCATATTGCCTTAAAAAGCTGCACTTTGGTATGTACAGCTCACTTGAAAGAGGTCAGAGTTAAGCTTACATTGTATATGGTTTATTACTTCACTCTTGCAATTTTCACATTATTATTATTAGTATACATCGCTGACCTATCATGATTTGAGAATTGAGAAATACTGTTGACAATTGTGTCATCCCACAGATGGTGAATTGTATTCCGGGACCGCAGCGGACTTCATGGGCAGAGACTTTGCCATTTTCCGAACGTTGGGGCATCACCATCCCATCCGAACAGAGCAGCATGACTCCCGGTGGCTCAATGGTATGTAAAGTGTACATTTATCTGGATACATTCACGTGGCCATTAACGATTAGCACTCAGGTTTGTTCCTTTGCCATCTGGGACATGCACCATCATCTTTTATTTGGAGCAGAATTGAATATTTTGAAATTCAAGGCACAATAACTTACATTATTGTTTGCATATAACTAATCAGCTCAGTAGCTGCTTGCTTGTATGTGTGCGGTGAGGGGAATAATTTTGATGCACACCTGGTTTTAGGTTCATGTTTAGATTGTATTTTTATGAAAACACTTTAAAATACATTTGGGCACTTTATCCAAGTTCTACTGAAAATTTCACCACTGTAAGTAGTTTTAGGCTGGATTTTAGCTGTATAAGCATACAAACATTCTTGGAAATGAATATCTATCGTTTGAAAAAGCTGACATCTGATTTCAGTGATCCAGTGATAGCAAAGTAAATGTAATTCTTTTGAGTTAATTTATATTTTAATTTTTATAAAGATTTGGCAAGCAACTTTTGCTGTACATGTTTCTTGCATCTGTCAGACTTGCACTCCTGTTTCTGAAATCACAAAATATTTTACGCTTAGATATTTTTCTCTTCTAGCCACAATATTTACATCTGTGCTGAGGTCCAGGTTTTTTTTTATGTGGTTTTGCAATTCAGTGCAAATTGTTGATGTAAATTTTGGAAGTGTAATAGCAGACTATCTCTTAACAGCACAGCTTCTTATTAGCTACAGTCGAGAACATTTAGTGTCATTTTGGTTATCATATTAACTGTATACATGATCCATAAAACAACCAATCTCTGATTCGTAACTGAAGTTAAAAAGTACTGTTACACTTAGGATAAACAATATATGCATATGATATATTTATGTATGGGTTATATATATATGGGATATGGTGGATAAACATATCTATATCTGTATATTGAGATGTATATGTATTTTATTATAGCATGCTGCATGAATCCGACTCTTGTCCCATCAAATTCAGTTTTGTCAAACTGAACTACTGGGAGGACAGATTTAGGTCCATTACATTTCAGTTCTGCAGTCTAGAGTTGCTCTGTAAACTAGAAATATTCTTCATTGATTTATTTAATATAATAACAGACACACTACTTGGACTCCTGGAGATGTTAGATTACATGGGTTACAGACATATCTGTCCATCTTGGTAGATTAATAGTAGGCTAAAGATCACACAATACCCGTTTTCATTACAATAGGATGAAATAAAGCCCAATCATGCAAGTAAAATGTGTATTTTTGCTGCAGCTTTGCACAGAGGCGGCTGTGCCGGGAGGATTGGTGCCGTGGAAGAGCACAGCCACGGTGCACAACCCCTCTCCTCAGGCGCTGAAAGTGCCTCATGCAGGTTCATTTATCACTCTCTCGGTGCTAAATGTAAGATCCACTTTTCGCAAATTGGCACCAAGGTACCATCTGATGAGATATGGAAAGCACAACTGTTCCACGTGCTCAGAATGGGGAAGAGAAGGCAGTCACACCAAAGGAGCTTACAGACCTCAAGCTCCCTAAAGTATCCTCTATACACATCATAAAAGTAGAAAAAAAGCATTTACCATAATGCAGCATGAAGCTGATTTTAGGCTTGAAACAGAGTTACAATATATTCCCACATGGAAAGTTTCAGAACAACTTAGAAAGGTAAGAATCAAATAGGAACCCTTAGAAATAATTGTCATAACTGCCTGTAACTGATGAGAATAGTTCTTAAATACATTTTTAAAATAACTTCCTTGCAATTTAATCAGGTTACATCACTTATGCAGAATTCAAAAGATTGGCTTAAAACTTGTGCTGCAACATTCCTATTAAAGACTCTAGGACTTTACAGTTAATTTCTGAGCGATAAGGCCTTGCCAGCATTTCTGTGGAGCAGTCCTGCTTTCAGCATCATATAGAAGAATCCAAAAATGATAATTGTTTGGGTTTGAAACTATGCAGGAATGTCAGTCCTTTTTTTTTTTCTTAGTCATTTGTATTTTTAGAAGTGTAATTATACAAAAAGCTTTGTGATTGCAGATGTATTTAAAGTGTACGTACTTTTAATGAAGTATTCTTGCATTGAAGGATGAGGAGCTCTCTACATTCCTAGAGAGCTGCATAAACTAGTGCAGCTTTTTGAGACTTCTTAAGTTTGCACCTTTACACATTTCTTGTAAAGGCATGGGTTGCTCTTCAGTGATAGGCTAACTTTCTGAGGTTATCTTCTATGATGCACTTAATCTTAGATTAAAAAAGACTAAAAAAGGACAGAAATGTTGATCAAACTTGCAGATAAGAGAAATCTTTGTCTCCGTGGAGATTAATTGCTAGAGGGTGAGACATTCAGTTGTAAGTCCCTACTAAGGCTTATTTGGTTCACAGCTGGAACTTGAAACTGCTTTTTCCATGCTAACACTAAGGTTAAAGCTGACGGGGTGTGGAAAACACTGCTGCTTAGTATCCAAACATGGAGAGGAAAAGGCAGTTGCATATCAAGAGCTTGCAAACTTCCCCCTCCCCCGCCCCCCCCTTTTTTTTTTGAGAATTTAAATGTCATCCTAAACTGACATACACGGAGGACGCAACCAATGCCCATAGTAATTAAGCTTTTCAGATTCAAGCAGGATCCTGCAGAGATCCCAGGGTCACCTGTTGAGGATGCTTCATTTTGCCTAAGGAGGCCAGCGCTGCTGGGAGGAGAGCTTTGAACTGTCCCCAGCCCAAGGGAAGGTGCTGACCAGCAACTTTTCAATGCATTTTAGTCTTTCTGAAGATTTTAGAGGCTGTTAAGCTTCTAAAGCAGTTTCATTTTGTATAAATAATTGAACCAAGCCAAATAAAGCAAGAGAGACTGACTCAATAGCCATGCGGTGAGGGCATTCAGCTAGAACACAAGGGACCAGGCAGCAGGCTCTGTAGCTGTGTACATTTAATTATTGATACAGCCTGGGCCATATGTGACGTGGAGGCATTTGCAAAAACACTGTAAAACATTTTGGTGCTCAGGGAGGTCCTCTTGGACATGAAAAGCAGCATTTCAGTGCCCCAGCCGTGTGTTCTCTTAGAAGCCATGCGTTTGCCCACCTGAACATTTGTTGGCTCCTCTAGTAAGTGCATGGAGTTTCTCTGCACAAAAGGCTTTGACAGCTGGGATTGGTCCTTGTTAGGGACAAGAAAGCATTTGAACTCTCAGGGGAAAAAAAAAAATCCTAGAAATTGGAAAAATATCTCCTGTCCAACTTCAGTAGCGATTGTTCTGGTGTTACACATCTATTCTGCAGAGTCCTGGTAGTGCCGTGTAGCTGAAACACTTCTTTTCCCTTAAAATGTGCAGTTTATCTATCTGTTACAGTTGGTGACGTTAGAAGTTATTTCAAGAAACCCTAGATGTGTTCATGCTTCTGTGTTTCAGCTAGCAGAAGATGAGCGGAGGTCTGAGTAGCCTGGGGCAAGTTCCCTTGTTAGTGGGGAGGTCCCTGGCGGGCCCAAAGCAGCCGTTTTGCTCCTTTCCACCCACTTCCATCTCCCCAGCCTGGGAAGTGTTCGCACAAGAGCTGAGGGCATGGCTGGAGGCAAGGAGGCAGGAGCGGCAGAGCAGGGCACCAAAGCACTAAGCAGGGCCCCAGCAAGGCACCACTGCGGGTGCCTTCCTCTTCTCCAGCTTCTGGCCTGAGCTCAGGGGAGCTGGCCATGAATTGCTAACATTTTGTAAAACGACTAGCTGTAAGCATCTATATCAAAGGGAAAAAAAAGGAGGGGAGGAGGGTGTTGGGCTGCAGAAGGTTTGAAAGGAAAAGAAATCACCAAAGCTGCATGAAGGTTGCATTAGGAATCTGTTTTGCACCCCAGAGAATAAGGCATTTCTGGCCCCACTCATCCTCTTTACTAGCCCTGGTGTTAAAGAGGGAATGTCAAGCTGGATTTTCAGGCTTGGCTGGAAATTCCCTTGCTTTTTGTGTGTTTAAGCCAGCTCTATAATTTTATCTTACCATATTTTCTGGCTGAGTTTTTAAAGTGGGATAGTAGTTGTGCTTAGTCTCCTGGGGTTATTGTCCTTCGTAATCTTTGCTTTACGGTTACATAAACAGCTGAGAAATATAGAAGCTGAGCAACTGTTCGATAAAAAAGAAAATGTACTCTTAAATTTCACAAGCTCCTAGACAAGAAGCATGGATTTGATATACTTATGATATTTGTACAGCACTTTTTACAACCATCATTCTATGTTGTTTCTCCTTACAACAGATTG
Source organism: Tinamus guttatus (assembly GCF_059628265.1). Classification (NCBI taxonomy): domain Eukaryota; kingdom Metazoa; phylum Chordata; class Aves; order Tinamiformes; family Tinamidae; genus Tinamus; species Tinamus guttatus. Next base: position 2,169,274 of record NW_028288727.1, on the reverse strand, counting down.
TGGGATTTCTGAGGAACGGCAATGTACACAGATAATTTTGCATATTTAGATATGACATAGTAGAGATGTTTATGGCAAGAATAAGACAGGATTTCAGCTAGTTTATAAGATTTTTTTTTCTGGTAAGAGTGCACTAAATCAGTCAGGATATTCAATAATGAATCTTTCTTCTCTTCCAACCATTCTTGAGGCCTACATGTATTAATTGGCTGTGCTCGGTTTTTGATTTTGCTTTGATTCAGACAAATCAAACCCATACATAGCCCCTGACATCTCCCTCTCTTGTCTTGGGAAAAAAAAAGAGGCAATGGAGGCTATAAATACAGTAAAACCCCACTGAGTAAAGAGCTACTGAAATAAAGGGCACAAAAACTACTGGGGCTGAAGTGGATAAGAATACGTTTAGTCTTCAAATTAAAAGTTTTAAAACTCAAGGGGAATGAGACTAGAAAAAAAAAAAAAAGCTGCTCAGTGTATCTTAGTATCTCAGTATCTTAGTTTTCTGAGGAACTTTGGTCTGTTTTTATGTGCAGATAGGAACACACTTGTCTGGCATAGCCTGGGACTGGACTGAGGAGTCTCTCCCAGGTCTGCATGCCTGTAAATGTACTAAGATAAATTTAATCAACCTTACCAAAGACTCAGTGAGTGTCTCTTACATTTAAAATAGGCATTTCTCCTCTTTGACCCAAATTAGGCAGCTGCTATCTCATACCATGCAGCCTGCAGAGAGGAACAAAGTCCTGCACTGTGCTAGCATTGCTTATACAGGCATCAACAGCTCCAGCCCTTGCAAGAACAAAACATGCCCATATATGCAAGTTGTATTTCTCACTCAGTACACCCTCCCGTCCCCTTTCTCATTAGCTTCATTGCTAAGAATAGTAATAAATAATTTCACAGTGATAAATTCCATGTGTGACAAATGTCACCTAACACAGTGGTAGGAAGTACTCAGAAACTATGGTGACAGTGGCATAATAATCTAAACAGAATGGAATACAAACTCAATTTACAGTTCCTCTCCTACCTTACATCTACAGATCCATATTCAAGATGTTGAGCACGAATTTCAAATTGCTTTTCTCTTTGGAGTCTAACAAATCTTTTCTCCATACATGTTTCATTACTCCCCTTTCTATCCTTCCTTTCCTCTCTGAAGAAATGTAGAATTTCTGAAAACACAAAAATTTACTTCTTCCTGGCTGTTACTGCTTGATGTTAAGGCAGCCACTGACCTGGGAGAATGCCGTACAGGGAGCACTAAGGTACTTGAATCAGTTGACACATTCCTTCTGGTAACTGCTCCCTGGATCTTTATGCAAACTAGGAGAAATCTCTCACTGAGGAACTACAGGGCAAGTGGCAATTAGAGGATGTACAAGTGCTTTATAGCTCCTCTGGATGTGAGAAAAAGTATGAATGTGCTGGGTTAAAAAAAAAAAAAAAAATCCTAATTTCCAAGACTGCCAAATGGCCTGGATGAAGGTATTTTTTTTTCCTAGTAACTAGACCTTTTTCTTTCTCTTTTTCTTTCTTCCTTCTTTCTAGTCTTAATAGTGTAGGATTGAGTCATTATTTTTTTCATGAAATTTAAGTGCTGTAGATGCTGTAGATGAGGTCTTTGATGCATTTAGCTATAGAAAAAAATAGTAAAAACAGGAGAGGATATTCCTGGATTGAGCACATCTTTTGAGGGCTTCCTGATACTCCAGAGAATACTACCTGGAGCAAAAAAGACTTGCATCAATAAATATGTTGGTCTGAGCTAGAGCCACAATATGCCTGGGGAATTTATGGTACAAATTAGTTCAGGAACACCTGACTCTAGGATATATACAGAAGGGAGAGAGATATATAGACATATCACATGGTTTCCTGGTTAACCTTGGGCTCTTACTTTGATTATAGCTTGGTCAGCCTTATTACCCAAGCCAAAACATAAGGATTGCAAGTGCATATTAGAAGCCATGCTTTGCTGTAGTGCACGCTGACTTATGCACTTTGCAGACTGTATAGTATTAAAAATAATGTGAGTGCTATATGAACAAAAATAATGTGAGTGCTTGGTGCACCGGCTTCACAGAAAGCCAGGAAAGCTTGACTGTTTTAGAGAGTACAGTTTGAGAAAAGAAGTTCATAGGTCTCAGGACAATCATGTTGGGTATGACCCAGACCCAAACAGTTAAGTGCAACTTAAGTCTAAACTGCAGGCTCTAGAAGCAATGAACAGCTTTAAAGTCTAGGTGCATAGCCAATAACCCCTGGGAGCCCAACACCAGGGGGAGACCTGAGAGAAGAGAGACCTGTACCTAACTTTATGGGGCAAATCAGGTGATCCTGTTCAGCTGGTCTGAGCTGAGTTTGAATGACCCAGATGAATTGCTCACTGTGGACATAGCCCTAGGAGAGTAAATCAATCTCATCTGCGACCTCGAGCGGTAGGAGCTGTAAAAAGACTGACCTGCATGAGCACAGGGCAAGAGTCCCATGGACCCTGCATGTTTCCAGCTCTGTGCCCCTCTCACACTCATTAATAAACATCAGCAATTGCCTGATCACCCCTAGTCCCAGTAATACTGTATATCCTCTGGAAAGCACTTTTTTCTCTCTACCTCTTAAAAGGAGAAATTATTTTTTATGTTTTTATTTCAATGAATAGCTTGCAAAGTTTGGCAGTGATAAACTTTAATGGTGTGCTACACCAAAGGTAACAAACTGTGCATTGAGCTCAAGCTGTGGTAGCTGTAGCAATAATCTCTACTAAAAAGCTTTGCATATTGCTTTCAGTTAATATATGTTTGAAAGGACCACATCTATATATGTAGAAATATAAACACACAGGCTACCCACATTCATTATTCATTATCAAGAAAGGTTACAGAAAATTTGTGCCCTGGAGATGAATTTCAACAGAAAGAAAAATAATAATTTGTCCAAGGCAGGTGTAATGTTAAGGTTCTAAGAATTCACTTTGCTTTGTTCTCTGTGTAGGCCCCAGTTTAAATTACACAACATGGTTTTCTTTGTAATTATTATTTTTACATTTTTTTTTAAATATCTAAATCAGCTTAAGAAAAAGGAGAGTTCAGATTTAGGTGACAGTATGACAGAGACATTATTATAGCCTATATGTGTGTAAACACACACACACACATGTACATATAAATATATATGTATAAAATACGCCTGTATTATAGGCCTTCCAAATTCAAGTCAGTGTGCTGTGATTTTTAAGATCTCTGTAGGCCATCATAGCTCTGATGCTTGGAAAATACCACTTTTAGATATCAAATTGTGCCACCTTTCCTGTTAACAAATGTGACTAACCAGCTTTCCAAGAAAAGTTAGGAAAAAAAAAATGTTTCTTGGGAATCACATAGCAGAATACTAATTGATTTAAACCAAGTGGGAGAGAGCCTGTTATAGACCTCATTATTGGGATATGGCATACTTCTGATATATGTATATATGTATTTATTTTAATGTACTTATGTTTTTTCCCCTCCTGCTCTAGCCATCAGTTTAATTAGTGCTGATCCCGTCAATACCAATTTCCTCTTCTCCAGCCACTACGTCCAGAGTTTGGTGGGCATTCAATAGAGATTTACTGTTGACTGGGTAATTTGAGTTCATGTGTATGGTGAAAAATCAGTGAGGAGAATTACCTAGCAAAGTGGATGCCATGACAATGCATGTCACCATGGTGTGACCAGCTCCGCTGACATAGGTTTCAAAAGCTCTCCCCCTGTGAAAATGGGGCCTGTTTGCAAATTAATTAGTTTCTGGCAGCAGCTTGATTGTTGACCCAAAGTTTGTAGAGTGGAAAAACAATCAGATTAGTGTGTTCAATATAAAGGCCCAGCGCGGCGCTCAAGTGCAGTTTGCCAAACTGTTGAAGCCGTGAATAGGGTGAAACAAATTCTTTCTTGAGAAGCCAAGGCAAAGGTTAAGTGTGATGTGACTCGAGCATGCCGGCTGCAGCGGGGGGTGGAGAAGTGGAGGTTTCAGACGCGCAAAAATGGAGAGTGCTAAGCGAGTTTCATTGAATTTGATGAAATTCACAGCTTTGGCCACAAAGTGTTTGGCAATGTTTTAGCCTGTGTTAAAAAGGAGAAATGAGCTGGTTTTGTTTTAAGGAGTTTTCTTTGAACAGTCACATGGGATATCAGTGATGATGCCTCTAAAGAGTATTGCAGACAGTTCCTGAGCCTCAGGCCAATTTTTGAGGGCCTGCAGAATTTGAGAGGTTTATCAGTTCCACCCCGATCCTGCCACACACATATCCTTTATCTCCAAGGATTCAGTTCAAGCCTCCCATTTATCACCTCCAGGGTTTGAGTCTAGGCATGTTCTTTCTTTTAAATAGTGCTGGTGCCCCATCTCACAGGCCAAGGTGGTAGAAATCAACTATTTCAAACATACAGATCAGCTAAGACTTGTTATTAAGATCGAGAGACAAAAGTGTGTTAGCATATAGATACTAAAAGATGCCATGGACCAGATCTTCAATTGATGAAGGACCAGAATATCATAACAGCAGTCAAAAATGACCTGGTGATTTGTGCTCACTGCTCACTCATTTCTTTAGCAATGTGTTTTATTTTTTCAGTGACTAGTTTTTTATATAAATCTACTCTTTAACTCCCACTTAGGGAATTCATTATTGTTAATGAATTCCTTATATGATTTTATGGTTATAATGCATTCATTTATTGTATGCCCTTTTAGTATTTCCTTTAAATCAAGCAAATGTGACAAAAATCTTTTTTTTTTTCTTTCTTCGGTATATCAAATAGAGAAAAAAAAAAGAAAAATGTTAGCAAATATGGAGGAGGCCATGATCATGGGCAGTTGATGTGGTTTTCTCTTGAACCATATCTAAACTGATTACAGGGAAGCCTTGTTGGCCCGAATCAGAATATCCAGCTGAACTTGGAAATGGGAGGGCAGAGCAGTTGAGGTGGGAATGGGAAGGGCTGCACAACCATGTAGTCACCATGTAACCGAGACTGGCCAGCACATCCAGCAGTGCTAATGATGGAGGACTGTGGATACAAACCCTTAGCCTCTCTCTACCCCTCTCCCAACTTCCATAAAACTACAGCTGCTACGTTTCAACCTGTTCAGACTTTGTGATTTGCTCTTCGTAATGGGCTGAACCTAAGGCCTCCTTTCTGCTAGCATTCCTGAATCATGAATTGCTCAGCCCAAAAGGCACTCAGTATTGCTTGCAATTATCACAAGTGAGTGCTCAAAGCAGTCACCTGATGTGGCACCTTGCCAGTTGAAAACATAATTGGCTCCTTCCACAGGCAAATATCCACTCCAGGGTGAAGCTGATGATGAAGTAATTATTTAGTTCAAAGTAAACCAGGTATGTGAGTACCTGGTCTGTGCATTAAGATCTCAGTTAGTGGTAGACACAGCTGAATTATTCTGTAGCTTCAGACCCTCCCTTTCCCGCTGTCTCCATAACTTCCTCTTCTCTTTGTTCATGAAGTCGTGTAAATTCCAGCCTGAATGCTCACAAGGCCAAGTAATTGCTTTTGTTCTTTGGGTTATTTAATTACAAATCTCAGTAGATGACAGGTCCTCTGCACTAAAGGAAGACATCACATTTGCACAGTTACAGAATCCCAACACAAATGTGTGTGGCAAATCAGTGACTGCAGATTTATTCATGCCCTCTGGGACCTGCACTGCCTTTTCAGCTTAGCATGCAATATGATTTAAATTACAGCTTGTGCAGAGCTGTGCCTTGGGATTACACTGCATGTTTCCGACTGTTTATAGTTCAGTGAGCTTTAACCTCTGTGAGTCTGAAAATTAAATAATGTCACGGCTGATATCAAACTGATGGCTGGTACTGGATTGCTAAATACTGTCTTGTATTCTAAGCCTATTTTCACAACAAAGTGGAAACATCAATGCATTTAACCACAGATAATACATTCACATAATTCAAGAGCACAGTTTAAAAACTATGCTAGCAAATAATAGCAAAGTTAATATTAAGTTGCATTCTTAAGCATGTGTTATAACTTTTTCTGTATTTAACAGTTATGCTACTGACTATATTAGAGCAGAACTATGCACCATTATGTTAGCAGGTAGGCACAAAGATTATGCAAGATCAAGAAATATAGATTTTTTTTTTACTTTAAATTCTGTCTTTTTAATTAATTCCTTGTTGATACTATAGTTTTATTATTTCTGAAATATTGTGATGTATCAAATGTTACATCTTGAAAACTCTTCAGTGCTGTAATAGTAGGTCACCTTTTTACAGAAGAGGAAGAAAACCATCTAAAACTGATCTAATGAATAAATACATAAAACTATTTTAATTAATTTACTTTAAAATAAAAATTTAGTTATGTAATTACATTTTAGTTATAGAATTGTGTGTGGTACCAAATTCTCCAAGAGATCCAAGATTCTCCAAGATCTCTTCTTAATTTTAGTTGTTACAAGCATTGTTCATTCTTGCTTTAGTTCCACGAATCCGGAATATCCAGGAGAAATTTAGTTCTAATTCATTTTGAGCCTCTACGGTGGATTTCTTCCCAGGTTGTTACAGCTGAAAGACAAATGGTGGCATCAACAGTGTAATTTAGCCCATAGAACTTGGCCATGTAAGGAAAAGAAAACAGAACATGGTCAAATAAGAGGCCTCTACCAGTGAAAATGAAGTTTCCATTTGTCTCTCTCATTCGTCTCTTCCTGAGAGTTATTTAACCGTGCAACAAATAAAGTTAAAAAAAAAAAAAAAAAAAGGACCCAAATACCCTACAAAAAGAATCACATTTTTCTAATATGATGGGCAGAGCCTGGACAGAAAAGCCTTAGAAATAGGCTCCTCAGTTGATATCTTTAGGCTTTGATGGAACAATATATCCTGAACATATCTCATTTTGCTGCATCTCTAAAACAGTCCATTCTTTTCCCACTGGCCTTAAGAGCAGCCTCTGTTGCTTAGCTCAGGCTTCAGTGTCTGGCTTTTAGGTTTCAAAGTGGCACCAAGCATATCCCATCCCTAGCTCGTGAGCCTTTACCATTTCATTCTTGTAGAGATCCTTTCCAGCCTTAACGATTCTATGATTCTAAAGCTAGCTGTTTTACTTGATTTTCTAATAAGAATGTGGATAGGCTGAAAGGTTGTTTTGCACACTCTACAGTTAAAGAAGAAATAGTAGATTTTATGGTATGTTTAATAAGTGTCACATTAGCATATATTCACTAACAAATAGCTGATATTCAGAAGCAGTGATGTGATACTGTAGAGATAAATTAACTGTATTATTAAAATGCTTTTAAGAATCTCAAAAATAGTAACAATCTGTAGCAGTTTTGTTATCCAAAAGTCTGTTGAGGGTAACCCACCAAAATTGAGCCAAAAGCCTATTCAAGCTCTATTTTTTTCCTATTCTCATACTCCTATCTACTCTATAGTAGATATAGTCTGAATGTTTCATATGTAGAAAGGTAAAATGTTATGAGGCAAAATTGTCTTTTTTGAAGGCAAATGTTAGGCTTTTGGGACCAACATCTCTTATATGATATCCAGCAAAACTCAATGTTCCAGGGTTTTCTAGGGTTGCAGCAGACATATTAAGTAAATAAAGAAAATATTTCCTATTTACCTTTAAAAGAGATAAGCGGGTCTGTGTTCTTATTAAGTTTTTGGATTATAGAAAAGTTTATTTTTAACATATGTTTGTAAGTATATATGTATATATTTCATTTCCTGTTGGTAGGCTTGTAAGGCTTTTTTGTTCAGGTGAAAGCATCAGAACTGTAGAATTATTAAATGAGTTGATATAGGGAAAAGAACAGAAAACCTTTAAGGACAGAGCTCTTTTTTCAGGTCATTGCTCAGAAAAACAGAAGAAAAGTTGTTTTAAGGACTGGATTACATATTTTACCCATTCAGTCCACTGCTTTTATGAAATGTTAGAGAACATTCAGAGATAATACATTACCTGTGAATCTGATCTGAGGACTAGTGTTTATTGATCCCTTTCCTGCTATTTGAGTGAAACTCAAATCCTTTTATAAATACTAGAAAAAGTTCCACTGATGTCAGTGAAATTAAGCTTGGTGGGCATGAAATGTTTTTGCAAAGAGAACTCTTCATGCATAGAAAAAATGTATGTACTGAGCGGCTCAAACCCTTTCTAGGAAGCAATAGCAAAGTAGTTGGGAAAACACCAAGCGTTGGATTTGCTAAGGATATTTCCTAGAGATTAAAGCATTGCGAGAAGGTTTTAAAAAAAAAATCTTTCCAGGGTTGGGGACTGGCAGTTCCTTGCCATCAATTTAAGAGGGAATGAAAAGTATATGTCATAAAATACATAGAAAAAAAGAACTTAAGTTTATGGTATATACAATTCAAAACAGCAAGTTTTCAAAGTTTACGTAACTTGAACATCAGGCAGATGTAGCATGTTGTGAAGCAGATAATGTCTCTTTTAATCACTTTATGCACTGTCCTACTTTGTACAAATTTTGGAAAGGAAGCAAATAATAACAGCATAATAAATGATGCAGAAGACTAAAGGAATCACCTTCTGTCAAAATCAAAAATCTTGTTTTTTCATGTGCTTTAGTGATGTCTGATGGTAAGATAGATGACAAGTACAGAAATATCTGATTGACAAGCTGCAAAATTAGCATGGCTAATGCTAGCAAGTTTTTAAAACAGTGATTAGTACCCTGCAGCTGCTAATACAAGCATATAAACATACATATACACCCACATATGCACCTAAGAATCAAGATGCCCCAAATATGTTAAAAAAAAAAATGTCTAGGTTAAATGTATGTCAGTGATTCCTGCATATTACATGGGTAGGCCCAGTAGGTAGGACTGACACTATCTTGATCTTACATATATTTTAGCTGATAACAGTGCGCTAGCAATTTCCAACCCATAAAAGCATTTCTTTTCTTGTGTTTTATATTTCCGAAGCACTATGATAGCACTTGACACACTGCAAAATCTAGCAACTGCAGAACACAGCCCTGTTCACTTGCTTGCCCCTTTGGTCTCCATAATATATTCTGTTACTCCAAAGAAATTTCCATTAAAGGCATAGAAAGCTCTGTGAGTGGTATGGTCTCAACACTTCTGTATGAGATGGGTTAGATGGGCTAGTGAATCTTCCAATTTTTTTCATAGGAATGTGTGAATGGGTTGTGTGAATGGGTTGTCATTATTAATACTCAGGTCTGTTACACACTGACATACTTTTTTCGTACTTCTCAGCTTTGTTGTTGTTGTCGTCCTTATGGACTTGTATTGGTAGAAAACATCCCTTCAAAATCTATTTTATTTCTTCCTGTTCATTACAAGACTCATTTTTTTTCCTGAATTTCTATTTTATTAGTTTCATCCATTTAGTACCATTTAAATGATTCTGCTAATCTTCATTCTTCTCCCTGTTGTTTATTTATCACAGGCATGCACGACCATGTTGCACATGCCTCCATCACAGATTTTAAGTAATGCTAAAATGCCCTGTTTTCTGGGGCTGATCCAATGCTACACTGGGGATAGTTTTCATTCCTAAAAGTTGAGAAGTTAAATATGTCAAACATTTCTGAAGTCTTATCAGTGAAGACAAAAAAGGAGGTGGTGTGTGTACAGAATAAAAGTGTACGCCAACTACGAACAATTTGCAGGACTTTTCAACAAGAGCAGTCAACCAGATAACTTTTTAAGACTTTTCTCTCTAGTTTTAATTGCACCTCTATTATTTAATATTTTCTCTCTCTCTCTCTTTTTTTTTTTTGAGCAGAACTAACATGTCATATCATCATTAAATTAGCAAATTATTTCAACTAGGTACAAATCCTGTTGCTTTTTGGCGGCTGAAACTAAATTAAGTTGGAGCTACCAATTATGCCCACATGACTCCTGAAAGAGATTGTCATAACTGATGTTATCACACTGAATACCCAAGGTTGTACTGAGGGCTTTTGCTTCCGCTTACAAATGCCTTGCTGCATTTTATGTTGTTGCACTAGCCTGACAGATCATTTAAAAACAGTCATTCACCCAGTGCTTTTTTCAGGCTTTACTGCCATCCTTCATTACTCTTACTTTAATGGATTCTGTGTCAAGTTGCTTTAAACTAGCTGTAAAAGTTAATTATAACAACAAAACCATTTTCATAGTTTGACAAAATGACCTCAGATTTGTGGCCAAATCTAAAGGATTTAACAAGAAATTAAATTACAGGAGATGGGGTAGGTAAGGAAATTGCTACAGGAGTGAGTGTTCTCTACTGGCTCACTGCTTGCACAATGACTTGGACTGATGATCTTTCCCCATGATCATCACTCACCAAGTGAGACGGTAGCAGTGGCCTGTCCTACTTTTGACACAGCGTTTTGGAGAGGAATGTTTTCACAGCTACATGCCACCTTCCACACTCTTCAGGCTAAACCTGACCGTATTCCTATGACATACGTCATTTGGATATTTTCTTCCTGTTTCAAAAATAGGCTATTTTTGACACCAAAGCCATGCTAACTCACAATACTCACAATGGGAAAAAAAATCATTTAATATAGGTATGGTGGCTGGTCCTGATGGGGACGTGGTTGTGCTCTGAGGCATCTTGGTTGTGACGACTGAGACATCTTAAGTGTCTCGGTCTCAGGAGATACATAGAGGGTGAAGATATCCTTGTCCGTCTGCTGTTGTTAAATTTAAGGTTTCATGCTTTTACCACTTGTGTTGCTTTTGGCTGTCCCACTTTCACTTCGGTGAAACGTGGTCACTTTGTTAATCCCCAGCTATTTGTCACACTGAGCTTGATCCAGGCCAGGAACTTGTCTCCTGCAATGCACTACGTCAGGTTTTAGATGATGGTGTTGCTGCAGCATGTGCAGTCTGCCTTCAGGACTCTTTCTGGTGCCCTTTATTTAACTTCCAAATCCCTGAGGGGAATAAAATTCCACAAAGACTTAATCACACATATTTCAGTGTTCCAGAAGGTCTGAGAAAAAAACACATTAGTGGAGAGTAACAGCATGGTCTCTGAGTTTTGGGTCATCTAACTTGATACTGTTTGGACACAGACTCCTTCGGCATCTCCAGGGACTTCTGTTCAACCTGCAAAATTTCAGAACTTGCCAAAGGCAGGCCCAGAGCATGGCTGACTGCCAAAAGTGTGTAATACCCAACACCCTTTCATCTTCAAGATCTCCATGCTTCATTTCTTCCCTCAATATATCACCGTTTAACATGAAGACTGTGGCATGTACTTCTAGTCGCTAGTCCAGAACTGCAGACATAGGCTGTACAGTTAAGGCACAGGTTTTCCATGTTTTAATTTCCAGGCATCAGTGTCAAGAAACTCTTGCTAAGTGACTGGCTAATGAAGCAATAGGCTCTTAGTTGGAGGTTAAGAAATACAGAAACTTGAGGTTAACTTTTCCTCACTGGAGACAATATGCTGCAATACTTTTTTTTTGTTCTGTGGAGGACACCAGTCATCTCAGCTGTCCAACCATTTTCTCTAAAGGATGAGTATATCAGCTTAAAATTAACAGTGCTGATAGATATGCAACACCTCCAAATATAGTCAACAGCAGAAAAGAGGTGTTAATTTTGGTTGTTGTTCTGCAAAGAGATAATAATCACCTCCTTTAAATTCAACAGGGTGGGTAGATCATAAGCACTGTTTTGTGAGAAATCTAATTTACGTTGAGAATGAAGCTATAATTTTACTGAACTTTGGTATTCACTTTTCTTCACCATATAATTAGTCATTACAGAGAATCAAAACTATTGTTGTCTTTTCAGAACAAAGGCTCCAGAAACTGATAATTGCATCACAGATCAACATTTTCTTCTTTCTCCTTCCTGGGTATGCTGTTACAACAGAAATGCTCATACCTCTAAGGCAGAGGAGAAAAAAATCTCTCTGTAGTGACATCCTCGAGACTTAAGCCTTGGCTGGTACTCAGAGCCTCATTTACACTACTGTAGAAGTGTTAAGTACCATAAATTGAAGTTATGCTCTCTTTAAGGTCTTGAATGTTAATGTAAATTAGATCTGCAGTGCCCCCAGCCACAGAAAATGGGGCAAGAACCAAAGCGAGATTAAACTCCACTTCCAGCACTACTTAAATGAGCTTCTGGTGTTGTCTTTCCTCTTCCTCAGGTTATCTTACTACATTTTTTTTTTTCTTTTGGGAAACCTGGGTCTTCTGGAGATGCATCCAGTAGATCAGTTACCTATTTTCTCTGAGCTGTCTTGGTCCATGATGTTACCATGTTCTCTTTAGATCTTTTCAGCCAGAGTGGCATACTTATGCCTTAGTATAGTGACACTCATAATTAAGCTTTTCCCTGTTTGCTTTTGCTCCAACTATAAAACTCTAATTCCCTAATAAAATCACTTAGTTCAGTTTTATAGTCTCTTGCAATGAGAAAAATCCATAGGTGATCTTAAGAGTAAGAGTATGAAGACTATATATAGAATTGAATTTGCAAGAAACCTTAGATAAACCTTAAAGTATTAGCTGATAATTATAATCTGACTATGTCACCAAAGTTACCCTCATTAGTTTTTGGGAAAATGAATTTAAAAAAAGTGATAAGATTTTAAGGAGGAGAACAACAGGAACTATCATAGCTAACATAGTATTTTAAAATCACTATTCCTCAACAGCATTTTGTTTCCATATTTTTATATTACAAATCTGTTTGATTTGTAATGTATTGATCTGTAGATATCCTCAGTCTCGAAAACTTCTGTTCTGATGAGAATTTTATCTTGTGGCTTCAATGACGAACTATAGTCCCCATAGTGTGATATCTTAACTAGTGATATCTGCTGGGCTTTCAGTCATACATGGTCTGGCTGGGCTGTCACACAGCCATCTCTTCCTTCTCACAACTTTGAAAACACTGTTCTTCTACCACATCTCTCTGCTCTCAGGTCTCTCCCTAGTCCTACCTGATGTGTCAGCAGCTGAAAGCAGGTTACCGCAGAATCCAGGTATTAGTTCCACAACAGCCGCAAGTTATCTCCTGTGCAAGGAGTATTCCTTGAGATCCACCTTTTAGGATGTGGTCTGATGATGCCATCAGTGTGGTTGAGGAGTTTAATTCTAACCTGCAAACCCATGAGAGGTCCTTTTCATCTGCTTGACTTACTGGCAACAACAGGCTGATATAAGGTGAAGAATTAAAATGACGGGACTTCAGGAGAACAACATTAAAAGCTCTGGCATTTTGTAAACTATGGCGGAGCGTTTAAAAGCATGAAGCAAAGCTCTCTCATCGTATATTAAAAGCTTTGTCCTCTGGTGACCTTACTGAAAGCCACAGTGGCTTACAGCTTTGCTGCGTGCATTTGGGACCAATGCTGTGAGTGCTCCTGTCCGTGGGTAGAAGAGCCAGCTATGATTTCAAGTTCATATGGTACTAGCTTCTCTGCTAATGCTGGGTCTCGGTGGACAGCCACTCTATCTATTTATGAAGTCTGAGTTAGCTGCCTATTGTTGTTGTTGAATTTTTTATTTAAGATTCCCTAGTCCTGCTGCTTCCTCAGGGCCCTAGTCGCCCTCCAGTAAATTTCATTAAATTATAGCAATTGCAGATTTACTGAGCGTAAAATTTCCCTATAGTTTCCTTGAATTTTCATTCTGCAAACTGGTAAATTAGTCATTTTGAGTGTAAATATGCACTAAGAGGGGCATCCAATTGGAACTCTTTACAAAACAGTTCCTGAGAAAACTACCTTTTTAATTCTGTGAAATGATGTCCCTAGTTTCTGCACCTTTATTCATTTTTGACAGCTAATTTCTGCACATTTTAATTGATATATCTTCATTAAAATTCTAACTCAATTCAGTTGAAAATCCAGTTGCTGACTTTCACAGTTTCTTGCTGTTGTTTTGCGTGTGTGGGTATGTGTGTGTGCGTGCGCACAAGGTTGTACAGCTAAAGAATAACATTTGTAGAGGAACAAGCGCAGATCGATTTTCCTTAGCTTTTTTCTGAACCTGAAGTGCTGAGACAAGCAAAACATGTTCTCATTACTTAACTAAGCAAACAATGGCATATAAATCATAGAGGCAGCTGGACCAAGGTGTCGTTTCCATAAAGAGGCAGATTTCTCACAAAGGACATTTTAATGGGCTGCTGCCAGTGAGACTTCTGCAGTGCTGGCGCTTGCAGAAGGGCATGCAGAAAGTGGCGCTGGAAAGGTGTTGTGTGGGAGCTAAGAAATAGCTCCATAGTGAAGGGAATTGGAAAAGGAGACTGAAAAAAAGGTGTGTTCTCTAATAATTTGTTTCTTGAGGTTTATTGTTTTACATCAAAATCTTTTATTTTTAGCCTGCTCGCATTGGCTGCAAGATCAGAGAAGTGGTTTTAGATGTAATTTTATTTTGATCATGTTTATACTGTGGCTTTGTTTGCCTTTGATCATGCTTAAACACGTTTCAGACATGCTTGTTTGAAGTATGCTATTTTTGAAAACACTCTTCCACTTTGTCTGCTGGTGCGTGTGTTGTTTTTCTTTTTTTTTTTTTTTTTTTTTTTTTTTGCCTTTAACAGTGAGTCATTGTAAAGTATTTGACGTCAAATAACTTCTTAAACTCATTTTCACTAAACGTGCTTCCCAGACCTTTGAGTGAACAAGAGACTTGCTTTTAGACAAGAACATCACCATAAGAATATTTGAGTTTTTCTCTAATTGGAGGCACTTTTAGGGACTCCAAATACCCTGTAATTCATACCCAGAAATTTGAAGTCATCCCATCTATCCTCAATGGCTGCAGTACACCAGTGTTTTGCCATTGCTGCCAGTGGTTTCAGATCAAAGTTCCACTTCCCATTCAGTAAAAGGGCTTGAAGTTGCTTCCAACACGTCTTATGTGGCTGTGCTGAGTGGATGAAGTGGGTCAGGCCTGGCTGAGTTATTTTAAACTTTCTGCCCTTGATATGGAACTTTTATATTTTTGCAGGCAAGTCTCGAAAGCCAAGCACGTGTGTCCGTGCATAAGTCTCTCCTATTACATGGCTGAGCAATTAGGAGAGCCAAGAGCAAGCCCTCCATCTGGGGACAGCATCCCCATCGCACCCGCAGAGCGCGGTACAGGGTGTTGCCTGACTGCCGTCCCCCCAGCCGATGGATCCATCCTGAGCATGGGCCAAAGCCCAGAGTTAAATGCATCAAATCTTGGGGAGGACAAAGCTCCTTTATTAATGGAGCTATAAAGATCACCCTGTCTGTCACTATCACGCACTGCCATCCTCGTGGCTTTATAGCCGACTGAGTTATCAGCAAAATTTCCTTCCCTCAATACACACACGCTCACCCATGCTCACAGCATTGGCTATGTAATCAATATAGTCATTCTGTTCAAAAAGCAGTAAGGAATATCTATTTCTGTATGCTACAGGACACATATAACCTGTTCTTTCCTTTGCTTTGTTGAGGTATGAAATACAGAAGAGGAAAAAAACAACCAACCAAACAAAAGCAATTAACAAGAGCAATGGCCCTATAACATGAAGGACCACTCTCGTATTGAATTAAATCTATTGATCTAACCAGTTGGCCAAAGAGCCTGAGGTTTGCTCAGTAAAATAACGCCACTGTAATTCCACAAAAACGAGTCCATGATATACAGAAGAGATGCTCTAATAGGAGGCTGTGTGGAGTTTTATTGCGCTGAATATAGTTAGGATTAGCAAGTGCTAATTGAAAATCTGACTTCTTGCAGATGAGCACTGTTTGGTTTAAAAAAAAATGCAAAAGCATGTACACCTGTGATCTCTGTAAGGCCCAAATTATCAGCCTTCCACCCTTCTTCTGTGCCACCACTCCACTAGAATAATTTGTAATATATATATATCATATTCAATATTTTTGTTGTGTTTCTGTTGTCCTTGTATCAATCCATTTCTATTCGCTAGGCTGCCTTAGTGTTCCAGGTTCACTTGCAAAAGTATGAGTGGGAAAGAAAAGAATAATAATATGCTAACTGAGGGCAAGTTTATATAACCTTACTCTATCAGCAGTATTGCTGACTTGAAGAGGACTCCCTGTGGGATCTTCAGAGGGCAGTGTAAAGTTAGATTTTTGATGCCTGATTTATTTTAGAATTTGATATCTTGTGATTTACAAAATCCATTGTGCTAGAGACAAATCATTTGACTGTTTAGGAATGTGTTTAAGTTTTGGATGAATGTTTTTTTGCCCCTTTCCTCAAGGCCTTTTGATTGTAGAAAACAGCTTTGTGTGTTCAGGGCAAAAGTGCTCCAGATCCAGTAGCCTGGGCCAGTGTCTTCTAATGGCTGTCCTCTTCTTCTGATGTAATTTTTTTATGAAATATGAAGATTTTAAGCTGTGGCCTATGTTTCCTGTGAAACAAGTTCCATTCAAAGCATTGGTAGTTTATACAAAGAATAACAGATATTACTCCTGTTAGGATATGGTGTAAGTATTATTTATCCTGGGCCTCACATCAGTGCAGTATGAAGGCTGTTGGATGCCTGCTGGAAAGAAAGGAAGGGAGTGTAATAGGTTAAGCTGCTGATCCTGTGGGTTGGAGAGCTTCAGCTTCTTACTGATGTTTAATGATTTCAAATGTCCAAAAGGGTATATCTTAGAACAGGTAATAGAGAGTTCCATGTGTCTATATTCTGAGTCTGCATTCAGCACAGGACCTGGGAAAAGGTTGAGCAGCAAGATAACCAAGTTTTCTGATGAAAATTTCTTTATTCAGCATAGCAAGACAAAGGAAGACTGTGAAGAATTACAAAAAGATCTTATGCAACTGAGTAGTTAAGCAATCAAATGACAAATTAAATTAATCTTGTTGAATGATGTAGTGGTAAACCATGGGGAAAGTCATGAGGAAGAATATGCCCATCTTCACATGCGAAATGACGGACTGTGGACTGAGCCTTACCAAAAAAGAGTGAATTTCTGAGTTAATGGCACATAAAGTTCCTTGAAAATGTCAGCTTATTGCTCAGGAAGTTATTACTGGAACACATGAAATGTTAGGCATTAACAGAGAAAGAACAGAGAATTCAACAAAGAACATTATTATAGCCCTGTGTAATCGCTTGAATGCTGTGGATACTTCCAGTAAAGGAACTCTAAGAGGCATCAGATGAAGCTATCAGGATCCATGTACAAAACTAGAGATCAAAAGCAGGTTATACTTCTTTCACTTATATACCTGAGGAATAAACTGCAAAAGTATACCGTGAATCCTGGAAGTTTACATGGACTCGGGAAGAGGCTCTACAGATACATGATGAAAAATCTATTGAGAGTTGCTCTGTACAGAAAAAACAGCCAAGTCAGGGGATTGGGTGCATGGAAAATAGTTGGAGGCTGGGAGATTATCCCAGGAAATTAGCATTTGAATTTACCATGTTCTTTCTTTTTCCTAGGTAGTTGCTTTTGACCAATGTTGGAGTCTGTGTACAGATCTGAGTACTCATTGGTCTGCGCCCACATGATCATTCTTGTGCCATGTAATGTGAAATGTGCAAAGTCCCATTTATTATTTAGCTCTTGTGGCTTCATGTGAAAGTTGTTATAACCAGTATATGCATAAAATGATGCCATAAGTGCCTATATAATAGGCACATCTAAACATGTACATGCGTATACATTAATATACCAAAATAGGCTGGTTGCAAGCACAACCATCTTAATAAGGCAATGAATTTAATGGGACAACTAGTGTAAACTGGCAAAAGAAAATGCAGTTCACTATTTCCGTGACTATGTGGCATAAACTTACACTGGAAAGAAACTAGTACAAGACACTAAAACTGCTTATAATTTTATATAGGAACAGGACTATGAGTAGTTAAATATAACTCACAGTTAATTATCCCAGCAGGATATAAACTGGTTGTAAAACAGATTGGTAAATCTATTGGATATGCCTTCTTTTTCCAAATATAGTGAGAGATAGCAGCTGAAGTATCTCAGTAAAATAAAGTGGTGAGCCAAATTCACCACTGGTATGGATTTATGATTTATGCAGATTTCTCTCCTAAAATTTCTTACCACCATTTCTGCATAACCAATCAATTTGTCTTAACATTATGTATTTTTATGTGCTGATATCTCTTCTTCATCATCCAAAAATGGCATCACCATAATTAGCAGGAAACAAACATTTTCTGTGACAAAAAACTAGAAACAGATAAGATAAAACAGGTTTTCAACAATCTTGAATAGATTTTTTCCCCCTATAGAAATTCATGGCTATACTTCTATTCTGGAAACAAATCAAAAAAATGTTGGGTTTTCCCAGGGAGATGATAGTTTGGAAGTAGACAGTATCAAGGAAACATGTACTGACTAGGTACGGTACCAGGTGAATGCTGGTGTGTGTTGACGTGGCTTGCCTGTAAGCTAATGTAGAGCAAAAACATGCAAGATGGTTATTTGTGTTACACAGGAACATGAGGAACTGAAGATTCGGATTTGAGAAGGTACTTCTTAGTTCCTTTGGCTTCATCATACATTTTGAGCCTTTGGATCTTTTTTCTAAAAGCAGAGTTAATTACCGCAAAGAGATAAGAGGAATGTAAATACCCCTTATGCGTAACTGTGCAAGAATGTACCTAACATGGGCATATTTGCCATATAATACAGTGGTTGATGTGCAAAGTCACAAGCAGTCAATGAAGACAAGTGATTTAATTCATGGGTCAGTAACACATGCTATGACATTGTTTTCTCAGATCCTAGATTCATTAGTGTTCACCTGATACCAGAGAGTGACAATCCAGAGGATGACAAAATCTACTTCTTCTTCCGTGAAAATGCAATTGATGGAGAACACACCGGGAAAGCCACTCATGCCAGAATAGGGCAGATCTGTAAGGTAAAGCGATCACTTACTTATTACTCAGAATAAAAAATAGTTCTGAGATAACACATAGAAAGGTGTACTATTCATTTCTCTTCTGGTTGGGAAACTTCACAAACTGTGATGTTCTGTTTAAAAAATCATAGTCATTTTTAAAGGCTCAGAACATGTCTGCAAAAGACACAGTCCTTTACAGGAAATGTGATACTTCCAGGTAGGCCAAAAACATTTGAAGAATTTACTTTTTAGAGGAATGTTAACACCTTTGCATTCCCACATTAGTGATTTTTTTTTTTTTAAGAGGCAAAGGAAGATTTTAAAAAATAGTTGTTTAAGCTAAGATCTATAAATGGGCAACAGTTCAGAACAGTTCACTTAATGATTCCAGACTGATTCATCCATCCACCCTGATAAACATCCAAATATTTTTCTGACAGACTTTAAAGAAGATTTCTGCAAATTGTGACATTCATAAATGTTATATAGCTTTGGCAACTGTGGTATTTACTGTAAAATTTCATGTTAATCCATAGGCACAATTTCAATTTATTTCCTCAAGTCCAGACATAGCTGCTTGACAACCAGTTATCTCATATGTATGAGTCTTTGGTATACTTTTGCTCCAAGTTTTGCTGCTATGCATCTGATCCCATCATTCTGGCGTTTTTATATACCTTCTTCATTCACAACTTGTATTTCTCCTTTGTTGCTACCCAGTTAAGGATTATAAGCCTCTTAAACCTTACCAGGATGTGGGTTGTTGGGAAACCTGGACAGTCTGTTTGTCTGCCTCCAGTGTTGTATATTTTAGAATATATAAGGAGTTTTTTGAAATGATGTCAACTGTACAGTGACATAGTGATACTATGAACTGTATACTGATACCATGTAAAAGAAATTTAAAATTACGTCTTTGAAAACATAATGCTTTTCTTATGTAAAATTTCTGTTTTCTAAAACCAGCATCTTGGGATTATTCAATGCTCTTTGTCTAAGATTTCAAGGAAAGACTGTTATTACAAGATGTTAATGCGGGATACTTTTATTGTATAGAATGACTTTGGTGGGCACAGGAGCCTTGTTAACAAATGGACAACTTTCCTGAAAGCCCGGCTGATCTGTTCTGTGCCAGGACCCAATGGCATCGACACGCACTTTGATGAACTGCGTAAGTGGCAGCTTTCAATACAGAAACATTTCCCACTACTGCCAACACACAAAATAACTTTTTTTTTTTTCCTCTCTTGTTATTGTTACAGAGGATGTGTTTCTAATGAACTCAAAAGACCCTAAAAATCCAATAGTCTATGGAGTGTTTACAACTTCCAGGTACAGAAAGTATCATTTTACTTGCAGGGAAACGTGGGTGGCTGCTTGTTTTAAAGAGGTCTCTTTGTTAAAAATGTTTTTAAGAAACAAAATTTTCTTAACCTTTGAACTGCGAAGTCGGTGGCAGTAAGCAGTAATGAATTAGGTTTCTTTCTCGGGAGTGATGTACATCATCACCCCGAGCCAAGAGATGACACAGGCGATCAGTTCCTCTGGCTGCTCCGGCCTTTGAATTGGCTTGTCCGAAGTTGCAGCCGTCCCACATAGCGCTGGGAAAATAACACCAGGCTTCAGTATTTCTTAACTTAGAAAGCATAAAAGTGGAGAACTCTCATGCGGGAAATTGGCTACTCGTCAAGGTATTAGGAGAAATATTGTTGAAATCTGGAAAATCTAAAAATCTTTCGAAGTTGTATTATTTTACTGTGTCTAACTGTGACTCGAATATTTTGTTTGCACTTTCTACTAAGAACAAAATTATGCTTGGCCCGAGGAAGGTCTATACCACTGGTGGCAGAGCATATTGCTGCATTTATCTCTGAATTTTAGTTTTTAAATAGAAAGAATGTTTCTAAAGATAACAGTGCATAGGAGAGAGATTTGCAAGCACTAAGTGTACTCAGTAAGAAATCTCAAGGTAGGGAACAGCACTGGAGTTGGTGTGTGTGCTGCCCAAATGACGAAAGACAATATGAAAAAAAAGAAAAAGAAAAAATGTGAAGTGAAGCAAAGAACTGAATAGTCCCCCAGAGACGGGACTGCTGACATTTCCTCAAGTTGGGCCTTCTGGGGACAATATGCTTTAAATAGTGAAATAGCAGCTGTATGCTTAGCAAAATAGCTGGGAGATGGTATCAGTCCTGCTGCACTTTGGCAGGAGGTGAGCGGGGATTGCTCTGAGAGCATGTCAAAGTTTGGATAATCAGCGCATGTAATAAATTAGAGAGCAACAAGCTGCTATTCCCCCAGCTCTCCCACTTGATTAAACAGACAGATAATTTAAAGAGCTTGTTGTGATTTCTTCTGCCCTGGTCTCTAGTAACATCTTCAAGGGCTCGGCAGTGTGCATGTACAGCATGACGGACGTCAGGAGGGTCTTCCTGGGGCCCTACGCTCACAGGGACGGCCCCAACTACCAGTGGGTCCCATACCAGGGACGAGTGCCATATCCACGGCCGGGAACGGTGAGTACCCCAGGAAACCTGGGTATCTAAAAAGAGAAATCCATGGAAAATATTCTCACACATTTCATGGTCCTTGAGCTGAGATCCAGGAAAGAAATTTGCACCAATAGGTGCAAACAGAGGGAAAATCAACAGTTTCCTTGTGTCCAGAATTTACAGAGCACTTCTAAAGCATGAAATGGTGGGGTAGCTTAATTTGGAATTTTCTTTGTATGTTCCTATTAAATATAGGAGAAGTTTGAGCAGTGGCCGAAGAGCTTTGCTGAAGGTCAAATGTTTAATAAATCATTCTGCATTATTTTGTCTTTGGAATTTGTGTTTGTTCCAGTTATTGACTGAACCATTCTTGCTGAGAATACGAAACAGAGCATCTGCCTAGTTGTTAATAAGTATGCAATTTTTTCCCACCATTGAATTCAGTACAAAAGATAGATATTTCTGCCAGGGATGATGGAATAACTGTAATTGCTTCCACTAGCATTTTCTTATTATTATTATTAAGCTGTGTTTTGACTTCTGTCTTTGTTTCTCATTTATGAATGACTAAAACATCAGTGCTGCAAGATACCCATATCTGCAATTCCCTAACTACTGATGTCTGAGGTCCTAGAAGTATTTCACTGTCTCTAACATTGCCACTAGTCTAAAGAAAGGGCACTTATGAATATACATATGTATTAATTATAAATGTTGGGGTAGCTCTGCAACGTGTATAAATAGACTTGGCCCATTTAAAATGTGGAATATCATTGCTGAGGATTTTACCCATATGTATGTATATCTGTGTGTGCATATATATATATTTATATATTTAGACATAGATATAGATATGGACTATATATATATATGTATGTATGTATGTATGTGCACATACATACATATTTATATATATATATTTGCTCAAAACATTCTTTTAAATGTATCCTTAAATGTAAATCTGATAGCAAACCAGGAATATCTTAGATGCTTTTTCAATTACCGAATTTTTATTTTTGTTTGGTATTTTTAAAATTGTTCTTTCAAACTAGTTCTTTCAACTTTCTTTCAACTGTTCTTTCAACTAATTTCCAGCAGTTAGTCAATGTGTATGTTCAGCCTAATGAAAATTACTTCCTACGTAAAAGAAAACAGTGATTGTCCCACAGCTGGATTACAAGCACTCCTCTATCCCTGTGTGTGGCTGCAAAAGGGTTTCTTAATCTTTTCAGAGTTAAAACACAAGTTCTGCAACTTAAAGAGAGATTACTTTCCTCATGTGATACTGATTTTTACCTAGTCACTGAAATGTCAGATAACTATATATAATATAGTTATGTATTATATAGTTTATATACATATATAAACATATTATAGTTATATATATTGTAAAGTTATGTATACTACATAACTTTGATGTCCCTTTGGAAAATGTGAATGAGTAGATTTCTTCTATTCCTTGTATAAAAAGCTGGAAATCAGGGTCCAAAATTCTGCTTCTAGGCTAATGGCCTTGTGCCAAAATAGTGAAACATAGTTTAGTGATACATATACTTTTTCTGACTATTTTCTCAGGATGCATTTTACACTTAGAATTTCATTTAAAAATACCTATACTAAAACTCTGAAGGAGAGTGATAAATGATTAGTTGAGGCCAGCAATTTTTCCCAGCTCACTGCCAGTGACTATAATCCTAATGTCTACCACACAGAAAGTGTGGTTTTGTTCCTGATAAAACTGAGCTTTAAAATGAGAGAAGTTTCTGGCTGAAGCTGAGTGTTTGGTTTCTAAAGTGATAAAATCTGATTTGTTTTTGATGTCTTTGAAGATCTGTTGAGAATACAGGAGAAAGATTTTTGAAGTTCCTTTTGAAGCTCCTGTCAGTCTTGCAGCTTCCTTTTCCAAAAACAGGGAAAGGAAAGGAAGAAATAAAACCTGAACTTCTTACAGTGATTCCAGACTGTACTTTTACAGTGCTGAATTATCTGAGGAATTTCATAGGTGAGATGCTAATAAACTTCTTGAGCATCTGGTGACTTGCCCAGTTTGAGTAATGAAAAGGAAAATTAATGGTTCTTTTGAAAAGTCAGATATCTTTGTAAACAATCCTACATCGGCTTCACTTTTCTGTCTTTACATTTTGAAAAGAAGTTACCAGGAGTTTTCCATTTTTATTTATTTATTTTTAACCTTAAAAGTTATTTTGGAAGAGGATGGAAGATTTCTTATATATATATTATAAATTCTAACCAGACATTCTATGAATTCAGAATCTGATTTTTCTCTAGTGTATGGTACCGAGTCTGTCTTTAGCAATGAGCAAAAAACATTTTATTCCTATTGATATCAGAGTGGGTGGCTGCAGCTTCATATTTGTTATCTTAAATTCCTTAATAAGCGGGTTAGGGTAGATCCTAGCAAATTTTTCTTGGCTAATCTCTACTCAGCACGCTGCATGCCAATGGATGTTAGATGTGAGAGTTCTTCTGATTCCACTTGAATCCAAGATAGGGCTCCAAACTTTATCAGATTATTCATACTCATGCTTAACTTAAGGCACCAAAGTAGTTTGTTTTCTTGGTATTGGTGAGATCACTGAGCTTTATAAACCAGAGTTCTGATGCTAGGCCCATTAGCTTGAGCTTTACCATCTCGTATCAACTGCAGTCTTGTCATTAGTAACCAGGATAACATCTTCATTTTTGTTCCTTGGTGGGGCATTACTTATCACGACTGCTTAGGTTTTATGTGGGCTAAAATTCATCTGTAATCAGTTTATTAGTTTATTAAATCACCTATTGATGGTCTCCATTTCACTCTAGTGACAAGAGTGGGAGTTATGGCAAAGAGATTTTTTGATTTTGAGATCTCAGCCAGATTCCTAAAGAGGGGTGGGATGAATATGAGCTATAATCTAGTCCAGGTAATGAGCTTTAGATTTAAAGACACAAAATTGCTGTCATTGTTTATTCTCATAAAAATAAGGCTTTCAAACAGTACTCTGGTCTTTAGCGAGTTTCTCATTTAAATAGAGAGAAACTAATGATAGTTTTATGTGATATTCTTTCCTGCATAGAATACATCTTGGTCAAGATTGCTGCCAGTAAAATCTTTTGTTAGAAAATGAGCCAGAAAATAAATATCCAAGCAATTGAAACGCAGCTGAAATACATTTACTTTGAAATGAATATTCATTTACTGTTTTTCAGTGTTTGCCCAGCTGCAATTAACAATGCTTAGTACTTATGTAGTGATTTTTCTACTTAAAGCACTTTACATAAATTATCTAATTAATCATTATCTAATTAATCTGAGTTATTAGTCTTGAACTATAGTTAGAATATTAATCCAGATGTGAAACAGACTTTGAAACTGTTTTAAACACAGTTTTTAAGACAAACTATGGCTTGGCCAATGGTTATGGAAAGTCTGTCTGATTATATCTGGGTAACATTTCAGTATGAAAGTGCAAGAATATTTAATAATACAAAGACTGAAAAAACTTGATGCAATAAAATGACTAACTTGTTTTCTTATTTTTGTTTATTCTACTCCACATACATGAATCAAAAGTTCTTTCCTTCCTCCCTTCCATGCCATGTCATGGAGCAGAATGCTGGAATTTGCTTACTTCCAAATATGACAAAAAGAGACAATTAACACCTTATATATCTGTGTGCTTGAACTGTCCCTCTGCTGAATATACCAACTATTCTTTTTGACAACATTGATTTTTTAATTTCATTTCTGATGAATTATTAATAATCTAGACCAAGGTGATAGCAAAGACAATCGATTTCTTCTGCTGAGCATCCCGCAAGTTTTGAGTTCTTGCTTAATAACATGTTGTCCTCTAGATTTTTAATTATTTGCTAGATATTATTTGTGCTTAAATAAAAGGCAGATTACCTTAACACCATTTTTTATATTTTATGTTCAAATTCTGTGAACAGAATCACTATCAACTGAGTTTCATATTTGTATATGTCAAAAATTGATATCTAAGAAAAAATTAAGAGTTAGGGACAATAAGTTCTCTGCTCTATGTCTTTGACCAAGTAATTTAATGTCATTGTGGTTCAGTTTCCTCGTACATTCTGCTACTAATAATGCTTACTTTGAAGTATCATCTAATTGTTCATAAAATAATTTAAAATTCTGCAAAAAAAAATAAAGGGTAAATTATCTGCAGTTCTAGACTATTCAGTAAGAGAAGGGGAATGAATGTTTCTGTGGATGTCGAAACCACAGTCCTACCTCTTCTTACCTTCTCAACTTCTTTTTTTTTTTTTTTTTTTTTTGCTTATAGTGGGAGAACAGTAGCAGATTTCCCAAATGAGAGGCAAAACTGACTGGCCCATCCATGATCACAGAAGGTGACAAAGGGGCCTTGTGTTTCTCCATAGGGACCAGACACAGCTTAATTCCAGGTGGACACAGTAAATTTCCCATTACTGTGCAGTAGAGGATAGTAAGGATACCAACAACTAACTAGGACCTATTTCTGAGAGAACTTTCTCACTCTATAGTGACAGTATCACTGGCAACAGCTGCTGGTCATACAAGCCTTTCTTTACAATCAATGGAGAAAAAAAATACATGTTTAGGACATGATTCATTCAAGCTATTTTATACTTACTGACTTATTTAGATATGGGATAAATTGTGCCTTTCTTTTCTGTTTAAGATAAGAGGACCCTAGGTATATACCTCATATAGATGCAAATATTATGTCACATTTAGCCAAACTGTTTTCTGGCTGCTCCTATCTGCAGATATAATTTAGTGTAACAAGATCCATGTTATCAAGGGCTACATGGATGAAACAGGTGTGCTGAGACAATCAGAAGTCTAAAAAGTCAGCAGAGCAAGGAGATCTCCTGACAGTTAAGTTGATTTTATTGAACAACCTAGGAAAGGAATCAGCTTACAGTCAACTTCAGAAGAGAAATTTTTGAAAGCAGAGTGATAGTGTGGTTAATTAATGTTCTGTGGTAAGGATAACAAAATGCTGAACTTGCTGGTCTTGTATAGAATGATTTTAGAAAATTCAAGGTTCCTTTCTTCTGCCAATTTTAAAGATTGATACTGATCAATAAATTACTGAAAATTCATTTTCATGCTATTATAGTAAGAAAAATTATGTGTGCTGATCATTTATACTCTCTTAACTGTATTAAGTCCAGATGAGATTCAATAAATAAAACACAGACGTTAGTGGCAAAATTAATTATTGATGCCTATCAAGAAGCAATTAAATTCCAATACCTTACTTTGTAATAGGCTGAAGAAGGTGGAATGATTGTAGTGAAATGGTTTTGTAATATTTGTATTGATCAGTGATAAAATTCTCTTTTGTATTCTCAGTGTCCCAGTAAAACCTTTGGAGGCTTCGATTCTACTAAGGACCTTCCTGATGAGGTTATAACATTTGCAAGAAGTCATCCAGCCATGTACAACCCTGTTTTTCCTATCAACAACCGTCCAATCATGATCAAAACAGATGTGGATTACCAGTTCACCCAGATAGTAGTAGATCGAGTTGATGCAGAAGACGGCCAATATGATGTGATGTTCATTGGCACAGGTGAGATTTCTTGAATCTGCACTGTTTGCCTTACAGGGGCATAGATAAGATAAGATTTCATAATTGTTTTCCAGTGTAAACCTGTGGAAATTTGGAGCCAGATTCCAAACTGTGTGTGTGGGGAACCTTTTGTGTTGCGTAAGGATTCTCTGTTACAGATTCAAGCCTTGGCCTGCACAACTTATTCCCTAGGAGCCTTGCCAACCAGAGTAGGATCAAACCACTGTCTTTTCAACTACTGTTATTAGGGAGTGTTATTAGAAATATCTTGCTCTATTAATTGCAATTCAATTTAAAATTAAGGTTTTTGAGCTGCTTATTTCATTATCATGAAACACATCATAAGAGGTATTGAAATGAATGAGGCAAGATTCCAGGTACAGGAAATGTCTTCTGTGCCTTTCAGGTATTTCAAATATTGCCTAAAAATGCCCAGCTGTTTAGTCAGAAGAGTCATCATTTTACTTAAGATGCAGATGCCTGGCATATACACGATGTTTTTAAAAAAACTATACCTAAATAGAAACATGTTATCCTTTCAAAAGCATCTGCAGAATCTCATAGCTTGGGCATCTTATCAAAAGTAGAAATATGCATTCAAAGTAGGTAACTTTTCAGAAAGATAATAGCAAGAAATAACAGTGGCCCGAAATTAGCTGATGTGCATGTGATTAGGTCCAATGTCTTCAGAAGAGTTATCCTGCTTAGCAGTTCGTTCATCTACTCCTACACGTTTGATGATTTTCCATGAGTTGGCTGATGTTTCACTTATGTTGAATAAAAGTATATATATCATATTTTTGTTGAATATAATTGCTAACAATTAGACATTGGCATCATAAAATCAAAACAAAAAGCCCACTGTTCTTTTTCAGCCTTGGACCAAAAATTATTGTTTGTCTTATAACAGTCCAATTTCTGACTTGTTTTAAGTACAGTGTTGGTGATCTAGACTTGGGGTCAGATTTCCAAAGCAATAAATCTCAAGGTTTCTTTCATGCTGTTGCCTGAAATATATTATGAGTAAACTGAAAGCTGATGAAGATTCGTGTACCAAACATGCTGCATATGTAGCAATTCAGAACATTTAGTGCAGGAAATGCAGCTCTGCAAAGAGTTTTCCAGCTTTTGAAAGCTGTGAACCGAGTTATTAAATACCAGCATTACAATATGTTCTTGTGTAAAACATCAGTAAGTGGTTTCATATGATTTTACGTAACACATTTTTTCCACCACTGAGAAATACTATCGAGTTTAATGCCATCTTACCTTTGACAGTGCTTTGTGCTTTTCAACAAGTTTTCTATGACCTGATTCAGCCCACAAGAAAAATAATAATAGTAATAATGGCAATATCCCCTTGGCTGAAGTGTGAGAAAATAAGCCTTGCTGCATTCAGGCTAGGATCTAGTCCACTAAACATAAAACGGATTTATACCTACATTTTAAGCCTAATACCTACATTTAAGCATTTCACCTAAGTTTGGCATCCAGTGTAAGAAAGATGCCCTGGCTTCTTCAAGTAGGAGAGGTAAATCCTTCCAGAGAGAGATTCATTCAGTCTTCTTAGAGGCCTCAGTTAAAGATGAATATTTACACAGAAGGTCCTGTCTGTCTCCGGGGAATACAGATGACACGCTTAAAATGAATCTATAATCTTTTGATAGTTATCATTATGTACAATGGTTCTTATCTAATCACTCAGGAAAGGTGTCCCTCTGTGGAAGCTTCAGTGGTATCTAGCTCCTACCTTTGTGTTGAGGACTAGGAACACTCATTTAATTCACTAAACATGTAAAATTCAGGCACATGGTAAGTGCTCTGGATCCCATCCAACACTGCTGCTATTTGCGCCCAAGGACTGTAAGAAAAGTATTGAAATGTTATTACTTGCACTTGCCAAAAAAAGATTTCAGCACCAAAAAGCACAGCTTCATAAGTGTAGAGTGTTGTTTTTTCTCACAACATTTCACTTGCAAACAGAAACTGCTCTTTTTTCCAGCAGAAGGTTACCTCCTCATGGGACTGGCGTCTCAGCTGGGACACCCAGACCTGGGCACGGGGAGACCAAAACTGCACCCCAGTGTTCTGACCTCATTCCTCTTATGGCAATTTTCAGAATAAGGAAGGGCATCTCGCACGCTGCCGCAAAGGGAGAGGAGGCAGCATGAAGGACCCCTGCCACAAACCACCCCTGCTCAAAGTAGAAGTAGCAGGGAAGGAAACAGATACACAATCTGGGCAAATGGCATTTTCCCCAAACAGAGCACAAACTGGGGAGATTAGGGGCTCTTGTTGCAGTCTAGTTTTCCTATTTATTGACCAAGACTTGTTGCAAAGCCAGAATTTAGCCCTTTGGGGTATGACTGAATTTTTCAGGGCAGGTCCGTCCCACCAGATTAGATACACTTCTATTTTCCCATCTCTATTGCAGTGACCTACTTTATTCCCACATGCCGCTGAACTTCAATATGTTAAGGAAACACTTTTTTTTTTTTTTATGATGATGATAATTGAGCACAGCATAATTAATAGCTCATCTAGTGTGGTCTCATTTTCCTTTCCTGTGGGTGAAATCTTTCACCAAGCAGTTTCTTTCCTACTGTGGTTGTACTAGAATGCTTAGGTACTTCTCAAATGAAATCATACAGGAATGCTGGAAAATATATGAGAAAGAACAGCATCTAAAATATCCACTTAGTGCATATCCTTAGTGTCTGCTGTTTGGGCTCATTTGGCACAGTCAAGGTACATCTGTCAGTAAAGCAAATTAATAACAGTAATCTTATCTTACTTACTGGAGCCTATTGATCCTACAGGAGAAGTAGTAAGCCATTTGTGTGAAACTGTTTGAAATATTGCTCTGTAAAACTTGATCTAGAACTCTGATAAAGCTCCACTTTGGTACCTCCGACCTCATTAGAGGCCACAGTGATTAACAAATTGTAACTTTGACCTCAGCAGCTTTCTTTAGCACTAAGCAACTAGAGTAGTTGTAGGATCTCCTTAAAACAAAGAGGTTTTTTATACCCACTGCCCCACACAGATTCTACAACTTCACTTGCTTTGTTTTATCAAAACTCCACCTATATTTCTGCAATGCAACACTGATGGCCTGGGACTGGTGACAGGCACAGTCCAATGCATAATATAGGCATGATATATTGCTAAACTATTATTTTTATTAGATCAAGGTATTTCTTATGGCTCTTATAGTGTATTTTCCTCAAAACCACAGTCATCAAATTGGTCTCAAGATAAATAAGGAAATGCATCTATATTTTTATAATGAACATTAACATTATCTGTTCTGAATTATGCTGTTGTAGAAATGTGGATTTTTCTTTTCTTTTGTCATTTTTGGTCATTTTCAAGTTTATACTGCATTTTTTTCTGTAGTGTTCTGGCTACTTCTTGCATTAAATATTTTCAGTGTTTCAATAGTTGCAATATTTCCCGTATTGAATATGGGAAATTATACTTAAGTGCTTGTTTTGAGAGTAAAACTTTAAACGCTTGTTATGAGAACAAAATCTTTATAGTTAGTTCTATTACTTTGATACTTTTATTCATTTTTAAATACTTTATATTTTCCTAAACTATTAATGATACTAAGTGTACAACACAAAACCTCCTCAAGGATGTGGCTGTTACATCTATGATATGTTTTCATGGCATTACACTTAGCTGATTAGAAAGAAAAATTGCATCCAGAGTGGTTCCCATTTCAGGGAGTCTGCAGTGAGGTTTAGCAATGTAGGAATGATGTATTTTCCTTTTCTCCCCACCCCATCTTGGCCCCACCCCCCAAAAAAATTTTATGGAAACAAATAAATATATCACAGGCACAGAAGTTTTAAAACAGAGATGGTCTTAAGTCACAAAACATGTATAAAAAATAAAGTCTGAAATTCTGCTCATTGAGCTTGTTAATGTTAATAACCAATTTTAAAACTCCCGTTAATGTGAAAGGATAAAGTGCTAAAATACTGTCACACGCCTATTTCTAAGCAGAAGATACATGTTGTAGTGCTTCTTACCCCTCAGTGGAGACTATAATCTAACATATAGAAATATAGGGGTTTTAAGGGGTATATACATCTTAGATACTTTGTTTGACACAGGGAAGATCGCATGCACTTAAGAGATGCAACAGCTTCATCTGTCTAACAACATTCACTGGATGATTCTGTATCCATCCTGAACCTTCTAACATTTTCACATGCATTTTAACATGAGAGCGAGAAATTCATGCTTCAAAATGGACAATAAAAGTGGCTGGGTAAATGGCTGCCTTTCCTTCTTCAGTTTAGTCACTGAAACATCTGACATTTTATTTTGTCACTTAAATAATATCTAAGTCCTGTTCTTTCTCTAACTGCTGAAGTAATATTTCTCTTCCGGTTGCCTTTGTTGAGTTTTGATAATTAAAAGATTTCAGTGAAATGTCCTGGTGAAAGTCTGTATTTTTCTAGATTATTTTAAATATCAGCTGATATTTTGAATGACTTGTGCTGAGTGATACATAGTTTCCTAATCTTTACATGTGAAATAATTGCATATTACAAGATACCGAGATCTCTGGCTACTCTGAAATAGAGATTTGCTTATTAGAAACCTGAAAAAATACTTTTTTTTTTTTCCCAAGATATTGGAACAGTTCTTAAAGTGGTTTCAATTCCTAAGGAGACTTGGCATGACTTAGAGGAAGTCTTGCTGGAAGAAATGACAGTCTTTCGGGTAAGTGCAGCTGAATTTCAAGTGTCAGGTTGTGGATTTGGCTGTGGACAGCTGCAAAGGGAACTTCTTGTAGTCTAGCCAAGGACCAGCCTGGCATGCCCCTCTAATTAGCTTGTCACTTAGAGACCCAGACACTAGTCAAAATAAACCTTGAAACTTTCTGTGCTAGCTGGAGGTTATTGATAAAGAAATAGCATTCTGGGCTCTCGCTTTGTGGTTAAAAATAAATTAGTACCTGTGGATCCTGTAGGCGTTTCATGCTACAGTTAAATATGAATATGTGCAAGTAGTGGAATAATGTCTATTTTCTCCTGCACAGACATGCAGTACAAAAATTTTAGAGGCACATAAAGTCTTGACACTATTCAGATTATCAGCATAACATCACTCTAGGATGCTGTCTGAGGAAAAACACTGTTCAGAAAAGTTTTCTTATGCCCAGCAATTTCAGATTTTACTTTTGTTTTTATGAGTGTTATTATTATTATTGTTATTGTTCTAATGGGCGGTCTTGCCTCTAGCAGTACCAGTATTGAATAGATTTCTTACAGGGGCCGCTGTTTTGAGCCCAGAGACAAGAGTTCCTGTTTTAATGATGAATGGCTTTTCTGAGGGCAGAAATTGTTGTTGTTGTTGTTGCTTTAACAGAAAAATAAAGTAGAAGCTATAAGGAAAAAATGAGACAAGTAATTTGTGACTCTCACCTTTTTCTTTATTACACATGCAAAAGTTGTTACATTAACGCACGGTAATTTAGCAATCATTGATAATGTATGAGTCTCTTTCCTAAATAAAGTAGAAGTGCCAAACTAAAAGAGAGCAGAAAAATCTAAAAGGGAAAGAAAGATAAAAAATAAATGAAATAAAACGTTTTTTTTTTCTGTTGTTTTGTTTTCCCCAGAAAGGCTTTACAGAAGACATAGGCTTAATGACAAACTCAGATTTGGGATTTCATTTCACTTGTGTATTTATTTATTACACAAAAGGATTATGGTGTTCTGATATATTCAAAAGCTTCTTTATCTATCTCCTTTGGCATTCATTTAAGCCTTAAAGAAGTCATTACTGTACATCAGTAGAATGAACAGAATTTGTGTGCTTAAGATACGGATCTTTTAGTAGGAATTTGCAATACATTTTAAATGTATCTTAACTAAATGTGAGTTTTCCCTGGTCACAAAAGAGCCTATCTCCGTGTTAAGGAATATATTTTAATGCCTTAATTGCTTTGTGCTGAGAACAATGGTTTTCATTTATAATTCCACTAAACTAAAATTCCCTCATATCTTTTACATTGATAACAAATACCTCTTTTAACCCCATTTATGCAAAATTTCTCTGAACAGCTGAGCAAACAAATGAATGAGTTCAACTTCTATTCAAATGTTACACTTAATTGATGCTTTCTAAAACAAAGTCTGTTAACCCATTTGTAGAGGCAGGTCCACATCCTTAACATTCACTGACCCATATCAGATTCTCTAAGGATCAACAGTTAAAAGCTACTCAGTACGAACTTTATTCATGTACATAGCCCAAAATATGATGTATGGGATCAATAGTAGACTTTTAGATTCAGTGTAGTTGAAGATTTGACTTGAAGAATTTTGTAATCAAATGATGCATTTTCTACTTCCCATTCAAACAGCTGGAACTGAAAATAAATGTAAATAACAGCCTTCTAATCAAGTCTCAGTGCATTTATTATGTTAAATATGGACTACAGTCTTTTATCTAGGAAAGTAGGTATTTGTTTAGTATCTGCTTGTTATAGATCAGTATAATTAAGGTTAGAAATTTAGTTAAGAGAACACTAACTCTTCTACTGACCCACATGGTTGATTAAATAATGGATATTCCGGAGTGTAAAAAAATATTGCTTGCTTTGATTCCCCATTCTTCAAATATGAGTAATTTTTTGTATGAAAATATTGCGGTCCAGTCAACAAGATTAGAGCTGTGATTAGAGTTTGTTCTTGTGAATAAAAATTGTCAGGATTTTTTTCCCTTAATACGGTTGAGGTGTGTTGTTTTCATTCTATCACTCATAATATACCATATCTATGTATTTTGGTATAGCTATTATTATCCTCATAGTTTTGGGGTGATTCTTTAAAGTTAGTTCTAATATTAATTTCAGACAGTGAAACTAGTGACAAAGAGTATTCATTGTGAAATTGCAAACTACATGGGAAATTGTATGTCTGCAGTCGGTGTAGCACTTAATGATGCAGTCGAACATCCACAGGATTCTAATTCTCTTATAAAATATTTCACTCTAAAAGGAGTGAAAACAAGAACTCACATTGCTAAAGAATATCTAGCTTAATTTCAGGCTTTCTAAGCAAGCAAATAGCATTTCAATAGAACTTATGTTTTGGGGGCTTATTTTATATTTTAATTCTTTTTTTTTTTCCCTAGGAGCCCACTGTTATTTCAGCAATGAAGATTTCCACAAAACAGGTACTGTATGCACAAACTTTAAATCACCTTTAAGTATTTATTGGCTTCTGTTTTTAAGAGACAGTAACTTGGCAGTTGGTAAAGACATATTAATTACAGCAGCAGCATCCCATCCCGTTATATAAACATCAGTAGTTTCTCAGGAAAATGTGACATGCAGAGGGAAAAGGAAAAGTCTAGTTTGTGTTTTACTAGTAAGGTGGAAACTAAACACAAACCAACCAGCCGTCTGGAGGCTCTCAAGAAAAAAAAAATGACATTACTGAATGTTTCTTTGACAAAGAAACTATTTTTTAAAAAGTGTCTAAATTTGGTCCCTCACTCTAGTGGGACTAGTTCTATTCCTTGTGGGATTAGTACCACGTTCTGTAAAAGGAAATTCAGTTCAAGTGACAGGGCTCTGACTCTAGTCAGGCACAGAAGTATTAGTGAAGGAAGGGGTCACCAGAAGATTATTATCTAACCCAGCTGTGGCCCTACCACCTTGAGATGATTTAGTAGAGCTTCAGTAAGTACAGAATAATCTTTAGGATGCACGAAGTACTGAACGGCTCTATGAGCAAACACAAAATAAACCAAGACTTGTCAGGCTGCAAAGCATCTCAGTGTGCAGATGGGCAGGGGCACTAAGAAAGACACAAGGGAGCTCTGTACATTCCTGAGAGGCGTGACTGCCTTCTCATCAAAGGATATTCAGAGAGTGTCATGGAAGAAGCTGAAGGAAATACCTTTTCTATACTTGCAGATATTTGGGTGGTTGCAAAAAAGGGAATTCAAATCATTGATAGAAGATTATATCAATGAAATTCTGAGCAACAAGATGGCGTGGAAGCTTGGGGGAATTAGTCTTTTTGAACTAGGTGCTTCCAGTTTTCTCAGCTTTGTGTGATTTGTAGGCTAATTTTGGAAATACTAGCACCTTGTTCACACTCATTTTATTCCAGTAATGTCACTGTCACTACAGAAGACGTTTTATAGGACTGGGTGCACCAGTCCTACAGTAGTAGTAGTAGGAGGTGTGTCTTCTAAAAAGATTCATCTACCTCATTCTATACATTATTGAGTAAGAGTTAAATTTGTTCTGTAATGGACAGAGCCCAAAATGCTGTTTGAAATGTTTCACATTTAACTAGAAATTCATTGTATATATAAAAGTTGTCTGAAAGCATTCATGTATTTGACAGAAAACATTCTGTTTGGGGTGACTTTTCTGACATAGTTTATCAGCGAAAAAAAAAATGAAAATGGCAGGACCAAAAAATATAGTATTGAACAATGAGATATTTAAAAACAAACCTGTCAAGTTGTATATATGTTCACATCATACCAAAATGCTCTGCTTTGGCTTATTTTTGTAAGTACATTCCTTTAAAGCAGCTGATCACATTTGATAATGGGCCATGCATTTTAGTACAACCTCTTCTTCAAAGCATCTTTATTTATTCAAGAGAGATTACAGTTTTCCCTGAGCCTTTTGAAAACAAATTTACAATATTAAAATTGTCTAAAGCTAAAAAGAGCATAGAATGTTAGTTATTCAAGCAAAGTTAAGCTCATGAAAAATCAACCAGCCTCAGGCGAAAAGTGACAGAATCATGATACAGTGTGACAAGCTTTTGGCACTGTCTGTCCATCAAATAAGTCTTTGGCAACATGTTTCCATTTTATATTTATGGTTAAAAGTACTGTCGTTTTACAATTCAGACACTTTACTCATTCTGATAAGCAGAGGGTTTTCATAAAAACAGCACCATTCTATGTGTTGATCAAAGCAGGAACATGGAATGTAAACAATAAAATCAGCATGTTCTATTTAATATTTCCAACGAAATCACTTTATTCTTTCACTAGCAAATATTACATCCAAATATAAAAGCACTTGTATGGGGGAAGAACGGGGGTCTCCTTACTTTGGGAGAGTTATGCCCCTCTGTATAACTATGGCCCTAACTATCTGACCCTTGAGCAAGAGTTACTTCTAGCAAGGACTTTATGTGCAAATTAAAACTAAGTGTTGATACATTAATTTTGAACTCTGACATCTTTAACTCACAGGAATTATATTTTCTTGCTGAAGCAGCGTATTCCTCCCAGCGATGCTTAGAGCCCTAGATCCATTTTAGCATTATAATCTGAATGAGGCTTAAGCTTAGGGAGCATCGTTACAGACTTCCAAGGGCAGCACCCTTGAGCCTCTGTAATAGTCTGCAGCCACTTAAAAGTCACAGTTCTGGGGGACCCACACTGCTCTTAGAGCCTCTCATGTGAGGCTTCAGAATTTGCTTCTTGACTTAAAAACATGGCCTTAAATTCATGCCTGGCTTTCAAAACCAAATAGACAGTTATCTTTCAACATGTGTACTGTGGTCTTCAATAAAAAGGAGTTTAAGGAAGCATTTGCTAAAGTTCCTTTGAAAATTCTGCCTAAATAATTCTTTTTAAGCATTTCTTTTTTCACCTCTCTCTCTCTTTTTTTTTTTTTTGGTTGTTTTTGTTTGTTTGTTTTGATTGCAAACAGAAACTCTCTTATTGCTTTCTGTAAGTGCTAGGGAAATACTGCTTTTAGGGCAAAGTCATGTGGCTAACAGAGACCACCTGATTGCTGCAAACTTGCTCTTTTCTATAGTTCAGATACTTAAGCAAAAATTTTTAGAAAACTTTTTTTTTTTTTTGGCTTTGGTTTGATCTGATAATCAACTGATTTATTAAATTAAAAACCTCTTGGGAGAGCCTTTGCCCAAAAGGCAGTTTGACTCTGCCAAAGTAAGGTCAAACCATTGATGCAAATCATTCCATTACTACTTTTTAAGTTTCATTCTGACTGGATTTATGTATTATTAGTGTCCAAAATAATGATCACCAGCTGGAGTCCAAAAGCATGATCAGAAGAGCAGCACACAGGGCAGCCTCTAGGCTGTGTAGCACCTGAAACCCTGAAACACATGGACCGAACTTTATGAACTTATGTACAAGGAATAGAGTCTTTAAGTAACCCTATTCTGGCCTCTTTTTTTTTTTTTTTTTTTTTTTTTTTTTTTTTCTGCCTTATCTTCTGGTCATTCCCTAATTCTAAAGCTCTAAAGACATTTGTTAGAAATCAGGGAGGGTTTTATTTTTGACAAAATGAAACTGGTTACAGTGGTGCCTAGGAAACAATTACGCTATACTTCTTTATTTTCCTATATGCATACTCTGCGTTGATTTTTATATTAGCTGCAGCACACATTGCTACACACATATATATATATATCAATGCGCCAATTACCTAGGACCCAGATCAATACCATCTGGACATTTCAGATACTTAACTGAAGCTCTAATTTGACCTTTGCTTCCTCTATAATCAGTAAAGAGAAAAGGCATCTCTTGAGAAATGGTTAGGTCACCTAAGATTTGAAGTACTGCTGTTTTACACCAGAATATAGCCCTAAGCTGGGGTGTCATTAAGTGTCTTAAGTTAGGGAGAACCTGCCTATCGTGCTTGACGCCTTCCATTTGGTTCGCAGGGATACAACACTAGCTGGGGACTATTACATGCAATTAAGGCTTTGCATAGAGCTCTGTGTGGTCAGAGACTTTTGCCAAGAGAATGTGGTTTTACAGTCTGACTAAGGCGCTGTAATAGACGGAAGCAGCTGCTTAGATAGGGCTTAGTTTGCAATTTATGGTGAATTTTCTTTTGTCCTTTTTTGTCTCTTTTTTTTTTTTTTCTTGAGAAATGCCTGTTGTTTATATAAAGGCCAAGGATGTTTCTGTTGTAATTAATATGTCTATATAAACTGCCAAGTTGCTGTCTCTGAACGAAATGAATGCGGCACCTTTCACAAGAACTTTAGGATTTGCTATCTCCTGGTATCCCGGTTTGTCATTTCCAGGAGACTGGTGACTTCAGCCAGCTTGCATCCTTGAATTTCCTGTGAGTGGTGCCTCCAAGACATCACTTTTTGATAAATATTCTTCAAATCCTACTTTTCACATCAGCCCTATGTTTACTGAAGTGAATACAGTTTTGCATTTTTGTGGTAGGTCTGCTTACGGATAGACCTTAAAAAGAAAAAGTGCTGGATAACAAAATTCAAGCTTTTGATTGCTAAGTTTAAGTGTTTTCAAAACTGTTAGATTATGCCATTTATCTTTTTGTTTATATATTTATTTTGTGTTCTCCTAGTTTTATGTCTCAGGGGGAATTGTGTTTAATTACAACACTTGGACTTATTTTCTTTGTGAATTAGTGCTGAGCTGAAATAGCTCTTTTATGATTTTCACATGGGTAGGTAGTTCACTTTCCTCATGCCCCTTTTGGGACTCGCTAACCAGATGGACCACATAAACTTGATTTTTAAACTTTATTTCCCTTCATCAGATCCTCTTCTTTGAATTGCATCTTCCACTAAACACAGGGCTTTTCTCCAAAATCAAAGAAACCATGTTCAGTTAGGGAAGTGGACTGTAGAAAATAACATAAAGCATCAAAAAATACCGATACACAAAGGACTATGTCAGTACTTCCAAGCTAAAATATCTCAGCATCTGTCTGAAATAACTAATTTCTGTCTGAAATAATAATAATAATAAAGTACTATTTTATGTAAATATTTATTTATTTATTTTACTTTTATAACAGCAACAGCTCTACATTGGCTCAGCCACCGGAGTTTCACAGCTTCCTTTGCACCGCTGTGATGTGTATGGAAAAGCATGTGCCGAGTGTTGCCTTGCAAGAGACCCTTACTGTGCCTGGGACGGCTCCTCCTGCTCACGTTACTTCCCCACTGCTAAGAGGTAGGGGCAGTTTCGCCTGTCTGCCTGCCTCGCTATTTGTTTTAACTGATGGTCTTAATATGACCAGAGGGCTTTGGAGATTTTGCATGGGACAGTTAACAAGAGCCCTTCCTATTCCAAAGAAAACATAATTGTGGGAGATATGAGCTGTGTGAAGTCCTGGTTGATTTAAAGTGAACACTGCTACTCCTTGGATTGGCTTGAAAGGCTGCTGTAGAAAAAACATTTGGAAAACCGTTGTCTCTGAAATGTACTCATAATTTTTTATTTCCTAGTAAATTGGAGCAAGAAAAAAAACATTTTTTTGTCTAATGTGAGAAAGGGAGATGCTATTAAAAATATATTTTAAAATGTACTCTCCTTCCAACTAGCTTATCTCACATTTTCATGAGTTCCAGCATACAGAAATACCTATAAAGTGTTTGAACATGAATGAAAAGGTGTTACTTAGTGATATATAGCATGATTGTTATTATTTAAAAGTATCATTTATATGTGTTGATGTGTGTGTAAATGCTACCAGATCACAACGATAACGATTTTACATTCACTCTGCTCTGATGTTAAAAGCTTTGCAATGTAAAGGTTAAGGGAAAACAGATTCTACAAGTAAAAAATGTATTTTTTATAAGAATTTACAAGTCCAAGTTGCCTGGTTTGAAGATTTAAAATCATATTTCCTTTGCCTTCTTTAGTCTCAGAAATTCTTGCTCTTTACAACCTGCTGTTCATTACTAAAGTAGAAATGAGTAATAGCCGAATTAGTAAATGCTTGCAAATAAGAATACTACTGGCATAGTGCTGAGAGTCTTTCCCTTGATGTATTGGTCAAGCAAATGATGAAAAAATGTTCAGAGAGAAATCATGTCAAAGCAAATATGTCAAACATCTTACACCTATGCAGAACCAAAGAATTTATATGCATTAAGGAGCCTCTATCTTAAAATTAATGTTAACAAATGCTTAGTTGGGAATGTTAGGACTCCAAATTCCAGATCTGGATTGGTTGTTGGAGGGGGGAAAACATGTTGGAGGATGAAAAGTGGTATTTGTGTCATAAATTTTTCATATGGAGAGGATTAAAGTGTCAGCTTTTGCATTGCCGTGTTTGAAAAAAATGTTTAATTGTTTTTTGTTTGTTTTGGAGAAACAAAAAAGTTTCTCTCTTATGTTTATGGAACATAATGGAGAAACTGAATCCATTCCAGAAAAAGCACTGGTTGGGTTTTGTCACCTGCATTGACTAAATTCAAATTTATGGTAGGAGCAGAGCAATTTCTCTGGAGGAAGGCAAGGAAGGAGAGGAGAGGGAACGCTGAGGGCCTGAGAGGCTCATCAGCTCCAGGCTGGAAGGCAGCATGGTTGTGCGATCTCTTGAGTCAAGGAAGGAGGACAGGAATTGCTGAATCACTCTGCTCTTCCCCAAGTACTCTGAGCCTCCTCTTTTTTTCCCATTTGCTAGCGCTATTCCTATTCCCAGCACATCTCAGGACCCACAGATAGCAAAATCCTGTCATTCACCTGCTTACTTGGATGCAAGGAATAGGGTGCTCTGTTTTTCTTCTCCCTCTCTTCACCTTTTTGTCATCAGCAGCAGGCCCAGCTGCCTGCTGTCATCAGAAGCGCAAAGTAGCCTTCCAATTGGGATGGGAGGACAGGGAAAAGACTTGGGCTAACAAGCAGCAGAGCTACAGGAAAACCTAGGGGTGCAGAATTCCCACTTCTTGAGGCCAGCATGAAAGAAGGCTGGGATCCCAACACGGCATGCACAAAACAACACGGTCCTACCCCACTCCACTTCTGCCTTGGCAGCAGCATCAGGAAAAGGCTCTGGTAGCAGAGGAGGGATCTGCTGTTTGTCTGCTACCTGCTCTCCCCCCTTTTCTGCAGCCAGCCTTGAATCCATCTGTGACAAAATCGGCACTGCTGGAAAAGGCTTCAATGTCAACATTTTCCTAATATAGCATCCCTGTAGTTTAAGGCTTCAGAAATATTGGGAAGTCGAGTCCTGAGGCACTTGTGCAGATGCTTTACTAATACTGCTCCCTCCACCCCTCCCTTTTTTTTAAGGGAGCTTTTATGAGCCATGATTTTAATTTGCTTTTCTCTCTTTGTGTATTTAAGAAGTCTAAATGACAGTTGAGAATGCCTGCAGTGTGACCACTTAACTCTGCCCCATGCAGATGTGTTCTGGCTCATATTTCATGGATCATCATGTTGATACAAGGCTGATATGTGCGACATTTTCCTGAGATTCTAACTAAACATCTCCTCCCAGGTCCACTGACAGTAATATGAGTCTTTCCACAAGCTTCTTTCCTACAAATAGTATCCTATAAATATGCTGCCCTTTGAAATTTAGGGAGGGAGTAATAAAATACTGTATTTATTCTCCTTTATGTCTTGGATGTATTTTTATTTGTTGAAAATGAGGAAGATAAACATGACCTCTGATATTAGGATCAGTGCATATTTTTGAATCATATATCAATCAACAACGTATTGCTTCTTAATACAGCATGTTAAGGTGTCCTGTTATACAGGGATAATTTTTGTGAAGTTTTTATTCAGAAAGATATAAAAAATTCACGCTTTCCATTATATATTTTTAAAATGTTTTTTGGTAAAAGCGGTGTGACATTTCACATAAATAACTTCAGAGATAACACTTCAGTAGTATTCAGTGAAAAAAAAAAAAAAAAAAAAAACCTAGAAGGTTAAAATGTTTCCATGCGCAGAAGTGGGCTGGTGCCCCTGTGAGAACTCTTCCCATGTGCTGATGCTGGGCTCTTACTCAGAGCTTGCAAATAGGGCTGGTGACCAGAAGAGAGCTGCTCTCTGTGCTGCAGAACAATAGCTCCTTAAAAATGTGGGCTCTTGTCACAAGGGAGGGACCATCAGTGCTTTTTACAAGGCTACTTGACTTCTGCATATCCGTTGCTGGATGCAGTAAGCTGAAATCACAGCACTGTGCAGCAGCCTAATCCTCTTTGTTCTCCTCTAGTTTTGCAAGCCCTCAGGCTTTCTCTGATTCCTAAAGTAAAGTGCTCACACTTGAAACACAGCTTTGTTTGCCTTGTTCCTTTCTTTTCTCCTTTTTTTTTTTTTAGTATGAAACTGTTTTCTGTGGCTCAGTTGAATTTTGAGTCACAGCTATTTGAATAAAAAAAGGAGAAGACAAAAACAGAACAGTAAATGCAAAATAAGACAGTATAAAAAGGCTTTTTCTTTCTCCCTCTCTCCCTCTCTCTTTTTCTTTTTGAAATACAACATTTTAGCACAAATCAATATGTTCTCCAGAAAAAAAAAAAGAGCAGATCAAGCCGGGGAAAGAATAAATATATTAAGTGGTTATGCAATAAAAACTAGAACCAGAACTAGAATCAACCTACAAAAGATGGAATAAATGTAGAAAATATAATCCTGGTTTCCTTTTAGACATGTCCATCTTAAACTTTCATTTCAAGTAAAACTGCTATTAAATTTTAAGTATTCTGTGCTTGCAGAAAAGTTTCATCCTATTTATATTTTTGGTGCATGTTAAACTGTATGTATTGTTATGGTTTGATGCCTTAGTTGACCCTACTATGAATGAAGTCTGCTCTGATCAATGTCACCAGCAAAGCTGAAGTTCATAAGCTCAGTGCAACAGAGACATGTATTATAACTGTAAAGGCTGATATCATGAACTGTGATAATGCACAGAATATGGTAACAAAATAATTTCCTTCATAGTGCTGTTTAGATGCATTCGTATAACCCATATAGTTTTAAATATGTTCCTTTTGTTGCTCCTGAGTCGTGTCAAATGTACGTATGGCCACGGAGAATGTCTCTAACAGTTTCCAAATGTGGTATTTGTAGGCGTACAAGGCGACAGGACATCCGAAATGGAGACCCCCTTACTCACTGCTCAGACCTGCAGCATCATGGTAAGTTGTGAGTATTAGCAAAGTAAAAACAATTTGAACGTAACTTACACACTATATATGAGTAGAGCAGGAAGCAAATGAATCATTTGGTAGGGGATTTTTCTTAACATATAGGAAAGATGAACGATATTCCAGTTTTGGTTGCTTACAGTAGCCTGGATCAGATTTAAAGAATCTCATTTATGTTTTTTCTCAAGTTAACAATTTTAACCTTTTAAACTTTTTTTTTTTCTTCTCTTGCCTGATAATATCATCCCATCGTTCTAGGTATATTGTGTCAGAGAACAGCCATACCAGTTTATGTGTTGCTTCATATAGATTTGATAGGATGATAACCTACCACATAATTAAGCACCCTGGTTAAACATGGCATGGCAATTAGTGTAGGTGCCCCACTAGCAGCTTCTTAGAATCAGCATTTTCCTAGGAATATACCTGTCTCGTGTTTTCAAAATGGATTTTCCTTGCCATCTTTTTGGTTCCGTTGACTGTGTTATTTCCACATAGTGTACTGACCGGAATTTTGGGCTTCTTGGCTGATAAACCTGACTTCTCATTCTCGCAGTTACCAGTTTGTTGCCAACCTCTTCAGATCCTCACGCACAAATTTTTTTTTTTTTTTTTTTTCTATTTTCTCCTAACTGAGCAGAACACTTAGGCAATACTTCCCTCTGCTGGAAAAAAAAGCTGATTACTCATGTTTAAGTTACATCTATGATAATAGTTAGCTACCAGGCAGATTTCTGGTGTCCATAAAGTAGATGTGGCTAAAAAATGAAGTGTCTCAAAACTCTCATGTCTTCCACTCCTTCTAATAGCAGAAATGACAAATAGTCCAAACTCATGCTGTTCGCCACTGTATTTTTCACCACCACTGTTTTCTCTACCTTCCTTTTTAACCCCTGAACCCCACAGCCAGCATTACTGCTGTTTCTTTTTCTACATCATGATCCTCAGACTCAGGACAAGTTACTAGGAGAGGAGAAGGGTTTGCAAATGTGAATAAATGGACTGTGATCAATGTGCAGTTGGCACATTTTGTGAATCAGGAATGCAGAACTTTGTGAAGTAGTCATTTTGAACTGGCAGCAAGGTTGTCTTCAGTTTCATTCTTCAATTTCATTATGTTTACTAATGCTTGCTGGCAAAAAGTTATATTAAATATGCAGCAAAAGTTAGCTAGTTTTCTTC
The DNA here is from genome assembly GCF_059628265.1 of Tinamus guttatus. Taxonomy (NCBI): domain Eukaryota; kingdom Metazoa; phylum Chordata; class Aves; order Tinamiformes; family Tinamidae; genus Tinamus; species Tinamus guttatus. The sequence continues at coordinate 2,125,210 of NW_028288727.1, read as the reverse complement.
TCTATGTATTTTACCCAATGTAGATGAGATGATCCAAGAACTAGTACTAGGGCTGATATGGTATTTTCAGTTCCCCAATATGAAATTTTCAAAAGGCTCTAGATGTGAACTTTGTTATCAGAAGATACATGCCTTGGACATTGCGCTCACCTTACTATCTCCATCTTAAGGCCATCCATTAAGATTTGGGCTATCGCAGGCTCAGTTCTGTTTTTGTTTTGTTTTTGTTTTTCATGTTCCCTTCCATTTACTAACTGTATTTTATGAGGCAATAGGTCTATTGGTTATCTTCCTAGACAAGAAAAGTAAGAAAGTAAGATTAACTCCTTCTCTCTAAAAGAGAGGGAATAATCCAGTGCAGTTCTTTCATTTATTACTTACTTGTATTTTTTAGTTACTTGCTACATGACAATCATGAGAACACAAGATCATGAAAAAGCTGTTATACGCTACGCTTTGTCATAAGGAGCTTAAACAGAGACTTCTTTACTTTTGCAACTTTGTTAAAGGCACAAATCAGAGAAATAGGAGATGAGAAACCACTTGGAAAAATGTTATTTAATGGCAAAATGAAGACAGTGATTAGAAAAAATGGTAACTTGCAAAAAGTACCAGAGGAACATAGTCCTAGGCTTTAGACCTGAAGGATGCACTGACAGAGTGTTTTACACAATGATGCTTTAGCGTGTTTTAGGAAAATCTTCCCCTCCTCTTAATTCAGACTTTTAAATTTGTAAAATTACTACATTCACTTGGCATTTGCATAGGGAAATATGTATCATGTTTTACACAGACAGCTGTATAAACTGGCCATGCAAACTCACGCTGAACTTTTCCTTTGGTTATCACTAGTAATTTCCTGGACATCAGGTGCCAAATTGAGAGTGTTTATAGGCAAGAATGTGCTCCAGCAATCTTTTTTTCTACTTTCTACACATTCCTTTGTAATACCTGGCAATTGATTCTTCATGTGAATCAACAGAAATACGAGCTAAGAAAGATCTGTTATTGTATATCTGACTTGTAAAGACATTGCAGAAAAATGCCAAGGCCTCAAACTGAATCAGCACCTTTTAATGAGGTGTAGGTAGCGCTATCACTTGACCTTTTATTCAAATATATGGAAATACTATAAATTCACTACCAAACAATATTAGAGGGAAATGAAGATTCTTAGCTCTATAAATACATGACCAAAAATATACCATATAAAATCATGATCACCTTTGTCAGGTAATAGAAATTTCTTTTTAAGCCTTTCAGGGTATCACTATCAAAAAAGTCTCAAGTTATTTTTTGGAACAATTTGTGAATGAATAGCCAACTTTTTTCAGTGATCAACACTGGTGGGATCTCACAGAATTGCTCTGAATTTGTCGTATAGAGAGATGGAATAAAGAGAATCTGTGAAGCCGTCTTGAGAGAATCTGTGAAGCAGTCTTGGTATAACTACTTAGGCACTCATAGTTCTTCAGCTATGTCAGAGATTACATGTTTAAAGGATCTTTATCACGATAGTAAGCTGATACAGCAATTGAGTTAACTTTGCAAATTACAGCTCTCAGGTTGACATTTTGGGCTGAATTTCATAACCAGCTTCATGATGTAGTTTTCAAATTCCCCAGCTGCTCTCCTGGACTTTTCAGACTTTCATTCTTCCTCCTACTTTCTCTTGAGGCCTCTCCCTACTCCCAGAGCTTCTTTCTGATGTTGTCGTTATGCCATCACTCTGCTTACTTTCTTGTATTTCATGTGCTCAACATTATGTGAACACTATACTCATTTCTGGTTCTGCCTTCTGCTACTTTACATTGTGGAAATGGAATTTGAAGGGTCTCTTAAATCCTCCTCTCATTGCATGGCTGTTGCCTGTACTATATTGTTTAGATCTGAACAAATTTAAAGGGGACTTCTGCTTCTTTCCATGGGGATTTCTAACAGGTTAGAATATTATGGACCAGACCCAACAAAACACTTGGAAGAATACAATGGCATCAAGGAACCCAATTTCAAAATAATTTCTGTGAAAACTGTGACAAGCTTTTTTGGTACCCAAGATGTTGTAAACATTTAAGATTTCTGTCAGAAACTCCCTGCATACTTTAAATTATGCTACCGCTCATGGACAATTAAACCTAAAATAAGTATCTATATTTGTCCTTTACGATTATATTTGGAGTCTAGAAGTTTGTCTTCTTGGATCTAAAGAGCCCAGTACCCAGCATTGTTTGTTCTTCTCCTGTATAAATCCACTTTGACTGTGTTGTTTTCAGTAGTGCTGCAAAACACCTGTGCCAAATTACTAACCTACAGTTGAATCAGTTATGTAGGATGTGCCAGAGGAGGATTCAAAGCCAAGGCCATCCAAACTATCAGATTGCTCTTGTTGAATCCAGGCCATTCTGTGATCACGAATGAAAAATTAATGGAGCGGGAGAGAGAGGGACAGAAAAAGACCTCCAACTCAAGGGTAAAATCCTTGTGTTTCCATCTTTTATCCGGAAAGTCTGTAAATCTCAGTTTCACAGAAGCACGTAGCTGAAACAGTAACATATGTGTCCCAGACAAACAAAAGGGAAGTTTCAGTCATATCATTCGTATAACATTTCCTACTGTCTGTCTAATGTATCACAGCCCTGCATGCACTTTCTGTTGTGGATCCCAGGTCAGTTCTTGAAGTGTTTCTTGTTGATCGTATGAGGTCATTTGCTGCCTGATCAGTGTGAATTATGTTCAGGACACCTAAGTCAAAAAAGTGCCCCAGATCACTCTGTTCAGTCTGGATCCATGGTCATCATCAATCATTTCTATTCCCAGTCTTTGTATTATCACTCCCAGTCATATTCAGTTTGCTCCTTTACATACTTCCAGTTCCTCTGCTTTATTGACACAAATGGGCCCAGGCTCCACCTCAAACCTTTCCACTGGTACCTTTGGCAACCTTCCTGCTTTGCTTTCTGACATACTCATTCTTCTAATGTTCCCCACCTTCCTGGCACAAAGCTGCATTGATATTCTTCGTAGGGATGTGGTTTTTGAGGAATGACGAATATGTTGATTCATTTACTTGTTTATATAGCACCCCACTTGCTTGCTGTAAAGGTTTGCAATCTATCAGAGGAAAGCAAGCTAACCCATTCCTTATTTGTTTAGTGTTTATAGGCCATTTGATGCTTCATTGAGAAATGGGCCTAATAGTGATAAATGTTTCTGTTTTATCCTCATCCCTCCTCCCATCTTCTTTCAGGACTGAATGTCATTATAAAAAGACGTATGATTGCTGTGTCAACAGGAACTCAATTTTATTTTTACCTTTGGCTCAGTAGTCTAGCAAACAGCCTGTGTTTGCTAAACAACATGGCCAATATAATAAAGGAATAGTGAAGGCAAACAAACCTCGAAAAAGAGTTCTCTGAGATGATTTTAATAGACATCATTTTCCTGTTAAAACATATTCAGGTTTCTGAAAGACTTCCAGTGCTAAAAATCAAAAGCAGAAAGTGGAAAGAATGACAAATAATGGAAAAGAGGCAGGAAACCCCATGAGATCAACATGGTGTTAAACAGCTTACCAACCCCTTCCTCCACAACTATTCTCCAGGATTATTGTACTGTTGCCACTTAAATCCATAACTACATTTTAAAGAGCTAAGGTGAAGAGTTGAAATATGATGCCTTACTGCCTCTGCGGTATTGGAGAAGAATCAAATGCCATATAAGTCCTATAGTTATGTGATATTTCCAGCAAGTTGATGAATATCTTGAAGCATTGTTGTTACAAAAGGAAGTAATTTATTTAACTTTATTTTCCCCTCCCATAATGTCTGTTTTATTAACCTCATTACATTTCCATAAATTATATCAGTATGAGAGGAAATGATTAATTGAAGATTGTTTCCTCAAAAACATTATTCCTGGTCATTAACAGCTTATATAGCAGCAAACTGCTATACCATATAATCTAAACACATTATACTGCTTTTAAATAGCTTCATGTTTTATTACTTTGTTCTAAAGTATTATAATCATAGAGCCCAGGAGGCATCATTATAGACATTCTGCAACTGCACCGTGAGTTTTCTCACTGCATATACCTTCCTATTAAAAACTCTTATCGTATCCTAGATGCTTTCTTGATAAGTAATAATGTGGTTTGCAAAGAAAATCACAATGAAGACCATTAACTTCACATATTGAGATGTTAATAGCTTTTAAGATTTAAATATATAAATGCACGACCTTAAAAATACCTACAAGTATAGGAATATTGATGGAGATATTCCAAAAACATAATGATCTGGGAAAATCTGTAATTTTTTTGGACTGCAAAATACCTTCCACATCCCAATTTCTAAATTAAAAAAAAAGAAAGAAATGCCGTTAATTTTTTTTGTTTACTGACTTTTTTGATTCTTTCTATTGTTTTACTCTCTCTCTCCTTTTTTTTTTTTTTTTTATTTTTTCTTTCTTTCTTTACAGATAACCCAAGTGGCCAGACCCTGGAGGAAAAGATTATCTATGGAGTAGAGAATAGCAGCACTTTTCTAGAGTGCAGTCCAAAATCTCAGCGTGCCGTAGTCTATTGGCAATTCCAGAAACAAAATGATGACCGCAAAGAAGAGGTAGAGTAGAAAAAAATAAAAAATGCATCTACTCCTTTTTATGAAAATTACTTGAATCTGAGTTCTTTTCAGCAAAACACTGTTTGCCCTTCCATTCAGATACACCTCAGATCTCAACAATATCTGAGAATCAACAATTCAGATATACTCAATTTTCCCTTTGCAGATTATCAGCAAAAGCTGGCATACTATCCAAAGTTCCACTAAAATCATCGTGGAAGACTTATTTTGGGATCCGAATATTTCAAAGACATGAAAATTTTCTTCTGGGGGAGAGGGAAGGGGGTTAACTCCATTATTATTATTATACTATTTATCTGAAAGAAACAACAGAATGTTTATGTACTGTATGCTGTAAGTCTTAACTACGGGTAAGACAAAGAGGCAGAATGACAGACTGGAAACTGTATGAAGCCAAAGGATATGAAAGCTTGTGTGCATATTGTGCATATTTTGCTTCAATATTCACAGAGGTAAAAATTGACTTTCCCTGCATGTATTACATTAGGCTGATACTCTGTTTTCCTCCTTCTCTTGTCACCAACATTCTTATGCTATTACTTAGCCAAGTTCTCAAGTCATTTGTCAAGCTAGGTCACACAGTCTTTTGATAGAAAATAATCTGCTTTCTAGTATGTAGGGACACCAAATTAGAAAGCAAAAACTTGTTCATCACACTGAAGTATTTTGAAGTATTTTGAAGCCTTTTTTTCCAAAGCAAGTACTAGCTATTTTTTTACATTAGTAACTTTGTATACTTTTGTTATATGCTTTAAGTACATTAATAGTAAACTGTTTCGGACAACTTCTTCATGGAGAGAGCAACAAAGAGGTGTCTGCCCCTCTCCTCCACAGCTTCACACGCATTTAGAGGAGGAAAATGTATTCCTAGATGTTGATTCATTCAGAAAAAAATATAATACTTTGAACAGTTATTTGTTGAATATTAAAATTTTGAGATTTAATCCTTGTTATTTATTTGTTAACTTTCCACTTGTCCAGAGGACACTTCTATGCATAAAGGTTTTTGCAGTAAGGAACATTTCAGGAAGAGAACCCACCTTCCCCAGGTAGTGATTTGAGTTTGACTAAAACATGGCAAGAGTGTCCTTTGTAGTATAGCCAAATGGATGTACATTGATTTGCTCATTTGCATCATCTACCAGCAAATACTGAGTAGGGACTGAGGAGCAAAATATTCCTTGCAGTAGATCAATAGTTTTTCTAGAGCCTTCCCTAACTACAGATGACTGGCAAAACACAGCCCATTTGTGAAGTTTTTGTTTGTTTGGGAGGGGAGAGATTTCATTGACTGGAAGGAACTGTACTGAGGAGTTAATATGATGAAAGAATAATTCTGCACATTGATAAAAGCTAACTTTTTAAATGTTTCCTTTTTTTCTAATACAGATAAAAGTGGATGATCGAATGATACGGACAGAACAGGGTTTATTGCTCCGAAGTCTTCAACGGAGAGACTCTGGTATTTACTTTTGTCATGCTGTGGAGCATGGTTTCATGCAAACTCTGCTCAAAGTGACCCTGGAAGTAATTGATACTGATCACCTGGAAGAGCTGCTCCATAAAGAAGAAGATGGTGATGCCTCCAAGATCAAGGATGCCACCAATAGTATGACCCCCAGTCAAAAAATCTGGTATAGAGACTTCATGCAGTTAATCAATCACCCCAACCTCAACACCATGGATGAGTTCTGTGAGCAGGTTTGGAAAAGAGACCGCAAACAACGTCGGCAAAGGCCTTCCAATACACAGGTGAATACGAATAAGTGGAAGCACCTACAAGAGAATAAAAAAGGTAGGAACAGGAGGACCCATGAATTTGAGAGGGCACCACGGAGTGTCTGAGCTACATTACCTCTAGGAACCTCATCCAAGTAGAAACTTGTATAGACAGATAACTGGAAAAAAAATGCAATATACATGAACTTTTTCATGGCATTATGTGGATGTTTACAAGAGTGGAAAGCTCAAACGATTTCCACCAGGTTTAAAAAAAAATGATTTCTAACTTTCCTAGTAAATTCTTCCTCTCTGCACCAAGACTAAGACCAGAACGACCAGAGTTTCAAGAGATAAGTCACCTGAACCTAGCTTACTGCTCAAACAGTTCTGCAAGTGTTCAACAGGCAGGTTTTGCTTTCATATAAACAAAAAGCTGTATTTCATGCCGTCATCTTAAAGGAAAAACAAAAGCCACCTTTCATCATCAGCACTACCATTCCTAGACTTATATATAAAACTGCATGAACTCATTAAGCTGATGAACGTCTAAACATGTGATTGGACATGAAGATTTTGTTCTTGTTTTGTCTACCAGTTCTCCTGTTTATATTTACTAGAAGAGGAAAACAATACCTAATGAGATTGTTTGTGGAAATCTGAACAACAAAAGCCATCCATCATCCAGAAGAACAAAAAATGTGGAGTACACTGGCCTACTACTGATGACTTCTTCCAGCTTTGATCTAAAGATGTATTTTATTAAAACTATAATTTAAATGTACCATGACAAATATGCAGCAAACATTAGCTTTTTTCTAAAATAGATTAGACTTTTTGTCTTAGAATTATTGTACTTTTTAATTACTGGTTTAGAGGAAAAAAGACAACTTCCATTTATGAGCTGCTTTACTCTTTTGTTTGGAAATTCTTTCAGGGGAGCTAGTCGCACTGCAGTTAACCTCCTCCCCTCTATCCCAATAGTCTATATGACATGTAACTTCAAAGCAATTTTAAAACTAAGCTATTTTAACATGAAAGTCTCTGTATAGCATGGAAGTCTTCTGCATTCTTTTTTTTCTAAGTATGGTATTTGAAATGATTTAGCTTGTATAATATCTTTCTATAGATTGAACCAATGAAAAGGAGAGCAATTGATTTCAGTTGTATATTTTTTTTAATTAAAAGTAAATAACATTAAAATATACTAATGACACTCTTGCTTTCTTGGTTCATAAATATATGTGAATGCTAATATTTAAGTACTGTGGCTCATATAATGTCATATATCTATGAGCAAAGCTCACATTCAGTTTAAGGCATTTTGTTCCCAGCTCAGTGGTCGAAGTATGTCCACACGTCTGATTCTCAGTGCTCCATCTGATCTGTGGACCCAGATCAACCAAATGCAAATAACCAGCATGAGGCCACATAAATAGTGAGCTCATAGTTGTCTCTCTGTCACAAGGTATAAGCCACTATTCTATCTGTGGTGAATGGGTTGGACTAGATGATCTCCAAAAGTCCCTTCCAACTTCAGTCATTCTGTGAAGCCTGTTGCAGTAAATGGATGAAGAAGTTCAGCTTATGACTTGTATTAGTTTATGCTAACAGATAATTCAGTCCTGTACTTCTATCTTGTGTTTAATTCTATATGCAGGAGAGCAACAGGGTAAAATAGATCCAGTTCATTTGCACTGTAAGTGTCAGCTTAGGGATGTAAGTAGTGGATTTGATTCACCTCAGCACAGATGTGCCTTTGATCCCCAGTTCTATGGTGTCCAGTTCCTTTGAGATCATCTTGATCCAGCATCCCATATTTTATCTTGATAGAATCAGTAAATCAGTAAATAATTTCAAGTAATGTTACTGTGGGAAAAATTGCTAGAACAAAGTCTTTAGTTTACTAAATGAGCTTTTATATAAAAGTGTGTCTGTGTTGATGACTGATCTGTTTTGTTGCTTTTCACTCCAGATTATTTAATTTATGAATCACAACACTGTCAGCCTTATCGGACACAATATAACACAACTGCTGTGACAGCATCTCTCTTACAATATGTCCCAGTCTCCTTGACACTCCATAATTAAAGTATCTTTCTGATTAGTGAAGCCTTGGCCTCCTTCCCTCCATACTTTTTTGATTTTTGCTAAAGACCCAGGCATTTTAGTCTCCTTTGAATCTTTTGCAGGGAATGAACTTATAACGTTTTTATCCATTTAATTCTATAGTAAAAATTAATTGAATAGAGTATGAGAAGGCTATACAGACGTGGTTCAGGAGAGCACTTGGGTATTTAATTTTAGAGCAACCCCAAGTTTATCTTATGCTTAACTTGATGCCTGTGAAGCAGTAATATGCAGTTAAATTCCCATGCTTTCATGAGGTGTTGAATAGGGATGAATTTAAACAGAGATTCAGTATGTTCTTTCCTGTACAGAAGTATTAATTTTTTTGGCTTAGCCTATGATTAATTTGTGAACATTGTTGTCAGCTGAAGTATTTAATTGTAATCACAGAACACTCTTTAGCCTTTTGTGTAGGGCTATTGTATACCATGGAGTCATTAGAATACTCTTTGTTACAAAAGGAAACAGTTTTAAAATGAAGCTCAGAGATTTCAGTGGGAAAAATGCAGATTGATTTCAACATACTCTGAATGACTTTAGTTTCCTTTCTCACATATTAATGGTATTTCTGTCTACCTTTTTTTTTTCCCCCTACTATGCTCATTTCTATAGCAATTACCGCAGAAAATCAACACCAAACCAACCTCTTTCCCTCACCCTTTAAGAAAACAAAAATTAAATGAATTGTGTATGCTAAGGTATGTTATTCTCTATAGAAGGGTAATCAACAGAAAGAAAATTGTAGAACCTGCAAGGCTTTTACCATCTCCTAATAGTCTAATTGGGCAATTTAAATGATCAGATTTTACCTACTTCAATTGTATCATCAATTCTCATTTAAAGGCGTAATCTTGTTCATATCTTTGTGTCAGCTCATACAAGTAAGAGGGCAGAGGATCAAGACAACAGCTGAAATTGTTGATTTTCACGTTCTTACTATGGTCAAGTTAAAATGGCATTTGATACTAATTTAAAATGAACTTTTTTTTTTCTTTTTTCAAATAACATAGGCCTTAATGAATTAATGTGGAGCTGCTTCTCTGCAGCTCTGCAGCTGCAGAAGCTCTGCAGCTTCTGTAAAACTCCCATTTTATCATTATTTTTAATGCGACATAAGAATTGAAAATAAAGGTTAAAGTATTTCTGCAAATCATCAATAAAACTCTCTAAACTTCTAGTTACAGACTTCAGATAAAGTAAGTAGAAGGTTGTGTTTCAGCTGGAGAGAAATAAAAGGATTTCATTTGTAACCAGAAAGATCTATTTCATGTGTTTTAAGATAACCATTCGCAAGGAACAAAAAATCATAATTATTGAATATTATTCTTACTAGTCTATGCTTTGCACTTGCATGGATCACTGAAGGCGGGAATTTGTTCAATGGCTCCTAAAAACTGTATGGTTATTTTAAACTATAACATCAGACTAAGATAATGTACATCTTTGCAGAACAGCATTAAATCTTCATGACCCAATAAAGTCACTATGTAAAAATATAAAATTAAATTAAATGCATGTGAATGCACATTTACTGATCTTTTTTTATGTATTATTTAGTGAATATCAATGGTATGTGTTTAATAGTTCAATTTTTGCTACCTACACATTAGCCAAAAGAGATGTAAATATTTTTTGACTAGATAAGGAGGTACAGTGTAAAGTACTGTTATCTAGAGGTACTCCATTTCAGTGTGTTCAGCTAAATACTAAAATGCAAGGTTTTGCCACACAGATGATAGGGTGGTTTATTTGCTACATCAGTGCCAAAGTTATGGGCTTATTCTATAAGCACATTGCTCACTGGTTAGTAAATATTCTGCTTCTGTATTTATAACTTCAATTCAGATGGGAACTAAAAAACTGGAGAGAAAAAAAATGTAATGAAACTGCTGCTGTAAATTATTTCTTTTAGCATGTATTCAGTTGTTAAATAAACATTTCTTCCAAATATTTGAAGTTCCCTGTCTTGACTGTTTACATGGAAATGTGCCCTGTAACCTTCATGAGCATATGGAGGGCATTTTTGCCAATATGCTATCAGTGTATATGAATTCTGTTTACTAGGCCAGAACTGTTGCTATTTTATTAATAGTTTACTGTTTCTTTTTGAAGAATACAAACTCTTCAAATACCTGAACTGAAAGCTGCAAACTTCACCCTGTCTTTTGGCACATCTGCCTGAGTGTGTGCAGACAAAGCTACACGCACACACCAGCCACTCTGCCCGGTATCAAACTGTAAGTTGCCCTGTAAGCCATGCAACCACCAGCGACATATGGAGCATGATCCAATCCAGTCTGTGCTCTGTTAATATAGCTATAATATGGCTATACTGCTTGCTGCTGTGAGCTAGCTGACTTACACAGCAAGCAAAACAAATCAGTTCTGTCTGTTGTCAACATACCTTTGGATCCTTAGGTTATTTTAGCAGCTGTTTGGGATGGAGAGGGGCCACTAAATAGTGGCTACCCACTATGCACTAAGCATTGTACAAACGTTGCGAGACAAATACTGCCCTAGAAAACACACTGTTTAAGTAGAACAGACAAGATGTGGGGGAAATGAAATGTCACTATTTTCTGAATGGCACATCGATAATTGCAGAGACAACCAGCACTGGCTAGTCCTCACTACGCCATTCATCTTTCTCTGTCCACGTATTTGGCTTTCTATAAAGCAAGGATAGAGATGCCTATTTCAAAAGGATATTGTGATGATGTTTTGTTTTTGCTGTGAGTCTTCCAAAGACATGTCCCAAAATAAGCCCTCATCATCAGCTAGGCAATTCAGGGGAATGCAAAAGATTTCTTCAAGCACAAGAGGAAAGGAAAGGACACAGAACGCAGTAAGTCCACTAAGTGAAAGACTGGAATATTTATTTTCTTTCTGGTTCAACGGGTGCTAAAAACAGCAGAAGACCCTTATTTCAGGATGTATCCAACGTTATGTCCTTTGCTAAAGCTTCCTGAAGAGACCAAGAAAACAGATTGTCTTCTGAAGCTACTTTTCTATGTGATCAAGAGCATACAAAGCCTACAGACAACCTTCAAGGTACTAAGTAGGAAGAAATATATGAGTTAGTTAATGCCTGTTTATTCATAAATATATATACATATACACACATGCATATATATACATGTATATATCTGTATGTATTTTATCCACCAGCTCTCACTGCAATGAAATCCCCTTTTCCCTAAAGTATTCCAAGCTCCGCTTGTAATTCAAGTGTGTCTCTGAAGAACACGTTTGGTGACCTTAGCTATAAATTGTTATAAATGTTTCCTTTGTGAAGACTGAAACTCACTCTTCTGTTTCCTTACAGGTTGCAGCCACTGAACTCCCCGTCAAGCACACACATTTAATGTGAGACCAATTTATGATGCATTTTCTAAATCCTAGAACAAAAGCACTATTCTCCCCCAAATGCTCAGTAACAGGATTCAAGTCACTCAGGGCATTACTGAACCAGGGAGCTACTTGCCTGCCCGTAAATACTCCACTGAAAGGTTGGGGGAGCTTGATAACAAAGCTAGAAACAATGTAATATAGGCTTTGTTTGAGATGGTTTTTGTCCTGGAATTTATCAAGGACTGACATTTCGGCGAACCTCAGGAAGATCTGAGCAAAATCCCAAAGCCCTAGGGAAGCAGTTTTCACAACGAAGTAATTTTTATTTTGGTTAAGAGAGCAACTTCCATTTTTTTTTCTTTTTTTTCCAAGGTATTTTTGCACCTCTTTAGGGAATGGGGCTCCCCTTGCCTCTAATAATAACCCAAAAGGGCCATAATTGAGGTTTCAAATATACATCCTTAGGCATTGCTAATATCCTCTGAGAGGAAAGATCCCAGTTGTGGATGGCCAGAACTCCCGCAGCTGCTCCAACCAGGATGCAGCTTTTCTCCCACTACACCTGTTCCTAAAATTGGTCAGTTGTCATCGACCCTTTCCTTAGTGCAGGAGTAAAAATGGGTCCCAGTGGGCAGGAGAAAGCATTTTTTAGTCCTAGAACTGAGCAACAGCCACTAGATACCCATTGCACTTATGGTGCATGGTGGAGGCCAGAGACTGCCAGCAGGGTCACCATGGCTTGCCGTCCTGTCCTGAGGAGGGTCTTGGATGCTCCAGGCACCACCACGGGGACAAGGACGGTGATAGAAGATCCTGGAGCCAGGCTGAAGCCATCACCACAGGACGCTGGTGGGGCTGGCATGGGTTAGGGATGGACGTGGGGAGACCCCACAGCCACGAGGCCTGTGGCCAGCATGTCACTTAACCTCCTTGTAAATATTATTTTTCCACTGGAGAAGCAGGTATTAACAAGCTTTAAAGGCACTACTTAAAGGCAACAGAGGTTAGTAGACCACAACCCTCGTCAGTGGGAGCTTTTAGGTATAAAACAGGCCCAGCTCCGTGGCGCCAGAATAAAGCAACCAAGGGAATTCCTATAGATATTGCAGTACAGCAAGGAAATATGAAATATGACTTGATTTGAACTTCTGATTTCTTTCTATAGCTGGGGGGCAGAAGAGGAAAGGAGCAGAGAAAAGAAATGCAGACTTCTCAGCTATGCTTTGCAATGACCAGTCCCTTAGGCCTTTCAGTCTCGCCTGTCACTTTTGTCTTGGTTTGCAGAACTACACAGAAAAAATGCATTCCTATAAACTCTGCTTGTGCTGAACAATCCCACATTGAATAGTTCAGTAAACCAGAACAAACAGACAGACTGTGCGGGTTCCTCCAAAGCAGGCCTCACTTTCCTCCTCTGTTTGTTATTTTATTACTACAGCAGGGTCTCTGCTGCTCCTTTAGTTAGGGTTTTGTCAGCACTTCTGTTGTAAAACCCTATTTTTAGGGATTTATAATTTTGTCTAAGGTAATTCACTGCAGCTTTAAATGCAAGGTTTTAACCTAGAAATTATTTTACAGTTTCTAAAAGAAAATGGCTAAACATTAATGAATTCAGTTTTGAAAACTAAAAAAAAGGAAAGAAAAAAAAAAGAAAAGAAAGAAATACAGCTTTATCGTTGTCAGGTGGTTGTTTTGGCACAGTGAAGGTAATGAGTTTCTTCCCATCTTTGCTGTCTTTGAACCTTTTTTAGAGCTAGCTGTATGTTGGTCAGAAGTCCTAATTCAGACACATGTGCAAGCACATTGCATCTTTATTTGTGACATAAGTGTATGCTCAGCGTATGTTCATATGGTACTACTGAAGTTGAATGTTTTCTTGATTTGCACATGACTGCCTTCATGAAACCTGATTTTTAATTGCTCTTCTGTATAAAGGTAATACTGACTCATCTCTCACCTCTGTTTAATAGCTGCTCTACTTCTAGTACAGAACAGAAAGAAAAAAGGTTGTTGTTTTCACACTGAATAATTAAAGAGAAATAACATTATTGCTTGGAGTTAATTGAAAAGCAAAAGATGATAATTCTTCTAGATACCACTGCAAAAGTTGTTCTCATTGTATTTTCCTTTATTAATGCAGACTCCATTTCTTATAAATATGCCATTGCTTCTAGATACGAAAAATCTGCTTTTTTTTCACTTTAATGCTAACCAATATTTTTAGCTAAATCCTCACCCAAATAAATAGAACTGTGTGGTTCACTATCTTTTCTATTGGCTGGAATCTATCAGATGGTAAAGGCACTGAGAAGTATGAATTCCAATCTCTGCACTTTTCACTAAAGTTCAAAATGTTACTTACAAAAGCTAAACAATTCAACATCACTGTAAAGCCATTGAGTATAAGAGGACTTCATATAATAATTAATACTTCACGCAGTATACATCTCTGTGATTTTCAATGTCTGGAAGGGGGGAAAATGGTTGTATGCAGAAGAATTAAACTATTTATAGTTAAGTTCACTGTTGCATGTCAAAATGGTAGACACAATGCAGCTGAAAAAGTCTTGCTTGGACACTGACTGGAACACATGCATGCTCTGCAAATAATCACTCTTTTGTCTCCCAGAAATACTCCTATTTGGCGTTCTGTGTGCATTGGTAATGTATTGGCAATAGTGCACATTGTTGCCTGTTTGCAGAGGAAGTCTATGGACAGAATTGACTATCAGAACATAACATCTGATTACTTTTTATCAAGAAAACAAGATAAAATACTATTTTAAAATACATATAAAATAAAATCCTGAAATGTCAGTCTTCATTCAAGTCTCACAGACTTGCCTGCTTTTTTTTGTTGTTGTTTTATTTTCAAATAAAGGCATCTAAAGCTAAGTGCTCTATTTCCTGTTTAGTCATTAGAATGGCAGATACTTCTATTGTAGGTGTGGAATATTTTTGAATTCCTTGCAAGCCAGTTGAATTTTACTATGAAATGAAATGTTTATCAGGGCCATAAGATGGACTGTTAAACTTTGACTCTCATACTAGTTGGGTGAGTTAGATTTATATTTCATAATTAATGCATATACTACCAAAAAAGAGCAAACTGCTCTTTTGAAGAATACCTAATTATCCTACCCAATGAATGAAAGCCTCTTTTTTTTTTTTCTTTTCTTTTCTGCTAGACTTTCTTTCTGAAATGGGAACTTAAAATTTAGTAGTTCTGAGGAATGACAACCTTAAAGCACTTCACTCCATCATCTCCTAACTGGTAGATAATCCTGAATGAAGAACCATGCTTTGCCTTCATTTTTCCTCTGGCTACCCACTTTTTCCCAAAGGATTCCTGTAAGTCCTCACAATAGTATGAGAACTACAATAGCCAAGGAATTTAAAAATGCATATTTTCATAATATAAGCAGTGGTTAAGATTATCGTTAACCTGTAAAGGCCTGATTTTCCATTTGAAGACTTCATGAGTATATGCACATATACTTCCAGTTCATTTGAGTTTTACAGACCTAATGGACTGCAAAAAATCTGGAAAAGTTCTCAGAAATGAAAAAAATTCTGATTCTATTGTACTCCTTGCAAACTCCATCATTACCTTTAATGAAACAGGATCAAGCAAGGATTTGCATTTCTTGCCATGAGCTGCTGAAAGGAATGTCTCTAGACATTCGGACAAGATCAGACCTTGTAGGACAACATGATTTTACAGTGACGGAAAGTGTGCTACATATCAAGTACAAGGTATTATACATTTTAAATATTTGATTTTACACTTGATTATATTTGATTTACAATACTTTTTGGAGTGAACTGATTAAATACCTCACTATTTGGATTATATGGGAGTTTACATTTATCTTTGGAAATATGTGTCAATCTGTTGTCACTCAGAAAGGTGCATCATTCCAGATTTCTGCAGTAGATCTTGATGACTGTACTTGACTTGCAGTAGAAAACTAAATAGAGCCGTCAGTTTTACATATAAACACCCCTGGTATGAGTATGAGTTTCTAGTATTACCAAGAAGGATATTTTCACATAATAAAAAGAGCTCAGCCTGAATTTTAAATCAACTGTTTTGGGTCTCGTTTTTCTTTTTACAGTGCCTTTCCTGAAATCATGGTTTATAGGAATGGCTGAATATAGGAAATGTAACATTGTCCTACAAAATGATTCAGTATCATGTTTCAGAAGATAGGAAGTACCGGCTGCCTCAGAGGAAGGTATAAACAGTTCTTCAATCAATCAGCAGTGATGAGATAACCTGTTCACAGGGGAGCTTCGTCCCTACTACTCATTAGGCAGATAACGTATGCTTTAAGTTTTCAAAGAGAGTTTTGTCTGTCTGTTCTTCAGGAATTAGGAAAGTTATGCTATTAGGAAGCATTTGGGGCCACTCATTCATTTAGAGGCAGTCGTAATCCTGATAGTGGTTTGGCAGGCTGAAGTAAATCTCTACCACATCGATTGAAGGTCATTACCAAGGCATTGTAACCCATAGATTCCTTATGCTTCATTGGATACCTCTGTGGGTAACACAGGAAATTTCTGTAGTATTTTAACAAAGTATCTGTGTATTTATTGATGTATTTCATCTTGTGCTCTGGTTTCTTAGTAGGGTAGACAAAACTGAACTTTGCCCTAGTGTGAAAGAGAGGTCTCGTGCTTGCTCTCAGAAGAAAGAAACAAGGAGCAGGGAAACGGCAGGGCTGAAAGAGAGGGTCACTGAGAGCATTAGTAATGAGGTGCTAGGAGAGGACATCAAGGCAGTTGGTCTACTGATTTCAGTTCCTGAAAAAGGAATCTGGACTCCGCAATGTATCTAGAAGTCAAAATAGTCCAGGTTCCTACGATTTGTTGTCAAATTTATAAACCTAAAGTCCAAGTATGAGGCTGAGGGGAGGGAGTGGAGATAGGAGGGGAAGGGCAAAACAGTGACTCGATCCACTGTTGTCAATCTTCAGTATCCAGGAGAGGGAAGTTAAATCCTCGTGTACTTTTAGGGCCTGATCTTCAGCACACACGTGAAAGCATATCTGGATCTAAAGCTACTTTGAGTAGGTTTTTGTACAGTTCTCCACAGTTCACAAACTAATTAAGTCTTAGTAAAATTCTTTACTGCTAAAGTCCAAAATTTTCTGACATTTTTGTTTAGTTTACATAAGCATTTTGTTCTTCTAGAATTCTTGTTTTCAAATAAGAAGCAGTTTTTCCCTAATACGACATAATTCCCTAATATGATATGATGCTATGGAAGGATCAGAAAATAAGCAATAGTCTCATGATAATTCTTAGTTTTTTTTATGACACTTAGTATCATTTTGCAGATTCAGGACTTTTACAAACTTCTGATAACATCTAAGATATAAGATTCCTGGATAAAATGTGCTCCAAATTCATAAGACCTTTTTTTTTTTTTGTTGACCCTTAGAGAATCCTGACTAGTTATTTTTTTCAAGTTGCTTATGCTGTTATATCTTTCAGGTGCTTTAGAAAATCCCTCTGAGAACAGTAATTAATTCTTCATAATAAAGGAGTATGTAAGAAAAAATACCTCGGATCAGATCAGAGGTCTGTATCTTTTGATAAACAGTTCTACATATTTATCTTACTTTGTAGAGAATCCTACATTATTTTGCTTGGGCTGAGCTTCATATAGTATTAGACACAAAATTTGTAATGGGGTAATCCTTGAGCAATCAGTCTATAGTTACTCTTTAGATGGCTCTTTAAATAACCAAAATAGAAAATTCATTTACTCATTGTTTTCTGCCACAGATATGGTGGATCTAAATCCTTTTAGCTTTCAAATTTTGTTCACTGAATTTTATCAGTTTGATATTCTCTATACAATTCCATTTAGATTAAATTATAGTTTGATTCTTGTCTTAACATTAATAGCATTTGTTGCTATTCAATAATTTTTCTGCTTCCAAGTGAATAATCTCATTTCTAAATACAAGACTCTAAGTGCACTCTAGGGCTCTACAAGTAAGAATACTTTGCAGGTGAACAGCATAAAACTACCAAATTCCTCCATACAGCTATAACTCCTATTTAGATTATAAGGATCATTATTTGTAAGGGACAAAAAAGCTCTCTATACCGATCAGCTATTAAAAAGCAGTGCCTTCTAAAAAGGAATTAAAATGTATTGTGTATTTTTTTAATTGTTGTATATTGTGAAGATATCAACCAAAAAATAAAAAGAAAAAAGAAAAGAAAAGAAAAGAAAAGAAAAGAAAAGAAAAGAAAAGAAAAGAAAAGAAAAGAAAAGAAAAGAAAAGAAAAGAAAAGAAAAGAAAAGAAAAGAAAAGAAAAGAAAAAAAACAACCATTTAAAATCATACTATACACAAATATAACATACAAATATAACACAAAAATAACCAGGACTAAAGAGCTTATTATGACTTAAGGCAAGATGTAGTAGGTCAATATAACAGTCAGCTGGGAAGAAGCACAAGGCAACACAGAATCACACAGAATCACAATGAAATAATAGTGATTGGTCTAATAAGCAATTGCTTCACCACAACAGCAACCCAAATATTGCCAAGTATTGTTATACTAAAAAAGAAAAAAGACAAAGACTTTTTAACTAGAGTCTGGTTGAGAAAACTGATTGCACAGCTGAAATCAATAGAACAATGCAAAATATAAGAATATACTTCTTCTATCATTATCCATTTTATTTTTACAAGCATCATGGGAAACCAATTATGATGACAGCTGCGATAAGTCATCGTTAAAAATTGTACTGATTATCACTTGTTTCAGATTACTCATATGAGGAATAACTCTAAAGAAAAATAAACCTGATTCTACATGCACAATACAGCCTATTGTCCTGTTAATTCACTCAAATTCTTTAAAAGCAACTTAATCCTGTAAATAATCAAATGAAAACTATTGATAGTTTTGCTTCTAGAAATATCATTTGTATCCTAAGAATCAGGATCATTTTTTGTTATTATGGGCATTGCACCTCCTGTGTAAGGAACTTTCAAAATACTTTCCAGACTTATTTAATATCTAAATATCTATGTTTTCCATGCTGGGGATGGGAATCAGAGGGTTGTATATATATATATGTATGTATATGTGAACATATAGCATATTGCCCACAGTCAGAATGCATTGTTGCAGTGAAATAGCAGAAGACTGAAAGAAGAAAGGCTTCTGCATACATTTGAAACCACAGTGATTATTTATGTTGGCACTTCCTCATAATTGTTAGATTAAAAGTACCTCTTTCATAAAAAAGTCAATTAATTGAAGAATTACTTATTAGATCTTTATCAAACATTAGTTGTCTAAAGGCATCGTAGAAGCAGCCAAACTGCCTCCAACATGTCTTTGCTAAAAGACACGTTCCTATTTCCTAAACACTTATTTTATGAATTCTTTCATTTAGGTGTCCCCCTTGAATAAATAGACAAAGTTTTTTTTAGAAAACGAGTATTCTGCTGAAAAAAATCACTTTGCAAAACACTTGGACCTCCTCTAGGAGTCTTCTAAGTGATATTAACTTATTTTGAGAAACAATCTAGGGTTTAAAGTCATCACGATTTGTAGTGCAATAGCTACATTTTTATTAGTTATAAGCAATTATAACAAAATTTGGAGGCATATATTTGTAATGTGAATTCTGATACAGGCACTTAGGAAAACATAGGACCACTTCTGACCGGGCACAGATGGAGTTACTGGAGAACATTAACTAACTGTCTCTGCAAGAGTATCCAGCTTTGCTAGGTAGTATGTTTGCAATATGTATTTCCACATTTCTTTTTTATTTAACCCCGCAAAATATTTGAAAAATATGTGATGCAAAATCGCTCTTGTTTCATACCACAGGTTCTGTCCGATATGAAACTAGATATTTTTTTTAGCATATAATTAAAATAGCCTTATTTTTTTTTTCATATTCTTGCTCCTTTTAAAACATATCTTGTTCCATAGTAGAGATTATATGTGGTATGATTTCAAGCCAGCTCTGTATAAATTACACAATATCTTTCAAACATATGAAATATATTTCATCAACTGCAGGGAAAATATGATTTTTCCATATGGGATAGTTTTCACATAAGGGAGTTTTGTGTTTCTATGGAGAACATAATATACTGAGACAAATATAATAGGTAAGGAGTTGTAAACCACAAAGTGGGAGAAGCAGGTGTCCAACTGGATTTTCACATAGGAAGGTCTTGAAGGTCACTGATGGTGATGAGGTCTCAGAGATTCCCAGATCCTCATAAAGTTACTCCTTCCCTTCCCAATACACTAATCTCCTACTGCTCTTGTATAATCTAGTGACTCGGAAAATAAGGCCTGTTTTTTCCCTTTAGTTTGTCAGAAGCAAACTAAATGACAACAATTTTCTGAATTGTCATTTATTAAGGCAATTCACAAAGGTCTTCACCCAGAAGGATATACATACATTGATGTATCATATTTGTCATCCTGCTGTCAGACTACGATCTCCAGAGAATGAATACGTAATGGTAGTAAAATTTACAGCCAGGTATGGCTTCCCCCACCATTTTAAAATGTGAGAGGAGACAATTTGATCTCCTTGTCCAGCAGAAAACCTAGTGATGTCAGACTGTTATAAAGGGAATACTTGATGGTCACTTCCTTCTGCTTTCCATTTCCCATAAAGGGATGGCTTCCATCCAGAAGAGTTAGTTGATCTTTGTCCGTTGTGTTTTATTCTCTCTCCTACCCTGCTTGCTGTTTATATGATTCAGTTTTAGGTATGATTCACAGGAAAGATTTGCTTGGTGTTTTCCTTCACCTGGAGTTCTCTTTGTAAATTATCCTTCGACTTCTGATGTCCCCAGTTCTCTTCAATTAATGATTGTTTCTGCAAAAGAGAATGCAACCAGTGCAGGGAATTGCCTGAGCCAGGAGAACCTGGAAACAAATAGCCGTGTTTGATCATTTTACTACTATCATTTGGTAGGCTAACGCAGCAGACTTGGAACTGCCTGTGAAGATTAATGAATGCTAAAGTCACTACATTAACCTAAGCATTGAAGGTATTACTCTTTGGGTATATAGGGTTAATATTTTAAGAATATTGTCTAAAGAAACCAAATGGCTTTCAGACAGCCATCTCAGCAGAATAGCCATATCTCTGAGAGGAGCTCTGGAGGAACAATGAATATATTTTCTCACATGTATTACTCTTTGAAAGTAAAATGAGAAGATAACCCACATCTCAAGTCAATGGTGCCATCATAAATCACAAGCAGGGACACTGTTAGAGGAGGAAGCAGCTCAGGATATAAAAACAACAAGATATCATTGTAAATATCTCACAGAACTGAATATGCTTGTAATTCACACTGTGTCTATGTCATGATTTTTGTTGCTTGGGTTTTAGTTTGCTGCTTATATGAAAGTACAACACTAACTTAAAAATCACCTTCAACATCAACCCAGAAAAAAACTGAAATGGAACAGATTAATAACCAGATCTTTGTAAGGAGGGGCTGATAAGTGCCTTTTGTGTGTGTGTGTGTGTGCATTGGTTGTCTTGCTATGCAAAGCTCTATGCACGAAGCTATATATTTTGTCTTTTGGCATAACTATTCATTCCGTATTTTGTTATGGGATGGGTATTATAATTGCCTTTAATTTATGATAACTATAAATTACAGATAGATCAGTTCACTAACTAGACTGTCAAAGTAATAATAAATTATATCTCAAAGAGAGGTGCATGCCTTTGCCCAAAGCAAAGGTATGTGAATGACATCTTATGTCTGTGATTTTCTTCTGTTTGCATGTTTATGAGGAGAAGCAAACTGCCTGCCTCCCAACCATTCCTGTGTATATGGAGAACACTTGCTGGCATGGGCCAAGAATAAAATAGAATCGTAGAATCATTATGGTTGGAAAAGACCTTCAAGATCATCAAGTCCAACCGTAAACCCTTCAACACCATGTCTGCTAAACCATGTCCCTGAGCGGCTCGTCTACATGGTTCTTGAACACTGCCATCGACAGTGACTCCATTGCTTCCCTGAGCAGCCTGTTCCAATGCTTGACTACTCTTTCTGTGTAGAAATTCTTCCTAGTGTCTAACCTGAACCTCCCCTGATGCAACTTGAGGCCATTTCCTCTTGTTCTATCTGTAGTTATTCTGGAGAGAGATCAACCCCCACCTCATTACAACCTCCTTTCAGGTAGTTGTAGAGAACGATAAGGTCTCCCCTGCGTCTTCTCTTCTCCAGACTAACTAATCCCAGCTCCCTCATAAGGTCTGTGCTCCAGCCCCTTCACCAGCTTTGCTGCCCTTCTTTGGACAAGCTCCAGCACCTCCATGTCTTCCCTGTAGTGAGGGGCCCAAAACTGAACATAGTATTCAAGGTGCGGTCTCACTAGTGCCAAGTACAGGGGGACGATCATTTCCCTGGTCCTGCTTGCTACACTGTTCCTGATAGAAGCTAGGCTGTTGTTGGCCTTCTTGGCACGCTGCTGGCTCATGTTCAGCCAGCTGTTGACCGATATTCTCAGATCCTTTTCTGTCACACAGCTCTCCAGCCACTGCTTGGGGTTGTCGTGACTGAAGTGCAGGACCCAGCACTTAGCCTTGTTGAACCTCATACAGTTGGTCTCAGCCTATCAATTCAGCCTGTCCAGGTCCCTCTTTAGAGTTTTCTACCCTCAAACAGATCAATTCTTCTTCCCAGCTTGGTGTTGTCTGCAAATTTGCTGAGGGTGCGCTCAATCCTCTCATCTTAAAGATCTTAAAGAAGACGGGCCCCAACACTGACCTCTGGGGAACACCACTCATGATCAGTTGCCAACAGGATTTAACTCCATTCACCACCATTCTCTGGACCTGGCCAGTTATTCACCCATAGAAGAGTACACGTCTAAGTCATAAGCTGCCAGCTTCTCCAGGAGAAGGCAATGGGAGACTGTGTCAAAGGCCTTACTGAAGTCCACAGCCTTTCCCTCATCCGCTAGGCGGGTCACCTGGTCACAGAAGGAGATCAGGTTGGTCAGGCAGGACCTGTCTCTCATGAACCCATGTTGGCTGGGCCTGATCACCTGGTTGTCACACACATGCTATGTGATTGACCTCAAGATGATCTGCTCCATAACTTTCCCTGATACCAAGGTAAGGCTGACAGGCCTGTGGTTCTCCAGATCTTCCATCTGACCCTTCTTGTAGATAGGTGTCACACTGGCAAGTCTGGAACATCCCCTCTTGACCAGGACCACTCATAGATGATGGAGAGTAGTTTGATAAGCATTTCTGCCAGTTCCTTCAGAACCCTTGAGTGGAGCCCATCTGACCCCTGACTGTTTCCTCCTGGGTTATGGGGGGTTTATTCTGTACTCTATAGGTGTCTTCCAGCTGTGAGAGCCAAGTACCTTGAGGATAACTGATCTGAGTGTTAAAGACTGAGGTAAAGGTGACATTAAGTATCTCAGCCTTATCCTCATCCTTAGTGATGAAGATATCTCAGCCTTATCCTCATCCAATAAAGGATGGGGATTCTCCCTGGCCCTCCTCTTCTTGTTAATGTATTTGTAGAAGCATTTTTTCCCCATTTTGAAATGGTGAAATGGTGAATATACTAAGACTTAAGCAGCATGGAGAACTGTGAGCCAGTGCCTGAGCCCAGACCCTTGTTCTGTTTCACTTACTAGCACATACATAACCAAATCTCCACTAGTCACAGCCTTTTGTAGTAAAGAGAAATATGTAACCAACTCTCAGTCTGACTGGGCAGGATCAATGCATTTAAGATATTGCAACCTGTTTCCCTATCTTTGAGTGCATCATTTGCTCTATTCAAGAGAGGTGAAGTCTAGACATCTCATCCTGAAATGCTGTCCACTCTGGCAAGGCAGATCAAGGGGACTCTCAGATAAACAAAAGTGACTGTATGCAGTGTTAGTATCCTTTAGACGTCCTAGACACTCTAAAACTAGCTCAGAAACTTTGAACAGCTCTTCAAAAATGGAAATTTTACATTGTAAATATGCTTTAATTTGCAAGTACAAAAAAAAACCCACAAGACCAAAAAACTACTAATAGAATTTATCACATCTATATTTATTTACTCAGCTGTGTGTTTATTCACCCATCTGGTGTTACATGAATTCAAGAACATTGCAAAGTTAGTTCAAAAATAGTTCAAGAACTATTTTATAACTGTTTTGAAGAAAAAGACACCTGTTAGTGCCAGAGCTTCTTCCCTTATTTGTCCCAGACAGTGTTCACAGTAATCTAGGATATTAGAGTGATAGATTTGCTATTATTTCCTTAACAGTTTATCATTCATCTTATTTATAAATAGTAGGTTTGCTGCAGGGTAACAGCATATAAGGTTCGTTAACCTTAGGCAGGCTGCAGAGTGGATGATAGGTTTTCCTCTTCAAATACAGTGTTGACAATGTCTATCAATAAAGACACTAAAAATGTAGGCATCTTTCATCAGACATGATAGGCATGAGCCTCAAATTTCCTTTAGCACTTCTAGTACATCTTACTTTCTGTTGTGCTGAATTCTTGGAAAGAAAGTGGTATGTGTTTTGGCAATGGCTCAGAGAATGGCTGCTGCTGTCTGGGGATATATTTCAGATGTGGTAACCGCTCTTTAAGAAGCGTGTTTTGGTACTTCACTAGTGTAAAGATAGGGTCCAGGATAGCTTTTATTCAGATTACATTGATAAAGCAAGAGAGAATTGGGGTTTTTTTGGTCTCAGCTGTGTAGAAGAGTTGTAGCAACTTGGGGAGGATTTTATCTTCATCTGATTGTGTTTTCTGCTGAGTCCCCCTCTGGAGCAACGGAGGTGATAGCTGCATATTCTACAAGTAGAGCCAAAGCTCTTGAGAGGCAGCCACCTGGTAGGACCCGAATTTTTGAGCATGTTACATCTGCAGCACAGTCTGTTACTCTACCACGTGCAAAACAAATGCACAGGAACAAGAAAATCAATAAGTATCACAGAAATATGCAGTATGATTTGAATAGAAGCATTCAGATCTTGACTGCTTAATGAAATATGTGAAAGGGAAATAGTCTTCACACTGTGGCTTTAGACATTTAATTTATGTGGCTAAACAATACCCAAGACACTCACTCCACTCAGCAGAGCTCCTGGTCACCAGTTCACCAATTCAAGCACCTCATCTACATAGTTCAGTTTAAATGGTGTGATATTTTTGCTCTGACTCAGTCTTTCAGCCTGTATGAGAACTGTTCAAAATAAGATGAGGAAGACTTAAAACTGAGCGACTTTCTCCTGGGGTTAGATATTCCTGATTACAGACATAAGTCAGGGAGGACCATGCTGGTGCACAGGCACCGTTTTGTAGAAAGATTATTCTGCTAAGAAATACACTTCTGTGGCATGGGACATGCATGCACACATTCATTTCCTACCTAAAACGAAGCCCAGTCACATATATGCTATTTTCTAGAATGATGCAGATTCTTGCTTATCTGAAACATATGAAACAAACAGAGAACCATTTTTTTTTTTCAGACAGGATTTCTTAAGTATGACAAACAAGTTTTTTTTTTTTTTTTGGCTGGGACTCTTGATGAGATTCTCCTCCTAAGTTGTGGGTGCTCTCCTTTTTAGATGATTATGAGCTCCAGATTTGTCTCAGGTACCAAAATTTTGGTACCTAAATTTCCTAATATGCCTCCAAAGGTGGGCCTGGAACTCATTGACAAGTAGCATGGGTTTTCTTTCAGATGGAGGAGGACAGCAATCTCCTTACTCATGCCCACCTGTTAAGCATAGCTCTTGCTCTGTTGCTGCGAAGTTTGGCTGTTAATCAGCTCTAGACGGCAACACCAAGACAAGAAGAGACAGGCAGAAATCTTACCTGAGCACAGATTTGCTCTAGTGTTTCACAGAAATCAGGATATTTAGGAAGCAGTAGGTCCTATGTCCCTAAGGTTGAAATGTCAAGCAGCAAAAGGTCAGCAGAGAGCAGTGTGGCAAATCATGGACGGTGATAACACTGTTTACAGGGTGACATACACAGCAGGGAAGGCATCTGTGCCAGCTGGCAGGAGCAGCTCCTGCAGGAGGTGGACCTCAGGAGGTCATGGGCCTCGGGCCTCAGGAAAGTAGCCAGGGAGTAGTAACTGAATCTGCCATGTGTCCCAGGCATTGGAGACTGCATTTCCTCAGTTATAATCTTACTGGCATGGTGAAAATTAAACCAAGATCACATTTGGAACCAGGGTACCTTTATATTTGCGCTATATTAGTCTGTCTACTCTGATCGACTCTTTGTCTCAGTTTATGCATTTGCAGAAAGACATCTCACAAAAGTGTGGGGAGATCTACCTTGTAGAAGCAGCTGAGAAGCCGATGATTATTACTGCTTCAAAGCAGTACGAATATGAGTTTAGTTCACTGAATGGATTAGGAAGAATAGATTTGACTCAGAACTTGGTAAGGGAAAAGTCCAACTTGATTTCAGTGAATTTAGGGTTAGGACTGCACCAGAATACAGGGCACCCTGGTAAAACGCTCCAGTTTAAGAGCTGGTTTAAGAAGAAAGTGCAGGGAACTTTGGATCAACTTTTTCCAAGCAGCTTGGAGAACTTATTCCCACCTGGGGAAACTCGGTCCTACCAACTAATTTGGAGAACAGGAAAAAGGAAATTGCACACTGGCGGGGCTTACACGAGACAGTGGAGCAATCTCCTTATTGCTTAAACATGCAAGCTACAGACTGTCTACTCTGCATTGCTTTTGTTGTGGCACCCCTCCCTCCCCAAAAAAGCTGAATAAACATGAAAGATCCACAGACATATTACATTTTGCACAACAGAGTGCAGGTTTATAGGGCTTTGCTACATCTTGAACAGATCAAGTGCACCTGCATGTGAGGAATCCCTATCCCTCTGTATAAGCAGGCAAAGGCACCTCTGCTCTTGGGGCATAGGTGAAGGACAGGTCTGAACTGCAGGTTTTGTAGCAAAGTTTGGTTAACCAAGGCCGAACCACCCAATTTGTAAGGAGCAAGGCTGCCATCAAGTGGTAAAAAAATTAATATGACTGAGCAATAGAGTAGAGAAAACGTTCAGAGGGAAATCTGTGTTTTCTCTCAGTTTGAGCAGGGATCTGTGCACGGAGTTTCTTCCTTTTTTTTTCTTAACATTGCAAACTAAGAAACACACTAGTCGCAAACTGCACTAGGAAAAAAAAAAAGTTCATTTGTTTTAAATCAGAACCTGCTTTTCATCTTGTCTCAAAGACATTTTTTTCAGTAATCTTAAGTTTTGTGTGCGTAATTTGATCATCATTTTGCCTACGTGTAACTGAGGGCAAGCATATATTAATTTAAAATTAAATATCTCATAACTGAAACAGAAGTGTTTTATTAAGGTACATATCTCATTTTGAAAAGGAATTGGCATTTAAAACCTAATTCAAAGCTCATGAGAATTATTCCTTCCTTCAGCAGGCTTGGAATCAGGCCCATATGCATAAGAAGGAAATCTGAAGTTATGCATTTTGGATAAATATTATCATGCATATTACATAAATTCATCTCTTGGGACACAAAGATCAACAGGTAGCATTAGAAGGAAATTTCCTGATGTATATCCCCTTGAAGATCTCTCTCAAATATAGATGCTTTTACCTAAAAGCAGCAGCTCAGTCAAATAAAGCAACATGGTAATCTGCTCCTGAGGCAAATAACATGTTTTCTGTGCCTCCATTTCCCTCTGTCTAAATCAGGGATAAGGGTCATCTCTCTTGCAGGCAAGATGTGAGATTCAATACAGTCTGAATAATAAAGCATTCTGAGCTCCTCAGAGAGGAGAGAGCATTTGTGTACTTCACAATACTGTTTATGCAAGATGTAAACCTATCAAAGGCTCGAAGAAGGCTGCATTGCCCCAGTTCTTCCACCCTCCATCTCTAGATGATGCTTCTCAGCAACCTTCTGGCTCTTTGGGCATCCTTGAAAGATGGGGTTCTTCTGTTCTAAGTCTTACTGTGAAGTACTGTTGTTAAAATAAACTCTCTATCAAGGGTGAACCAGTCTTCTTAGCTTAACTAGAAGAAAGCAAAGGGAAAGCTTCACCCCAATTTAGCGATTCCTTATTGAGAGAGTTAATGAAAAGCTCAGGAGTGCAGACTGCAAAGTTTTAGTAAGAATCAGTTTTCAAGAGAGAAAAAAAGATCAGGGGCAAATTAGGGCATGAATGTCTACAAAAAGAATGCTTAAGGAGCAAATCAGCAGAAGTTCTGGTAGATTCAGGACCAATGGAGATGTTTAAGATGTTTTAAAAAATTTAGATTTTTTAAAATTATGTCTTTATAACATAAATTTAATGGTGGGAATCACATAGCCTGTTTAACCCTTAGATAAAACAGTAGAATTACAGGAGCTCCTCTGACCTTAACACATTTGAATATGTGAAGAACTCCTTAGAAATTGTTTCTTTGTTAGAAATATTTGTCAAGAATAGCAGAAATTGTTACCATTGGTTAAAGTAGGAAAATATTTGAACTAGTTTAAAAATGGGAAAACTATTTAGAGAAAAACTGCTCACTTTTATTGAAAAAAAAACCAAGAATATTCACATTTGAAACGTCTCATATGTGAAGTGTCAAAACATTTCAATCAGGCATATATCTAGTAACAAAACTAGGAACTTTTTTGTGGAATAAAATTATCTTTGGAATAAAGTAAAAAAACCTAAAAATAGTTTTAATGTATCTTAGTATTTTCTTTTCCAGATTCAAAGCATTTTGCCTCATTTTTCTTTATACAAAATTACAATATTCAAAAAAACAGCATTTTTCTGTTTATGGTGGGCACTGCCCCTTTTCAATTCCTTCCATCCTCTTCCCCAGCATTTCAGATGAAAGATCAGAGGACTAACTCCAATGGAAAAAACAATCTTTGGATCCAGAATATTTGATAGATTAGGCACTTCTTCTAGCTTCTGGTCATTCTAAGTGAAACAACTACTTCACTTTGAGCATCTGAAAAACAGACATTTAAATATGAGGCAGTTACCTTGAAAGGTTATTCAACTCATCTATCTTAGATGCTTGTATTAAGAAGAGCTGAATCACCCTCTGTAGGTGCCTATTTCTCTTCTCTGACTAAATGAGGAGCCTAGCAAGACCAGCTCCGTTTTTGATGTCTAACTTTGAGATGCTAAGTTTGACAAATGAATCTTGCCTTCTGTTTCTAGCAAAGTAGGACCACCTAGAAAGAAGAAAAGGCTTTCCTCTTTTTACTTTCTTAACTCAAGAGATGATTTATGATTATTTTAAAAGATTTTAGTCTCTTCTTATTCAAATTAATTCACAAACCTTAATAATTCTTTTTTTCTATTTAATCACTTCTTTTTTTTTTAAGACAAAAGCAACAAAAGGAAAACATTTTACTTTTTGTCAGTTACTGATATCAAAATTCAGTCCACTTTACTGTCATTCTTTCTTTAATGTCAGTCTTTCTAAATAGGCTTGTTTGAGCAAAGAGGTCATTTAAATATAAGAGCCTTGGGGGAATCTCCTATGTAAAAAAAAAACAGTAATCCAGATTAATGAAGCAGACATGATTTCTGTATAATCGCTCACATTTGAAGTTTGCTACCACAGATTTGTCTAAAACAATCGCGATACAACCAGAAATTAAAGCCCTGTTTTATAAATCAGACATTAAGCATCTATATAAACTGTAAAGTATCAGGACTTCTTTAATCTGAAGCAAAATTCATATCCTTAGACTCAAATACTAAAATATGTCTAAAAATGTTTTTTTTTTTTAATGCATATTTTCATTCATTATGCTATGTTCATTCTAGAGTCCCCTAAAATTAACAAATTCTGTAAAATAGGTCATCTTTAAATTATTCCAAATTACTCCACAGACATTGTCTTTATCTTTCGGTATTAATAACAGAAGTGGAACGAAGAGATGGAAGATTAAAGAAAACCTCAATAATCTCAATAATCAATCCAGTTCTTTGCATGATACAGAAGACAAGATGAAAGCAGTGATCCCACTTTCCTGCTAATTTTCAGAAAGTGTCAAACATCATTATACCTCTCTATTTGCTATAAAATCAGAGTACAGTTAAATGGAATATATATTCCTTAGCTTCACAGAAACTTTTGAAGTCTCTATAGTGGGCAGATTAGTAGCTAGATGCAGCCAAGCTTAGAGAGTTCTTTTTTTTTCTTTTTCTTTTCTTTTTTTTTTTTTTTTCAGTGATTTTTCCTTATCTATCTGTAAGAGATTTTGCTGGAAATCAGCGTAGTGAGCAAGAATACCCTCTAGTGGTAGTCTGGAGCTTCAGCTTTTTTCACTGTCTGCTAAACGTTACTTCTGCTGCTAGAACCAAAGAACCCTTGGTCGCTTATATGTGTAGAGCTCTCATGGTTTACATGTTGGTTTCTCACAACAAACTCTGCCCTTCTCTGTGATCCCCCACAACTAGATCCCATAGCCTGGCCCACCGCAAGACCTGGAAAATATGAAAATATGAAAATCAATGATCTTGAGATCATTGCAGGCCACAGATTCTAAAGAAGTAGTGGTGAACGTAGCCAGACCTGAGGGATTATCCTGGTCAAGACATTAAATATTAAAGCTATAAACCTGTTTAATTCTGCCATAAATCTCAGTATGTCATTGTTGTTTCCCTCAGAAACAACATGCTGGGTCCCCATGCTCTTTCTCCTAGGGGTCATGCATGTCTTCTGGGAGGGGGACCAGAAAGGATGCTCCTCTCCTATAATATATCTAAATATTTAGGTACTTAACAGTCTGATGATTCTTCACCTGTCAGATGCCAATTCTCTCCTCCTATCTAGGTACTCATGTAACCCTTCTCAATGTAATGGCTAGAAACCCCAGATGAATTGGAAGGAAATTCCACACAGCAGAAAAGTTCATTGCAAAACCATGTGGAGAAGCACACATGTAACAATCCAAATGTGTGTTTGAAATGTAAAGCTATTCCAATACATGCAAGTGACAATAAAAGAGCTATTTATCTTTTGGTAAAAAAGGCAGCTGTAAAAACATTAGCTTTTCTCAACAGGGGCTTCTTCCAGGTGAGCTCAAATATTATCCATAAGTACATCTGAACCGACCATTTATTTTTTGAGATTTACCAAGTAATTCCTGAGGTTATTATTTATTATTTTAGATCTACTTCATCTTTTAGACTTTTTTATTTCAAAAGGCTGAAAGATTTTAAGTTATGTCAATTTAAATTGCAAGGCTTGTGTTGGGGGCAATTGGGTTTGACTTTTTTGTAAATGCTAATAGCATAAAAATACTATTAAATCTTCATTGAGCTATTTTTGAGGCTTTTTGTTTAATCTAAAAGCTAGTAAGGATCTAATTTATGAAAAATGCATGCATTAGAAAGATGACATTCTGTTCTATATTTCTCATTTAGTAAAAAGCTCATTTTCATGGAAAAGGAGGTTCGAACAATTTTGCCCAAGTCTAATGGTTTATTTTATAGTATTATGTCAGAAACTAAACTGTGCAAAAGAAAATATCAATTTAGAGTACATCCTTTCCCCCAGAACTTTGGCAATCTGCATATACTTATAATAAAGAAGAGAAGAGGAAATGATCATTACAAATGGAGCTTCAAAAGCAGTACATCTAAATGGAGCTTCAAAAGCAGTACATCTGATGCTTCAATAGCTTTGAGTACGCTTAAAACTCTCAGACATGAAACAGAAAATGGAAACTTGATGCTCACATTTTTGAAAATTAACTCTTATGAGTTTTGCCCAGTCCTTCACAAAAAGTATGATTGAGTTGAAACCTGAAGTCAGATATTCAAAGACCAGTCAAGTATCTTAAATTAAAAAACAAAATCATTACTTTTGAAGACAATGATTTATGTAATAATTTGGTCTGATTCTGCTTCATACTCCTGAGTTACTGCTGCTCGAAACTTCTTATTTCCATGGGACAAACTTGTCCTCAGCATCACAGGCTATTCATTCTGTTCTTTCCAAAAATATCATGTTGACACTAGGTTTTGTTTTAGTGGCCAGAAGAGTTTTATTTTTCTTTCTCCTAGTTTACTAACCATATTGCGAAGTGGAGATGGAAAGGAACTGAATGCCACCTGTCTTTTGAATGTCTCCAAAGCTTTTATCTGTTCATCCAGATGGCTCAATTTGCATTGACAGTTTTTGTGGCCACTTCAATTATCTTAAGCTGCCTCATGGTGCATCTAATTATTGTACTATGCATTAAAAAAAGAACCTCCAATTCAACAGTAGATTTAAAATCAAATGCTGAAGAAAAATATAATAGAAAGAAAAAGAAAACCAAAAACACTAAAATGTGTGGTGATAAATTTCCAGTCCTGTAGCTTGGATAATGTTAGAAGACTGTGTAATTTATTTTTTGCATTATGTTCACTGTGACATGAAAAGAACTGTTCACCTTTTTCTTCATATCCTTTTTTTCTGTTAAGTTATAGCACATTCTGAAAATAATATTTTTATATTTAATATTAAATATTCATATTCAATATTTTCAATGTTTGATATTGCCTGCAGGCCATTGTCAATACCAATATGGAATGAATTTTGTTTTTCCAAAAGTTAATGTAAATGTAGGATAATTCTAGATTAATTTGTACCAGTGCAAAGGAGACAATAATTTTCTGCACTTATTAGTAGATAAGTATTTGATTTTTGAAAGTCAAATGAAATATACTAGGAATTTTCAATTATCTTCTGGTGATCTCCCTCTGTCATAGAAATTCCTATTAAATAAGTTTTCCACAGAGGGAAACAAAACAAAAACAACAAAAAAAGCCTTGTTGCTTTTTCTTCTCTTGAAAAAAATATTTTTAAAATCATTTTGTTTTGGGACAGAGTGATCTGAAAGGAACTATTTCGTCTTTAAAACAATCAAAAATATTTTTTCATATGTCCTGTAAACCATATTTGTTGTGTGCCTGACAGTGCCTCCTTCAGACTTGCCAACATTGTCTAAGGTTTGTCAAACTTAAACCATATCAAATCTGCTGCACATGTGCAATTTATCTGCGTCACAAGTATGTCACATCCTAGATACTTCAGATTTACCACACATATGTCAATTAGTTCATTGTATCAGCTATGCAGATTTTTCTTCTGGAAATCTGATCTGTCACCTGCTAGAGATTCCTGCTCTACATTGTATCGTACTGTGCAAATTGCTAGAAGGGCTTTGTCACCTCCCAGGCAATGTAACTTTAGGGACACATTTCTCACTCTCTTTGTTTGAATATTCTATTTAAACTGCAACTCTACATACCTGCATTAAGTATACCTCAATCATGCAAATGCTAAATCTGTATTTTGCATTCACAAGAATTTGGAAAAGGGAAGCAGAAAAATGTAGGTGGAGAAGGAAATAGGGATAC
Source organism: Tinamus guttatus (assembly GCF_059628265.1). Taxonomy (NCBI): domain Eukaryota; kingdom Metazoa; phylum Chordata; class Aves; order Tinamiformes; family Tinamidae; genus Tinamus; species Tinamus guttatus. Next base: position 2,091,934 of record NW_028288727.1, on the reverse strand, counting down.
AGGCAAAGAGTAAAACCAGCAGTTGTTTAAAATTTATTTACTTCAACTGTATTCTGTTCAAGCTCAACAAAAGTCAAAATAGCAGTTCAGATTCAGGTCCAGTCTGAGAAAATAGTTTAATTTGTTATTTCATTCAGCTAGAGTTTGGTTCAACTTTCTTGTCTCTAGTTTGCATATTTAACTACATTTTCACTAGTAGAGATACACCTGTCTGTTGAAACTGTTCAAAAAGTTCTGACTAGAAAAAAGAAGATTATTCTCGTTTGTTTCAGTTATGGTTGGTTATGGACTTGACCAGTGATTTCCTCTAGAAGGTATCCTCTGCTTAGGGGTGCGTATATGCTTATCGATGCACATAGGAAGTCATTAATACACCATATTTTGATACTGTATTGCTCCAGCTTCCAGTAGAGAAATCAGATAAGCATCTGTAAAGAACCATCATTGTTCATGAACATCCTAATGTGACTATAATTACCTTAGAGTAATATGGTTATGTGATTTTGCCAGAGATCTGTTTCAGTAGTCAGTCACATCTCCTTTTAGGTCTGGGTTTTAAGAAGTCCTTACTCTTCAAAGAACTCATCTTAACTTCTTCTTTATTTATTTTTTATTTTATTTTTTATTTTCTTTTTTTAGGTCCTCATTTTTCTCGGAGTCTCTCAATGTTAGACCCATTCCATCTCATCAGACTAATAACATGCAGCAAAACCCAAAGAAAGTAATCTCAGAGAAAAGACATTGTCTCACATTCTCAATTCATTGACCAACAATGCATATGCTGTCTGAATAAAAGTGAACAAATCATAAAATCTTGGTTACCTTGTTCTTCTATTTGGAACTGGGACTATAGCTTAATGATTATAATATAATTTTCCATCCAGGACAGCATCATCACAGTGCTCACACTTAGAAATCCAAGGATTTGTTAGGACAGAATGTACTACCATATGTTATACCATACCATATACCAGACTACCACTTACTGGCAGGTTTTATAATGAAATGTTTCCATTATGCAAGTTCAGATTCACCTGTAGACAGTGAATGTTTGAGATAAAGAGACAAATGCAATAGCAGCATTCTACAGTTAATAAAAAACAAATCCCTAATTAACTGCTCAGAAAACAAAATATGTTGACATAGATTAACAGGTTACAGTCTGCCAGTTTTAACCTCCTTTGAATATGTTAAACCTCTAGCCTATAGCATAAACAAAACAATGCAATTTGGTCGAGCTTGCAGTGGAAATGAGTTAAATGAAGTTATTTACAAAGGTTAGCTGCCATAGGCAAAATGTACAGAAAATCACACTCGTTCAGCCAGTGCCCCAAAACTTGTTGAGCTGTGGTTATATGAACATGTGTCTGAGCCTGATGTGTGATTATTTTATATCTACCATTGCTGATTGATTATGACTAGGCAGTTTTCCTTGCTGCTACCATTTCCACACCATTTCCATTTGCCACATGCCATAATGTGCATTCATTTTTCTGCTAGTTTTCTATTGGATTGCTTTTCTTCTTTCAATGGTCAACACTTCACTTTTTCAAAATGTATGTAGTTTGAAAGTGCGTTAGAGAAAAAAAAATAGATTAAAAAAGATACAGTCTTAAACAGCTAAATTGGAAAAGTTCTCAGGATAAATAAAATATTAAATAGAGCAGAAAAAAATCAACATATGAATTAATTGCAGTGTAAAAATTCCCATTCAAAAGAGATGCAAGGAAGCTTTTTTTTTCAGCTCTTATTGTTGTCACTGCTGCTGCAGAGGACCATCATGACCCATAAAGTAAACTCTCTAGATACGATTATCTCAGAAAAGAAAAAAAAAAAAAAAAAGTAAATTCAGTTTTCACTGCAATCAAATGTATATTAAAATGCATTAAAAATCTAGAGAAAAACTGTCAGTGCTCCCACATGATGAGTACATGGTCAGTCCAAGACTCAGTTACTTCTTAAACTTACGAGGCACCATTAGTGACAGAAATCCTTTATCTGGAAAGAATTTCTGAAGATGATGATTTGTCAGAAGGCAGGGTCAGATCAGACTGCAAGAGAGTGCTATAACTTAAAAGACAACAATGAACTATCATTAACCATCTGAGTAACCATCATTAAACATAATTAATCATACTGCCAGGAATGATTGGTGCATTTGCATCTCTTAGATCTTCCCATTGAGAGCAAATACCTTTACAAAATATTCCCGTCAAAAAAGAAGATATAGAATCCATACTGAATTAACTAATATAATTGAATTAACTAGATATAAAGATCTCTGAAAAATCACAGTAGTTTGAAGACTTCAGGTACAACATTGGTTCTTGATGGTAGAATTTGAATGAAGAGATGAATCAATGATGAATCCATGAAAATGGCAGACTCTGCATATCAGGAGCAAACAGCTGGGTTGAACGTTTTATTTAAAACTTGAGATGAGAAATTGTCCAGAGAAAAAGAGAGAAGTTGCAGCAGTCCTTGATGTCAATGGTCAAAGAAGGAAGATATAATCTTTGACTTTCAGATTCCTTTCTAATCCACAATATGTGTCAATTAAAGGTTAATGGACTTTAGTCATTAGTACTAAAAGACTATAACATCAAGGAATTATTTTGTTAAATTTAAGAAGATGTTATTAAATTCTTATTGTACTCTAAGCTGCGATTGTTTACAAAAGTTGCAAGTAAACAAACCAGCAAATCCAAATACCCTATGGAATGACTGAGTATTAATTTATCTCGTTTGTCAGGAATAAGATGTAAATGGTCTATTAATATATCTGAAATTGCACAGTAATTTATACTGCATTAATTCTATCAAATGCAAAGCAATTTTAAACCTGTTTTATTGCTAATTAATATTTTTGCTGCTACGTCACAAGTAAATGATTAGGAGGACATCTCTAAACTCAGCTCTGCTCCTAAGAGGACCCATATCATCCAAGTAGTCAAGGATTTAGATAAGTTAGGATGTTTTATTAGGTTACACAAATACTGATGATTACAAATGCTTTCTTTAACTGCTGTTAATGATCTGTATAGAATTGTAATTTAATTTTCTTTCCCTGATGTTTGTGTTGCTCCATTTAACTTAATTTTGCCAAAGTTTCAAATTAATGAAGTATAAAAATCTTAATTCTATACAGTAATGTAAAAATGCAGTTTCTGAGATATTATTTCATTGCCATGAAGATGAATTTCTGCTCTTATAGAATTAACAATCTCTTGTCCTGGAAATATCCTTAAATCTTTACTTCACTAGTTGAGAGTCTTTCTGAAATTCACTGTGGCTGTTTTGGCATTCTGATTTAAATAAATACTGATTACTGCTTGAGGAAGCTTATATTGCTCACTTCCTTTCTGTCAGCTGGAAGTCAAAAAAGCCAATGGTTCTTTGAAAGACGAGACTCAGAAGCTGTTAAAGTTTAAAGTAAAGTTTCTTTTACTCTTTGGAAAAATAATGTCAATGATTAAACAACTATGGTACAACTGCATTCATTTTGATATATAAAAAGAGGTCAAAGTTTCATTTGAAAACATAAATCCATTTTAGAGAGTAAAATGTACTGATATTGACAAAATATTTTCTTTCAATTTCATATGTTTTCTTGAAAAACACATCTATAATTAGACATTGCATATTTTCTCAAATATATTTTTATCAGATGAGTTAATAAGCTTAATTTGTTTACCAAAACAAGTTTTGACAACTCTTCCACAGGGTGTAAATTAATTTCTTCCAAAATAATTAGGGAGGAATACGAAAAATACAAAAATATTAAACACATACATCCCTTTAGAAAAATCCTTCGAGGTTTTGAAACTCTCTCTGACTTCCTGATGAGTTTTAACCATGTTCATTTTAATGACAAAATAATATTATCAAACCTCTCTCTAAAGAGGTTAAATAATACATTTAAATATTAAGATAAAATTTGATATGCCTACTTGAAACTCACTGTGCCTATTGATTACTGATCAAATTAATGAAGGGCTTATTCATCTCTGTTAATTTCTTTGCCAATGATTTTTTTTTACATGTTACATATTTTTAACCTCTTTATAATAGAGGAGTAAATATTTTTTCTTGATTTTAATTTGATAAAATTTTGCATATAATTATCTGAAAATGGTAGGATATATTGGGATTGAAAAGTGCATCCCAAAGATATTTGTCAATGAATAGGTTTCAAGTGCATTTCAAATTTCATTGAGCGTCATTCCAAATGAATTATTCTGCTGTTAAAATACAGCACTAATTCCACCACGGAGTTGTGTGGTTCTTGTTTTTATCCCTGCTTACAGTACTATAAAAATCTGTGGCCCAGAATATTATATTTCCTTCCTTGTTCAATGTCAGATATCAGATATGGCCTGTGTTTGGCAGAGACAGAACAGTTTGTTTGTTTGTTTGTTTTTACTATTTTTTACTACAAATAGACACAGGGCACAAATAAGTTTGGTTTACTGAGCGCTGTTTTAGAGCACTATGTATAGATTTCTGTAGAGAGTAATATCTTGGTTACCTTGTGGTTCGCAAAGATGAGATCTGGAAATTCTTAGCACTATTGGAAGAAGTAAGACAAACATCAAAAGAGAAGGAGAGTGTGGTTCCGCTGACCATCATCAACTCTGACTAAAAGATACTAAATGTATATAGGGCTTATATAAACATATACACACACGTATATTAACCATATTGGTTTGGGGAGTACTTCAAATTAACTGCCACAGTTGGTTAGACAGAAATTCCTTGATCAGATGCTATTTTTCATCTAAAAGAACCTTTCAGAGCAACAGTAAAGCCACAAGGCAGGCAGGTGTTTTTGTTTTTGTTTTCTTGATTTTTCATCATTTAAGGTTATGCTTGTAAAAGAACAGCTAGTGAAACAGAAGTGATTGTTCATATTCTGAAGTCAGTGTTAAACATGATGGAGCTGATTTGTAGAATCAGACTGAAAACCAGGTTGTTAGTCCATGACATAGGTCCTGTTTGCAGGACTGGACAAAGAGCTACTTCTCCTAGTTACACAAGTAGTTGGTCTCCAGAGACAGTCAGAGTTTTGGATAACATCAGCTTTAATGAGAAAGCACTTACTGGGATATTCCCTCTGCAAGGAAAGGAAGAGGAAGACCATACCTTTCATTTTGTATTCCCCGGGAAAGGGAGCCTTCTAACTGAAATCACAGTATCCAGCATCAGGTATGTGTCTTAGGAAGGTGGACATGTTCATGTAGTAAGACCAATACCCAAACCACATTGCGACTTCCTGAGGGACAGTTATTTTTTTCTGCTAATAATCCCTCACATAAAACATTTAGTTTGGCTCATCCACCTTACAAAAATTTTCAAGGAAAACTAAATCAGTGAAGAATCAAATCAGACTGTAATTATGGTACAGCTATGTCAGAAAAAGAAGTCCAAGACATTTGGATATGCAAAAATAACAGGGTATTTAATTGCATATTATTTTGCAGAGAAGTATCAAATAAGAATCACACAGAATCACACACAGAATCACACACACATAATGGTTAAGGTTGGAGGGCTCCTTTAGAGATCCAGTCCAACCCCCCTACTCAAGCAGGGACACCTAGAGCATGGGGCACAGGGTCGTGTCCAGGTGGGTTTTGAAAATATCCAGAGAAGGAGACTCCACAGCCTATCTGGGGAACCTGTTCCAGTGCTCTGTCACCCTCACGGTAAAGAAATTCTGCCTCACATGGAGATGGAACTTGCTGTTTTTCAAGAAGCCATGACTACAGCAAAGAGTCCTATGTAGATAAAGCAAGATAATGTTTTGTTGAATATTCTTATGACTGAAGTTCTGTGAATGGGAAATTAAATGCAATGAAAAATGTGTTGTTCCTATTGCTTAGAATCGTGCAAGAGAGATTCACAGTGAAAAGGATAACACTGAGTAATGCAGTTCATGCTCTCCTTTTAAGAGAATTAACTATCAAGCAACCTCATATAAATCTGGTTGATCCCACTTGAATCCAGGGCTTTAAGAAGACACAGAAGAAAAATTTTAAGTGTCACAGAGAATTCTGATGCGCCTTAAAGATTTTTCCAGTGAGATGAAAAAAATGGAGGTAAGAAAGGTGTAAAAGGTTTATTCATCATCTTCATATTCCTTGTATTAACACGTTTTATTACTGACTTATCTGAGAAATTATGTACAACACATTTGGCTTAAACAATAAATGCAGAGTGGCCACTCATCTTCCTGTTTATTGACAAGTGTTTGGAATTCTGGGAATTCTAGTTGAATTTTCTGGAGATGCTGGAAGGAAAAATAGTTATCTTGATTCCAACATACTGTCTTACATTCTTATTTCTCCTTAGTGCTTTTGCTCTCTAAAAGTTATGTTCTAGTTTAACTTATTGCCTATGTTAGGAAGGAAGATAAACTATTATAATAAATCTGTTTGCTTTATTATCTCTGTTTGTGAAAATAAAGTATAGAGTTTAATGATTTACATCATTGCCTCATTTTGATGACTCTAAAAAGCCTTTGATCTAAAAGTTCATCCACTAGTGCAATGAAAAGGCATTAGTTACAAAATATGTGCAGTTTGAATTCTGCTTTTTCTTCATTAAAAGTCCTTTATTAAAAGGAAGGAAGGAAGGAAGGAAGGAAGGAAGGAAGGAAGGAAGGAAGGAAGGAAGGAAGGAAGGAAGGAAGGAAGGAAGGAAGACTTATGATTACTCATATTTTAACTATTAGATCCCACTGACATTGTCTACCAAATCATCACAGGCAGAAATCACAGGATTGCCTTAATTATAACAATAGCATTTCTTTCTCTTATCATTATCTATGCCCTTTGGTTCTTTTTCCACAATCACAGTCTTTGAAAGATCTTTGTTTTATTTCATTTTCCCCTCTCCTCTCGTCTCCTCTCGTCTCCTCTCCTCTCGTCTCCTCTCCTCTCCTCTCCTCTCCTCTCCTCTCCTCTCCTCTCCTCTCCTCTCCTCTCCTCTCCTCTCCTCTCCTCTCCTCTCCTCTCCTCTCCTCTCCTCTCCTCTCCTCTCCTTTCTGTTCCTCTCTTTCTTTCTCTTTAGCTGGCAAATTTTTTTTTTCTAGATTGCCTCTAAGCAACTGAGTATTAAAACAGTTAGGAAAAAAAAGTTTGCATCACCAATCCAAAGCATGTAATGAAATCCGTCTTTTAATTGAAACCACACTGGAAGACAAAGCAGCTTTGGTACACTAATATTTGTTTAGTTCAGATCCTTTGTTTGACACAGAGCTGAGGTTTTAAATGCCATTTCTCTGTTTGGCTTGTGGACAAAAGCCTGATCTGCTTGTCTACTAAAAATAATGTAACAACAAATAAGATCAAAACGAAAAGGCAGTTATGTCCAAGATAAATTAGATGTAGCTTACATGAGTCATGTAAAAGCATGTGTGGAGTGTCAGGGCAGCAATCACCTTCTATTTTTTCTTGCTTTTCTTGAATGCTATCTAGAAAGAGAGAAAAGCAAAGAATGCAAATTATTAAAGATACAGAGAACATAGCTGGCAAGAACATCTTTACAGATGCTTTTTGCTAGTGTGCACTCGCATAATGAAAGTATAATGTGTACAGCTACAGAACTCGTGTGTTGCACTTCAGTGATGTTGAATCACTTTTCTAAGTTATCTATTCACTGATACTTACAGTCCTACTGGGTAGAGGAGGATACATGGGAAATAGTCTTCAGGATGCTACAAAGTCGCTGAATTTCTGTCACTCCACCTATCTGTCATGTTGATTTCTTTGACACTTTATTTCAGAGGCAGTGTTTTATCTACTTGCAGAATCTTTCCTCACAAGGTAACTCAGCTTGATAGCCTCAAATTCTCTAGCTGTTTGCACTAAAAAGGGCATGAGATGTTCCAACAAACCTCACCATCACAGCAGGAAATGGCAAACTTCAAACTTTTAGCATTTGGCTTTGATCAAGGTAAGAATCAAAAAGATTGGCTAGATATCTGAACTACCCTGCCATCTTGAGTCAGAGTTGCTAGGTTGGAAATCTCTATTTTCAAGTTTTCTTGGAACATTTTTATCCCTTTGCTTTGTTCTTGGCAGGAAATTGGAAAAAAAAGAAACAACTCTATTCACGCAAATGACAAGGCATCTGTGATTTCTTTGCTAAAAGGTATTGTTGAGGCCAACACAACACATTACAAACCAAGACAGGGCATTTATACACAAAGCAAGAAAATTCTGAGTGATCATTTAAAAAAAAAAAAAAGAAGAAGAAGAAGCCTAGCATTCCAAAAAGTAACAGAACATTGTAGGATAGATAAATCTTCAGCATTCATGGCATAAGCCTACCCTTTAGAGGAAGTGATTAGTCAGATTGCACTACAGAATTTCCAGGTTATACTATAATTGCTCTACTGCAACTTTCTATTTTTTTTTCTCTGAATTTTTTTATGAAGGTGTTTTTTAGGGACAGTTTTATACCACATTTAACAAGTGAGTTGCACTAAGGAATGGAGGGAAGAGGAAACAGGAAGAAAAGGAAAGTGGTTTAGGAGAGAAGAACATATCAAACTCACAACCCATGGCAGATTCATCAGAAATAAAAGTGGATGTCCCTTAGGACAGTCCCTCAACCCCCTTGGGTTTTAGGAGAAGTTCAAAGTCACTGGAAAAATGAATAATTTCAAGATCAGTGTACAGATATTATTCAATTAACTTCACCCAAGCAAAATGAAGTTTCTGACCCATTTTTCTGGCCATTCAAATATAGTTATTTGCTTTGTCTGGGCACCATACCAGAATTTATTTCTAAGTTTCTTTAAAATAAGTTGCTACTTCCTTACAACACTATCACAATCATTCATATATTGATCTGGATAAGTATGCGATTATGGAAAGAAAACTTTAAAAAAGCAAATGAAATTTCAATTATAAATGTCATTGACATGTCACCAAATCTGTAATAATGTTTGGGTTACCATCTTTTAAACTTTTAAAATTCCCAGACAATGCAGAAAAAGTTTGGACAGTAAACGAGGGAGATCAGAATGGTTAGTTTTGTCCATCTTTAGTCTATTGACTGAAGTTAGAGATGGGTAAATGGTGCAAGACTAGAATTTCTCTGTGTATTTTTGGTGACAATTCAGGTCTAGAACATTGATTAGTTTCCATCTTGTATTGAGGTAGAATTGTACTGCAAGCTTATAGAGGTCCACTGGAAAATATTGTTTCTAACAATGAAGTTGTACCTGAAGATTCAGGGAGCACAGTGCTTTTTAACTCATCGAACACTTCCCAGTGCATACCACCTCTCCGGAAAACTACAAGCAGAAAGCTGTTCATTTATCCTTCCTTCTCCTTCTGGTCCAATTGCTTCATCTGTAAGCATCACAGAAGTATGAATCTCTGTCCCTGTTGGGGACATATGGACACTTTACACTGTTTACCTAAAAGCCAGTGATAATAAGAAATGCAAATATTTCTACTCTAAACAAACAAACAAACACAGAAAAAAAAAAAAAAGAGAGAGAGAGACTTGAACAGGAAACTATTCATGGGTGCTGCAGAAATGAGGACTACAGAAATACTTGGATACGGAAATAGCAGACAGAAGGTGTTCTTGCACAATGTTAATTTTCCTCCTGGGCATTTTCTTTCAGTTTTCTTTCTTCTCCTTTTTCTGATTGTTAGCTCCACAATAAATGTTCTGGTTGATTTAAACAAGTAATTGGATTAAATTAAGGACACGAAGATGTGGGATGAATATCCAGAAAAGCTTCTGCCAGCAAACTGAATGATCATCAAAGTCTCCCAAGGGAAGCTGTAGGAAACTGCTACCTGGGACTCTTAAATTAAAATGTACTCTGGGGAACAATCTGGGAAGATGACCTGGGTAAATTACTAGAACTTCCCATCATTATAGCCTGGAAAGTCAGACATTATGACCGAGAGTAGGAACACAGATCGTTAAATTTTATAAGGAAAGTCGAAGTACTTACCTATGTGACATGAAAGTTGATGCAACAGAAAATCATATAAACACTTCCAGACATCGAGGGAGTCTCAACTATCCTTTAAAGAGTGGTGGGAGAATGATGCCATATGAAATTTGTTTTTTTCAGTGACCCGTGTTTTACCTGCACACCTCACGTACAGTTTGACCTGGGGGTTTAAGTAACTACATTCCATTCACCTAAGAGCACAAAGAACTACATGTTCATAGCATTTTACATATTACTATATTTCCATACTCCTTAAAAAGATAAACATATTTTACATTGGGAATTTATAGCCAGCTCAGCAGGCAGTATGAAACTTTTCAAATTTATGGAAGAAAAAAGAATCTTATGAAAAAAGGTCAGCAGTGGTCATTTATATTTTTAAATTTACTTGAATCTTATGAGATTAATAGCACCCAATGCCAGCTGGGAAAGAAAGCAGTAGGGTCCATTACCAAGACAGAAGTCCCCTGTTCCGTCTGCTTTAAAATGCTCTACTGTATTTATGGACTGAGAATGGTGGTTGATAGCATTCAGGATAATCTACCTAATTACAGCTTTCATAAGAGTCATCAATCCATAAAGATATCTGGGAGCATCATTTCTGTAATTTCAGGTAGAAGTAGTTGGCTCACACTTTGAAGGATCAAATGCTAGTTTCTTTGTGCCCTAATTTTATACATACAAAATGTGCATATTATTATTTCCTACATCATAGGAAAAAAATACATCAAAATTAAGATGTTCCAGCACTGTGACAGTAGAGTCTCTATGGTCTCTAAAATAGTTACTTTATGTAGCATATCTTGATATTAACCCACCAGAGATTCTGTCTCAATGACTTTAATTCTACTCTCAAATTGTGATAACAGACTCATTTAACTCAAGAAGAATTCTACTTTGATTGTCATGTAACTACACATGCAACAGCAGAAATATTAACCAAGATGTAAAGAAGATTTAAAAGCAGAAAATATTTCGTTTTGCATGAATAATGTAAAATTAAAAGAAAATGATTTAAATATCTTACACTAATGAGTTACTCATCTCCAAATTCAACACTAATTTATAATTACAGCTTCCTGCCACTATAAATTCTTCAGAGTCCAGGTAATGTTTATAAATTACATAAAATCTTCCTCTGATCTGATTAAAATTTCATTTTCTGCCTTAATTATATCAGGCAGGGTTAATCTGACAATTAGAAACCCCTTTGTGCAGTAATTTGATGTAGGGGATTTAATTAAAGTTAGCGGATGGTGTCTTAATTGTTTAAATAAGATTTTACATGACTTGGAAATTCCTAGATTGATTGCTGCCAATCCATGTTTCAATCAAGAAATACTAGTTTTGGACCACTCACTGAAAACTAGACTAATATGAACATCTAGCTGGTGTATGTTCAATACATATACCTGAAAAAAATCTCTTTGCAAAATGATTTCCTAACTGGTTGGACTCACTGGGGCAAGCGACAGGAGATTTGGTATATGATTGCTTACATATTATTATGAAGCCTGGTAGTGTTCCAGTGTCCAGGCAAAATTTAGGGCACAGCCTGTACTAGTTTCTTATATACAATGTAGACAAAGTTACCACACTATTTGGGGCAGAAGAGAAAGATCATCTATGCCTGTAAGGATGCTTGGATATCACCTATGATGTGGCACGTCTACACCTACTCCATTCCACAATTCTTTATCAAGAGACAGGGATCCTGGAAGTCATAAGTCTACCATTTTGGATACATTTCTGTCCAGAGAGTTGGAAGGACTCATAGTTCAGGTTTATTTAGATACGGTGAGAGGATTCCCATAGGAGTTTTTTAACAGCTTAAAAAAGAAAAATCATTTAGCAGTTGTGCATCAAGCTTAGGTAAAATGCTGTAAGATACTGTATTTATCTCCTGTTACCATATGGCTTTTCTGAGTGAACTTTAATGCCAATAGCATTTTGGGACTACACATAAAACTTATAGTGACTAGACATGACCAGAAAAGACAAATTTCTGCTCTGACTTTAAGTTTTACACCCACCAATGAAAGAATGGAGATACATACATTTATTTTATTAGCCAAGTATTCCCCTGCTCAGAAAACATCCTTTGTTGGATTGCAAAGCTTCATTTGAAAATGCTATGCCATTGTAGAAGGAGGAGAGTATTCAGAAGAATTTCAAAGATCTTGAGGTAACAGACTTTGCAGCCACATGAATTTCAGATGACACCATGCTATAATCTAAATCTGACCAATATTTGGAGGAGAGATTTCTAAACAACATCCAACTACTTAGAAAGAAAATTCAGCATTCAATAGGTAACATTCTAATATATTTCTGCAGTAGATCCTAAGAAAACACTGTTTCTGGTATGGCATCTTTCAGAAAATCTAGATCTTGACTATAAAATATGAGAAAAGAGATCATGGGAAATATTTTGCAGAGTTTTTTCCTTGATGACTTAACTAAATTCCCTTTGAGTGATCACATTCTTCCTATACAATATTACCCTGAAAATTCATTGGTTTACATTACCCTTAATTTCCATTGCTTAATATGGTCTCTAATATGGTATGGTAGCAGAGAGGAGAAGCCACATTCACTATTCATATATACGGAGGGATGGATGGATGGATGGACGGATGGACGGATGGACGGAGAGATATGCAAACAATTTTCAAGGTTATTTGTGGATCTATATATAAACACTAAAGGTGTTTAATAAAAAACAGGGCATTATATTTTGACATGATTCTCACAAGAAATATCTTCCAGGAATGAGGTCACTTTGTTAGGTGGAAGATATTGGCTGCTCTGCTAATGCTATTTCTGGGAATCCAAAAGTAAATAAAAGACACAAGACTATATATAATACAGCAACATTCAATAGCTTTGTGATAAAGCAGATAGGACAAGCATAATTCCAGCCTGCCTCTTGCCAAGAGTTAAGTCATACTGATGTTAGGTTATATATATATATATATGTATATATGTATATATATTTATCTCACTGATGTATTTGATCATTTCTACTTTATTTTTGTATAATTTGTGCTTAGTTCTTGTGAAATGTGTTGAGATGATCACACTATGTATTAACAAACCTACCATTCCCAAACAGTTCTGAGCTGAGTCTTTAGATCTACAAGCAAGTAAAGCTTGCAGTTCTTAGTGTTTAGGAATTGAGTTCTGTGCTATGTTGCTGTCTTTATTTATCTTTGGATCTTCACCTCTGAATAAGATTATTATATGTATAAATAAAGTACAAATAATCAATATTAGTAATAATACTGGAACAGCCATGCTGTACCTGTTCCTCTTGTTGATAGTGACCATTGATACCTGCATTTGTTGATCTGTGAAAGAAGCTATGCTATGAATATTTAATAATCTGTCTATGAAGACATTGTCTTCCTGATTTCCATTAATTTACAGAAGTTTTAGAACAGTATTCTATTTCTTCACTTACTTGGTTTTCATATTATCACTGCTAAATAAATAAATATTTAGATAATATATTTTGACTTTATGACTTGGATTTGTTAAATCATAACTTAGGAAGAATAATGCAAATACTAAGATTTTGGAGAGGTATCTAGGAGGTATTTGGCTCTAGCCTGAGGCCTTATTTTTATTAGAAAACATTTTTCTCCTATTTGAAGGAGGGTTTTTTTATTATTATTTCCTATTTAATTTGGAAGTTTCATGGTTTCTTCTTATACTGAAAGGATAAAGTTTATTATTATTATTGTTATTGTTATTCAAAATAACTTTATGAGAAATTCTCAGCATGAGGACAATCTTATTTACAATGCAATAAGATTGCTACTGGTTTGGAATTTTTAGCTCCTGCTTTTGTAAAGGCCTTCTTTTTGTAACAGGGTCCCATGTTGGAGACCAGACATTGCAGGATATGGGAGCACTAGTGGCTGTGAATTTTGCGCTTCTCTCTGCTCTATCTCATCACATTAGCACTCTAAGAAGACCAGATGGCATTCCATGTGGAATCCTGTCTCCCATTACCGGAACTTATCATGGCAACATAGATGGCTGAAGTCTTTTGTCTTCTTGGTCATACATTTACTGTAGTTCTCTTCTTCTCAGGTCAATAAGTTGACAAATACATCTCATAAGCTGAATGTTGACTCTGCACTATCAGCTCGACCTTTTCAGCTTATGATATTGCTTATATTATTAGTTGATTTGGGCAGCCTTAAGTTTTTTGGTTAGGTTTTCAGACATTGCTGAAAATTAGACCCCACTACACAGTGAAAATTGACTAAAAGTCACTTTTGAAAATCTTTAAAATGAAAAGTAGAATAAAGAGATTGTGTCCAAAATCCAGGGTTATCACAGTAGCTAGAAATGAAATTAAATCATGTTGTGGCTTATACAAGGCCAAAAAAAAAGAACCAGTTCATAGCAGACCTCCAGAGAAATTAGTAGTTATTACTGGGGGCAACCTCTCTTGTGTGGATTTAATTAGCCTTTATGCTGCCAGGAGAAGGAGGAGTCTTCTCATTGGAAAGGCTCAACACAGACAGATCTGCATTTCTTGTGTGCTGGAGTGATAACTACATATGGCTTTAATCTTGCCACCAACCTAATGTGCATCTGTATCAGATGTTGATATAATTTACCATATCAATTCAGAGTTCAGGGAAGCAAGTTCCCCATGAAAACTTAATCTTCATCTCTATTCCTTTTTTTTTTTCCCCCTCCTGCCTCTTTAATGATTTTTATCTGCCTCAGATTTCAACACATCTGTCAAGCAGTCTGTAATGTTTCAGGTTTAATATCATTTTACCTTTCAAATATAACTGCAGAGGAGTGATGTGCTGGGATTAGCTCACTAGGCTTGACTGATCTATGTGATAGCAGCTTTGCAAGTATCCACTTAACTGACAGCTATGCTAAAAATGAGAAAGGTAGTGAACTTCTGTATAGATCTAGACAGTTCTGCCTTGAGAAAGAGAAGCAGGCTCTTGCCTACGTACATGTTCTAATATAGTCTTCTTTCATCTTCTAACTATCAAAAAAGGAAGTATGCAATAGTCAGAGGATTCGTTTTTCTTCCATGCTCTTCCTGGCCTACTACACTACTATAGAGAAGTCATTTTACACCTGGGTTCTCATCCATAAATGACATCACCCCTTTGGCTGTTAAATTCATAGGGGAAGGACCATCTCTTTTGCTATGGTGCCATGTCCTGCGGTCATGAACTTCAGTAAAAAGTCTAGGCCTTGCGGCAGGTAATCCCTCAAAAAGTTGTTGATGACAATGATACACATGGACAGGCAGTAGAAAAACAGATCTATTTATTTATTTGCATATGGATTATCTGATTTGGTGGAAGCAAGGAATATAGCTGAAAGATTTCCTTAAAAAAAAAATAAATCCAAAGCTTGTTAATAATAATTTTAAAAGTTTGAAAAATCGGTTAATTTGGTATTGAATGAGTTATATTTATCCTTTGCTATATGCAGGGACTTAGCTTTGCAACTGCCAAGAACACAGGATGGGATCATGTGGTTGTTGGCTGGTCTGCACTTTAGCACAACAAAGTAGTCATTGAAACATTTGCATTTGAAACAGTTCAGTGTATCCATGTTGACCAACCCTGGTTAATGTAAATTGCCCAGGCTGCCCACACACACCACTCAGAAAAAAAAAGTCCAGACACAGTTCCTCCCTTTCTATCCTGTGCTTGCAATTTTCAGGAGATGACTTTTTTAAAGGTTGGTAGGGAATAATATTCAAAAGAAGACTGTTCTCTTTCTCCTATTTTTTATACCCACAAAGAATTTGTGAAAATTATAAGCAAAAGTCTATGTAATTTCAAAAGACATCCAATATACAGTAATGTATTTTTATTCATGTTTTTGTCCAGAGTTTGACAGATGCTTAGAGTGGAGATATTCACTTCAGATTTCAGAGACTGAGATTTAGCTGTCTGCTTTGTTGTAGATGTTTTTGGGTGTGTGACCTTTGGCAAGCCAGTTGGCTGTGGTGGAAGATGAACTAGTAACAATAAAGGCAACACAATGAAGTAAAAATAATTATATTGAAAACTGTAACACATCTATCATAAAAATAGCCCTTGTTATATCAAGATAGGTGATGACATATTGAAGACCGTGTGATAAAAAAGAATATTAAAGAAAGATTAGTGCTGGTAAGGTGCTTCAGAGCAATTTTAACAAAATTACTGGCAATTAAATACATTGAATGTTTTAAGGCTAATGCCTGAAAAACAGATGAGTTCTTATTAAAGCTGCATGGCACCTCATATTTTAAATTATTGCCTTTACTACCTATTGAAACCTCTATTGAAGGGTAGGCATTGAGATAATGCTGATTTAGTAATCCTGATATTTCTATTCAATGCTGCTTTCTAAAGGACTCAATGCACTGTAAAGCCTCCCTCATTGAAATAATAGTGCTTAGACCATTTAGCTTTGCCAGATATAGAGAGTTTCAATGCTTGTGGAACACTGGCATCTCCTGTGTCTGGACTCCAAGGGTAGGATCATCTCTTCAGATACAGACATTTTCTTTTGAGTTAGGCCCATTTCTGGTTATCAAAAAGACATAGGCACTACCATGACATCATTGTTCTGATATTGTATATTTTTGTAGATCTGCTAGGCCTTTTTCTCTCTACCATCTTTAAAGGAAGTTACCAGGCTCAGGAGAGTAACCTACATTTTGGATGTCTAAAGTTAGATGAATTAAATCTCATTTAACACGCTCTCTTTGTTCACAGGTCAGGAGAGGACAAGAACTGGAGAAAATCACTAATAAAAGTTTCTAACTATCCTGGGTGAAGCTGACAAAACCTACAGAGTTTATATACTTGTGCTAGTGGAGTTGGAGTCTGATTTAAAAGCCTTTCAGATGTTTTAACTGATGCCAATGGAAAGTTCCAAACTGAAAGACAGTTACTAGAGAATAGAGTCAAACAAGTGCTTCTAAAAATGCTAGCTGCCACGTCTCACGTGTATCTCATTTCAACATTGCGTGACAAGTCAATGTTGCAGCTCTTGTAGTTTCTGTTTTATTGCGTGTTATCATAATGCTTTACGACAATGGATTCAGTTCACTAGGGCTGAGAATATATGTCTTCCTATTTTTATCTGAATCTTCATGTACTTGAAATCACTGTTGTATTAGAGAAAAAATGGCTAAGCAGCTGGAGCTCTCATGGAGAGTCGCTTTATGCACCTATACAACAGAACGTACCTGCAGGCTCCAAGAAAAGGATTATCAAGGTAAAGGAGCAAATTGGCTCCATCTAGGCTTCTTCCAACCATCAGGATAAATGGAAGGACTTCCTCTAACATGCCATGACACTTCCTTTCAAGGGTGATCCAGATGTCCAGCCAACTGCAGCTATGACAGCTGATCTACAAAGATATCTTTTCATATTACAGTTCTGTTCTTATTCTTGTCAAAATAGGTAAAGAGTTTCAATAATGTATCATTACTAAACATCCTCATTTTGACTAGAATTAGTTCATTCAGTTGGTAATGCTGTGGAACAGATAGAGGACTAAAGAGATAAGAAAGTGGGAACAATCTGAAAGAAGTAATCTTTTCAGGCAGTGTGAATGAAATTTGAAGAGAAGATAGGGACAAGCATTTATGAATAGTGACTTTCTGCAAAAAATAGTGACTTTCTGCAACTCTATTGCATTCATTTTCAGACAGATAGGGAAATCAGTGGTGGTTCTGGCAACATAAATTCCCAGATAGATCATTTATTGAAAAATGTCTAGATACTTAGTTCTATTCTCACTGGAATTAGTATTAGACTGCTACAGGACTGCATGAATATATTAGGAAGGGATCGTTACACAGATAGCAATTCCATTAATATTTTCTCCCTTCAAAACACAACCTCTCTGTTTAGAGGAAGACCTTGTTGAATAAAATGTGACAGAGAAGAATTCTGACTTGACTTTAATTTAGCTAAGATCACCCCTATAGGCTTTGAATGACATTTAACGGCCTATACAAAGGTAGAAAAACAAGAAGAATTTTTTGAAATATATACAAACAAAGAAATTTTGTTTTCTAATACAAGTTTGTTCACATTCTGGATAAGAATTCTGATTTGGGTGCTGGCATTTAAATTGAATTCCTTTTGACTACATTGGATAGTAGTTTTTAGACTGTGTTCTTCCAATAACATTGTGTCCCTTGGTCAGTTCTGTAGGTGCTACAGGAATACAAAGACCAATGACACAAAAAGAGAAATGAATTGATATTTCCTATCATCCCATAAGAAGTTTCATAAGGTTTATTTTGTTTTAAAAGGCTATAAATAAATAACCAAGAATATCAACCAGCATCCAGAATATGCCTGGGGAATGTACTGTAACATTTTCCAGAAACTTTTCAGTAGGTTCTAATAGTTATTTTCTGTTTGACAGAACACTGTTCCTCTGTACTCAAAGTTAATTCCATTTTCACTAGCCTGGGATTTTGTTCTTCATTTTTTTGTCAGACTAAAACTATGCCTTGTGTACCGGTATGTGACACTGTCAACTGGAATGAGATCCGAATCAGCATTTTCTTATCCATGTACACCTCCCAAATAAATCCTAGTCATAAAGTTCTATGCATTCACATAACTGTGACATTATGGAGAAAAAGATTTCCACAGAGCTTAGATATAGCATGTGACTCAGAATTAATTTCTGAAAGAGAAAAATATTGTCTGCTTATGTGTGCTGCTTATATTGTTTCATTCTGGCTAAGGAATGGCCTAGGAAGCTCAGTCACCCCTAGGTTGTTCATGCTGTGATCACCAGTCTCAATCCTGAGTCACTTCAGTGTGGTTGAAAATATATATGATATGTTTTAGTGCAAGGTATTTCTTTCCCTCATAACTGAATTGTAGAAACATTTGGTCAGCCACAATGTGACCATTCACTGGCCTGAAAGTTGATTTTGCTCTTACAGTGGCTCCTAGGCTATAGGAGAGTCCCAGGAATTGGCAAAAAGAAAATTAGTCAACTACTCACATTTCACTTGGAAATTTAGTCTCAACATTTTTTTAGAAGATGCTGCATATTTTGGGGGAAAACGTCTTGGTATACTGGAAATTAAACTATTTTAAACTACTTCAGACAATGCCAGTCTCTAAAAATGCTACAGTCAACATATGAAACTGTAATTTGTTCTGTACATAATTTCATGGCAGAGCTTCAGAGCAATTTGTAAGGGAATTAAAAATCTTCCTCCCTCATATGCTACCCATCACCAGCCTTTTTAGTTCACCAAGAGCTCTTTCATGGCTTCTGCCAGATATCCTTTTGCAAAATGTTTCTGAAAACATCTCTTTTATCTCATAACTCTATGGATAAATTTAATGCATGGAATAGCAGCTCTACTTAATTTGTTTTTAAACATTTGTTTTGAGTCCAAACAGGTATGGACTTTTTGAAGTGTTAACTCTCTTTTTGCAATTGCTGGCATGAAATTTAATCAATTCCTCCTAAGCAAAATGTTTCCTACAAATTCTGACTATTGCTTTGAATGTTGCCTGAAGAGACGTTCATGGGAATGTCTGTTAATCACACTCCACTAAAAAAATCTGACACAAACTCTTGAGAAGTGTCCTGTGCAAAACCCTGTGCAAAGTTAGATACAATTTCTAACAAAATATTGGGCTACTATGTTAATGACTGAAATAATCTTTTAACTCTTACTCCCCCTTATGATTAATGCTAGTCAAGTTTCTATCATATACTGCTTCCTCCACAAAAAGCGATGCATGATTGATATCACCACTATTCAGATACATCTTTGATGACTGAAGAAGTGCTTCCTCCAAGCAACTCAGAACTGTGAAAAGACCCATCAAACTATACTGAATATTAAAAAGTGGAAATCTAAAGAGAAATTTCATGATGAAGTGTACATAAAATAAATAGATAAGAAAATATGGCTATGTCAAATGTTGGGAATGTAACACATGTCATCAAGTGGAAAACTTCCTAAAGCCTTTCTATTGAACTTTTCGTAGTTTGGATCAATTTAGCAAAACAGAAATGAGTTAACAGGGAAACATATCCACAGCTACAACTTCTCTTTATATAGGACTCTTTTCAGGGAAGAATTATGCTATTTTAGGAATTGTATTCAGTTTTTTTCTGCAATATTATTCTGCAGCAAGATGGCAAGAGATATGTTTTTTCTCTCTTGAGAAAACCCTTACAAAGTAACAAAAGCATAAAATAAGCACCTGTAATTTTAAAGATAAAATAATCATATGGTTACTCTATTATTCCTTTAAGTGTAGTATATTGACTATATTTTACAAGAACAATTTACAATAAATGATTTTGGGGGGTACAAGATGACATTCTTTTGAAGGACATGATTTTGCTGGGAAAAAAAAAAAAAAACAGAACTTTTATAAGATCTGAGGTTGGTCTTGAGGAGAAATAGAAGTATGTTAAATCACCAGTTACATAAGATGACAGGCTTAAATCACTGATAAAATCAGATGCCCGATTTTCTATGATAATGCATCATGCAGTTATGGCTTAACTACTTTTTATAACATTATAACAATATCGTAAAAAATAAAAGGAATAAGCAGTCTTTTTCAGAATTATTTTTGAAATAATTTTGCAGTAAATAAAATGATCATTACACCTCTTTGGTATCATCTTACCTAAAGAATAAGAGTCTGCTAAATAAAATCCATAAGTTATGACAAGAGTCTTCATTTTGAAGGAATATTTATGTGCATTTAGGACACAAGAGAAATACATCAATTGAGAAACAGTCCTAGCCAGCTTTGATCAGGCTAAAACAACTTACTGTTCACACATCACAAGTTGGAAACAAAAGGGGAGTTAAACCCTCCAAATCTGCCTTGGGCATGAAAAAGAAAGAAGAATATTTTAACAGATGCCAGAGGATTCTAGTGGAAAAATAGTGACAGCAAGACAGAGTGAAGGTTGGACTTCTTGCTGGAGACTCATAATCTGTATGTTCCTACCATCTGAAGACAAATGTGGGAAATGTCTGAAACATTTGAGATTTGAGTAAGCAGAAACTATCTGTTGGTGTTTATTGTTCTTACCTTTACTCTGTCTGCTGCTGCACTGGTGAACGCACCCTCATTCTGAAAAGGCTTCTTTGAGTCACTTATGTGGCTAGTATGTTTAAAGAATAAAGAGACTTGTATTAACTCCAGTGGGTAATAGGGGCTGCTACCCTGGGGTCTACTCCAAGGGTAAACTGCAAAATTGCGAAGCTGCGCTTGCACTAGAAGAGAAATGAAAGAAACATGTCACATCAAGGCGGCCACCAGAAGAATTAAATGAGATCTCCAGAAGAGCTTTGTGAATGATTCACTTTTTGATTCAACAAACTCAAACTCAGGAAAGGAAAATACATCAGTTTGGACTGGCCCTTGACCAACATATTTCTCTCCTCTTTTTTTTTTTTTTTTTTAACTGAAATGGAAGATAAGAAATATGATTTCAGCTTCAACAAAGCTGAAGAAATTCCTCAGCATACTGCAGTACTAAATTTATTTTCTTCCTTCTAAAGATGTGCTTCACTATTGAGAAGTGTGCTTGATTATCATGGTAAAGACTATTCTGTGGTGAATTGTCCTCTGTCTCCCTCCTCCATTTTATTCAAACACTCATTTACAAAT
Organism: Tinamus guttatus; assembly: GCF_059628265.1. Taxonomy (NCBI): domain Eukaryota; kingdom Metazoa; phylum Chordata; class Aves; order Tinamiformes; family Tinamidae; genus Tinamus; species Tinamus guttatus. Next base: position 2,070,271 of record NW_028288727.1, on the reverse strand, counting down.
TAGGTGAAAGGCTGAAAACTATAGGTGGGATTAAGCCACCTGAACATAACCATCTAGTTTAATTGCCCTTTGAGTCCCGTGTCCCTGTATAAGACCCTAATCTTTGTTATGTTTTGATATTTGAAGTGGCCCTAGACATCTTGGCTATCACCTGCATTAGAAAGCCTGTAGCCTCATTTTTGGTTTCCTTCAACTTAATTTGCATCTAAATAACTATCCGAGATAAACATGTATAATGGGAAAGATCAAGGGCAATCTGTCATTAAATAGTTGACAGATTCATTATCTGATACATGAATTTATGATTAGTTTAAGTCAAAACTTAAAAATCAATCTGGCATGAAGCAGTTTTAGATGAGAGAAGAGTAGAAGGATGGCTTAAAGATCTACATTGCCTTCTCTCTCCTGTCCATGCAGCAGAAATTGTCTTATATTCAAAAACTAAGATTTACCTACAATTTTTTTTTGCGTTGCAGCAACTATATCTCCTTTGCTTCCAAAACTTATTTCAAACTGGAGGCACGTGATTGCACAAAAAAAAATGTCTCTTTAACTGTATTTCTTGCCTCTAGAGCAAGAGAAGGGCTAACATTTAACCAAAGCAATCTGACAAATGAAACTTCTCTCACATTTGGTATATGTTTGTGCAAATCTTACAAACAAGTTACTATATCCTAGAATTTTAGGGTTTTTTTTTCTTGTACGTGTTGTACTTAGATATATATATGTATTCTTTTTTTTTTTTTCTGTTGGCATTATTTCTAGCTAGTTGAGCATGCGGTGGAGCATATTGAAATGAGTAGAAGACATACTGACATCAGTAAATTAAGTCACATTCATCTTCAACTTCATTTGAAATTTTTAAAGTTAGCAACAGCAATCTTAGCACAAAAGAAAGCACATTGTGCAATATATTTTGCAGTTCTTAAAATTAAATAATCCTTTTTCTTTACAACAAATCTGGCAACTGCAATTTCTGTTTTTCTTTTAGTATTTTTAATTATTTGGTATTTTTATGAATATGCTTTTTTACAGAACAAAAACCCAGCACAATTTAAGCTGAGCAGAATGAAGTCAGGTCAGGATATCATTAAAAAGTGATCACATTGCTAAAGCAGTGTCTCTTGTTGATTTGGGGCCAAAATTCTTCTGGGGGTATTACTGGCTTCCAAATTTCTTCTGCTTCTTAATCTGTCAGGAACAGTTTGAGAGATGTATACACATAGATTCTGAAGTGCAATTGCTATACACTGTAATGTTAATACACTGTAATGTTAGTCTTCCAATATCCGCGATATAAATCCAGTCTGAAAATTAGTTACGTCCTGTATACTTGCTCAAATATACAATCACTTCATATTTCCACCCTTCAGCTTAATAGATCCTTACTAATTATAAACTAGTTTTATAAACTAGTGTGGCTGGGAAAGTCTGTTTCAGAAGACCTTCAAGTAATATCCATGTATGCCATATCCTGCTCAGACAGTGAGCAAACCTTTACTTTTAGTATCATCTGTTATCAGGCTGGTGATATTGGATGTTTTAGTTCAGACTTTAGTTACATTGGCCTCTTAGAACATGTTCATGATATTAAGTAGGCCTATGTGGCTACTTCCTTCCTTACATTGAAGTAATCTCTGACCTATGCATATGTGAAGATGTATAACGGATTGTGGAGTTAGGTTGCTTGTTGGAGCTCCTGTGCTCTTAAATGGTGAAGATAGATAATTTTATGCTGGTGAATAACTAATAACAGGAGACCTTGAAATATTCTGTAAATTCAGTGCAGTTAAGTACCCAGACTGGCTTTATTTGATGTAATTACATCTCAGCTCCTAATCATAATGCTAAAAGTCCTTAATCTTTAAAAAAGAGTTGACATTGATTATTGATTTTAGGTTTCTTTTTCTTTTTTCTTTTTTTTTTTTGTATTGTTCAGTTCTACTTCACTTGTCACTTGCTTTTAGAAAACTAATTAAAAAATCATTGTTTATTTCCTTTCCCCTTCTTTTCCTCAAAATGTTAAAAGCTGTGTACATTCATAAAAGAAATGACTTAGGCAAGTAGTCTGGGGAAAAGAAGGGAATCTCATTAGCTAATGCATTAAAAACAATCCAGACTTCTAAAAAGCTACTGCCAGAAGTGGAAGAAATTACTTTTGCCTCAGGCAGGATTTGCAGTTTAAGGCTTTTCTTCCTCCATCATTTCCTCTGCAAAGTGAAGATTATTTCACCATCAAAAGCAACACATAGTATATGATTTTCCTTTTTTGGCATTCTGGAATAAAATCTTTACTACCTTCATAAAAGTGTTCTTGTCTTTTACTTTGCTACTTCTCTCTTAAAGTCCTAAAAAGTTTCTCTGTGGTGTGGGGCTTCTTTATCACAACAAATATATTGTCCTAAACTAAATTATTATCTAAACAGATTCAGCTTGAAAGCATGTTCTGGCACTTCTAGGGTGCAATTTAGCTGATCTTCTTCAGGATGAGATGCCCCATGCCCTGAAAGTACCTAGTTCACTCCATCAACTATAAACAAGATCTAAATGACTTCTGCTGTAGACAGCTACATTTGGCTAGACAATTCCCACACACTGTGACTAATGTGGAGCACATAGCTGGAGGCACTCTTAGATCATCTCGGAATAATGCATATTCCCAGTGGTTTATATATCCTTCTGGAGTAGTATATAAGCATCTGTTGAAGCTGTTTTAATATATTAGCAGCCAAACTGGCATCAAGATCAAGGGAGAGAAGAGATACTCTAAACCACACTTCATATTTCTACTCCTGACCAGTCCTGAGAACTGGTCAAATTCATTGAATTCATCCTTGACACAATATGCATTGGAACCTGGGGCAAAGCTTTATCCAAACCCACATTTTGCCACAGGATAAATTCAGTGATGTGTGCCAGACCTAACTTTTACAGCATTCCAGCTTTGAAAACACAAGGATTATTTTGTGCAAGCCTAGCAAATTTAGATCTGAAAGCATAGACAGTGTAGATGTACTGTATAACTTTGTGGTGTCTTGTGAGATGAAGGGAAATTTTCAGTGAGATCAGACCCTTTGCTTCACAGAGCTGCTTGTAAAGACAGAAAAAGAATAGTCTGGTCATTTATTCTCATTTTGAAAATTTAGTAATGGGGAAGGAAGTTCAAGACACCTGCTTAACTACTCTTACCAGTCTGTTTGCTTGTTTGTTTGTTTTTGCCTCTCATCCTTCATTAATTTAACCTGCAGATTTTAAAGGACTATAAGGAATCATTTTCCTATTACACAGATGAAAAACAGAAGGACTCAGAACATCTATCTGATGTATAGTTAGCAGGCCACTGTAAAATTCAGAATTAGAATGTATTTTATTAAGCCAGTCTACTTTACGAGAAATAGCACCCAATATGTGAGAATTAGTATAAAGTGTGTGCACAACATCCAAGTCTATCAGAATCAGCAGTGTTTAATTTTCCAAAACAAATTAAATTCCATTTCATTGCACTGATGCTTTCAAAACAGGCAGAGAATATGTTCTCGGGCAATGAATTCACTTTCAGTGATGCAGACACTGAATACACTCCTGAAAAGTTGTCCCCGGGCAAACAGAGCCCAACAGAGATGGCCTGAGCTGCTACTAGGCTGCTCATATCAGTACTCAATACATCACAAGTCAGGATCTGATGCTTTCAGCTATACATCCTGCTTGTTTTTTTTTTTTTTTCTTTTTGTTACATGTATAGGTAGAGCTATGTAATAATAGTGTTGTGGCTTGATTCTTCATTTTAGCTGACAATATGCAAAAAGAGACAGAGAGGTAGAGAAACCCAACTAGCCTGAAGTTCTTAGTAACTAATAGTTAATGAAAAAATTAAAAACGGGCCAGCTAAAAGTGGGTTGTGTTACAAACAGGTAGAGGGATGATTATTCTTCCAAGAATGAAATGATTTCAGTAACAAATGTAAAATATGAACCATGTGGTAGAGTGGTAATAAACTCTGAAGATTATCCAGTGAAGGAATAGAACTTGGATAAATGCTTCGTATTTACTGGACCCCAAAGGTTTGGACTTAACAGCTCAAGAGCTTTGTATTTCAGTTTAAGAGACTGCTGAAGTAGTTAAAAGAAAGTTTGAAAAACATATTTGAAGAGCGTATATAAAATGAAAACTTGCATATGCCAAGCATTACTCCATGGAGACTTGAAAGGGCCAAGAAATAAGCTCTGCAGAGAGGCCACCTCACAGTGTGGATGACATGCACTGCCCTCAGGCTCTGCACACAATGCCGACACTGTCTGGGGCAGCCCCACCAATTCTGGTGTGAGAGTCATGGAAACTGCTTTTGGCTGGATCTGTAATACTTCATTGCTTCTATAGCTTTCAGTTGTTTGAGATACATTAAGGCAATGAAGAGATGTGAAGCATATTTCACTTGTCTGGATGCCCTGAAGGAGTTGAAGCGAAGATGAATACAGGCTCTTCCCATTCTCCACAGTTACAAGACTCACTCTGGAAAGTCATTCTGGCTAAAGTAATGTAAAATGCATATACTCTGTCCTCAGACTAGGTTTTCTTGGGTTGTAGGTTGGATTTGAGAACTTAGGGCCAAGAGGCTTAAATATCTATAATCACACTGCCTGTAGATTTAATGTCCAATGGGAGACTCATTTGTGTTGCTTCAGAATAGAGTTAATGAATGAACCAATAAGCAAAGGAGTAATTATGAATTTGCATTTGAGAGTTTGAGATTAAACTAGCTTGATAATCCGGATGAACTCTTACCACTTCTTTAGCATTTTTGATTCTATACATATTTTATTTTGTAATGAAAATTTGAAAATCATAAACTTGTTAGATAGAGGTTCTTATTCTACACAGTCCAAAATATTCTTTATCCATCAAAAGTTTGTATTTTATGTCTTTATCCTATAGAAATAACTGTTTTTATCTAAAAGACAGAAAGTTGCCATTTTTAGACCTTCCTCAACAGATAAACTAATATGAGGCCTCAACCTTCCACTTGCTGCAATTATGTCTCCCTATCACTCTGCTTATCTACTCGGGCATTTCTTTAACACTGGCGCCTCTGTAAACTGATCTACAAAAGGGATGTCCTTCCTTCCTTAAAGCTGCTCACTCTACTGTCAAACCTAATGTCTCCAACAGTTTCCTTAGTTACGTCACCCACGGGTGTCAGTGGAAAGGGGACATAAAGGTATCAGTGTTATTCCTGCCTGGTTCTCTACCCTCTCCTTACTCTTTCCTGTCTTTTATGATTTACATTAGACTTCTTCATTGCTAGGTCAGGGATTTTGTCATTTACAGTGCTGCCGAGCTCAGGCACTCAAAAGGAATGTGTTAGCCCCTGAATAATGAGGAGTTTGATCTTAAAAATGTGTATTTGCATGATCATATTTATACATTTTATTTGATCTCTACAATTTTACTAGAGACTTTACAGTTAACATTTTTCGGTCTTCTTCACAATGAGGACTGCATTTTTTACTTTCTCTCTCTTTTTTTTAATATAAAAGCTGAGATACTTATGAGTAAATATTACCCTAGCTCAAGTGTTAGAGAAAATAACAGCTATCCCAAAAGCTGTGACTAAATCGAGATACAGTATTAATTAGAGCTGGGGAGACATCTATTTGAATATTAAGGTTATACTGCACTGTTCATCATTGTCCTTGATCCCAGAGCACAGAGCTCAAGAAACAGATATATAAAATTTGAACATCTGATGAGATTCTCCACCCTTTGAGGAGAAGGAAGGGAAACCAAGGGCCTGCCCTTTTTCCAGTACATTTGTCCTATAGCAATTAACTATCACTGCTACATATTCACAGAAATCTGTCAATCTTCCCACTTTTTTCCCTTGTCTTATTACAGTTAAAATAAGAAATCAAAACTGGATATACAGAGAATGGGGAAGAAAGAAAGGATCACCACCTAAGGATGAAACTTTTGTTGCATGAAAATGCTATGATATAGACCTCTGAAGGAAGACTGATAAGTGACTTGAACCTTGGATGTGGTATGGATATAACGTTGTCTCTGGAAAGAATGAGAGTAAATGGAAGAACAAGTAACTCTTTTCCCTAATTCCCAATGTACACTTTATTTCAGCAACTAATAGTGTGTTCCTTGAATATGCTGTGTCACAGTTATATGTAGAGGATTTAGTATTGGAAGAAAGCTCTTGAGAAGAGAGTGCATACCTCACTATCTTCACCCTCCTCCTCCTTTTTTTTTTTTTTTAATGAAGATAGTAGATGGCAGAATCCAAGTGTGGATACCAAACAGTGCATTCCTGCAGGTCCTTGACTGAAGAGGGCATTCACCTCCCTGGACTTCCCTCCTTCTGCTAGATCCTTACATCCTGGTAGATGGGAGTGTAGGTTAATATATTCTATTTTTTTTTTTCCCTAAATGATGATCATAAATGGTGAAAATAAAAATTGTATTTTTATTTCAAATTTCTCAAATTAACCCCAAGTCTTTCAGATATTTATATAATTAATACATAAAATAATTAAAAATAATACTTTTATTAATTTCAGTGGCAGTATGCTATGCATAACATTACATATCTGCATGATTAGGTTTTTAATAGGTTATTAATTTATTAAGTACAAAGGAATAAATATAAAGCATCAAATTTAGATGTCAGACTTGAATTCTTTATCAACCTACAGGAAAAACAATGAACTAATTTTGGAGCGATTGAAGATAACTCCAAACTTTATAGGGCATACTTAACACACTGAGCATACTTTACGCATTTGCTGTATAACAAAGGAGGATATCTGCATGGTGCACTACTGGATATTTCCAGATAAACATCAAGATGTACTGTTGATGAAGCTCCCTAAACTCACTGCCACTATCAAACTGAGCAAAGAAAGCATCTTCTATCTGAGTAGACTAGATGTATCTCTGAAGTAAGAATTCGCCCCTGTGCTGCATAATGAGCAGTGAAGAGATTTACAGTAGTGGACAGAACTTCTTTTTTTTTTAATTTTCAGAGAAAGACGACCAGTTCATGCTTTAAATGATGATGTGACAACCTGGCCGTGGAAAGCAATTTCAATTCAACAACAGCAGTGCTTTTGTGAGGTTTGACCAAAAGGGAGTATATGAAAAAGATAAAGATCAAAGGATGGTGGGCCATGCCTGTGGGAATCATGCAGATAAAATTCCAGGTCTGGATGAGCAGTACCCTTTGTTTTCAGGTGCTCTGTTTTCGGCCTCCTTTCATTCCAACCAAAACGCAGATGCAGAGATTATTTTTCTATCTTGCTCTTTCCCTATTGCCTTAGATATGAAGGTCAGGTTTCTCTCTGCTTTCAAAACACTTCACAGGTCCACTCCTGGTTGCTCTGCTGCCCTCCTCACCTCTCCCTCTCTCCGTAGCCAGCGCTCTTCTCCTCACTGTGCTCTTTGTCTTCTGAATCCACTGAACATTTTGCACTTTTTAAAATTATTATTATGCCACCCTGTAGATCTGAAACAGCCTTCCGATTATTTCAGGCCCAACTCAGTTGCTCTTATGCCCTCAAATCCTTCTTTAAAAAAGCCCTCAGGTTCCTTTTTTGGCAGGTCACTGAAGAGACTTTCTTCCCTTGACTTGGTATATAGAGGGCTAACTTCCATGTGCAATTTCTGGCATCCACATGAGAAAGAAGATAAGGAGCTGGAATTAATGAGTGAAGGTGCAGTGGCTCTCAGTACTTAGTAAGTCATTGCATTTTGGTGTGGAGACAACTGCATAATTTAAAATACACAAAGTTAAAACAAGCAGAGAGGCTGCAGAGACACCAGATCAGAAGGTTGGTAGCAGAAGGGAAAAAAATCCCAGGTCCTCTTATTTCCAGTTTTGGAGTCTGGCCGTTACAGCACATGACCAACTGATTGCTGTATGCTACTTACCAGCAAGGTCGTGTAGTCGTAGAAAGCAAAGAGAAAAGAAAATTCAATGGGTTACACCATGTGGTCAGTTTTGATATCAGGTTCTAAGAGGTTTATGAACTAATCTATAGGGTTCAGAATAGGCTTCCAAAGTAAAGGATAGGGTAGCTTTTGTTTTATTTTTATTTTCAGCTAGTTTAATTCATCTTTTTTTTTTTTTTTTTTTTTCTTAAGGTAGATCCCTTAAACATGTTCCTTCATTTACAAAAGAAAAAGAATCAGGAAGATATAAAACATTAAAACCCAAATCCCCTCTTTTTCAAGGGCATTACCTCTAGTTTGTGGTGCATACCTATCATTTTCTAGCAGGCCTCGGTAGAAAAATCATTTTGGTTTGGACACTTTTAAAGGGATTAGGAAAAGTTTCTATGGAAAATGAGAAAATCAGCTAATGCTTATCTTGTACAGCTAGTTTTACTCATTTATGAATTCCAGCAACATGGGCATAAGCCTGAAATAAAAGTACCCATCTCAGCCAGCTATAAATAAACTGGAAATGCAGTCCTGCTGACAGAAAGAGCTCATGGGGCTCTTTATTTTCCATTTACCACTGCAGAGAAGCTCTTGCCTTTCATATATGCATTGCAATTTTTTACAGTGAAACTGTGTTCAAACTAGATAGTGCTATAAGTTCAATACATATACTCGGAAGAGAAAACGCTTACGGAAGACATGAGAGCAATTTCCTTTGTTTAATACTGAGGGCTGTGTGGAATCTCTTCAGAGGATACATCAGCAGTTTGATTCAGAAAATGAATAAAAACATGACCCCTTGGGAGTCAAAGGTTAATCTTAGAAAACAGCATCCAGAGGAGACGTTATAACTAGTCAGAAGTCCCACAGAATAGCCTGAGGCAATAACTTCCAGTCAATAGAATGGCCCAAGCAGGATAAAAGCTTTGTATTTTTGATAGATTTTTTTTCCATAGCTGATATACAGACTTTAAATCAACTCTCAGAAAGTTGGATATAGATTCTATAGTAAGGTCCCCCTGGATTCTCAGGCACTTTGGGAGCCAAGCTGGACATTTTGCGAGTTTCATTTTTTTATTAAATTACAAAGGGACATGAATAATCTAGTAAATGCATTCAACTTTTTTGATGTCAAGTACAAAGTTATTACCTTTTTTCTTTTGAAGATTATGGTTTGTAATTCACATTGTAATTCATGCAGAACAGTCACATGCCCTTGTAAAAACTGCATAAGTCAAACTGTAAGTGCAACAGGTAAATGGAATGTGAAATATTTTTAGTTCATGTCAATTGAATAATTTTTAAATAATATTTAACACTATAAAAAGCTTGTGATTATGAAACATAATGACTGATCTGGCAGTGTGATGACACCAGCCAGCAATCTGGTCCTTCTCCTCAGTCAGAAGATGTGGATAGCAAACAGTTTTCTCAGATGTTTTTCCAAAAGTAATGGCTTTGGTGTATATGGTATTTTGGGGTTTTCAGAAAGCTTTCTTTGCAACCCTAAGGACTTTTTGCATGTGTTTTTTGCAAATGTAAATTCTATTGCTGTAGAAACATGCAGTACTGATGATTGTTTCAGGATCTCATTTATGCACCTAGAATGGAAGCCACAAGTTATACTAGGGTATATTTTTTTAGTTTTAGTTTTAAAATGATAATAGTATGTGATAATAATATGCTGCTGTGCTCTGAAACTTTCTGGACCAAAAATATAAAAGTAAGGATTTAATGTGCCCCTAGATTAAAACACATGGGAAGAAAAGAAAAACTACATAAAATTAAATTAGAATTCTGTTTGTAGACTTCACATCTTGTTTGCCAGTTTGAGCAGCCTGTGGTCCCGCTGTGCATTGTGCAAACCTGAAACATATTTGATAGGTTGCTGAAAATGTGTTGCAGGTTGCTCTAATATTTGTCCTCTTGCCTCTCCAGTGATTCTGTGCTGATCTTCCACCATTGATTATGCAAACATTTATTGCTCACATTTTTTTATGATTCTTATTTATTTGAAATGGCTTTGAAAATGGTGGTGAGATACTTAAGATTTTTTTCCCTTCATTGAAGGGACCCCATCTCTGCCTAGCAACTCTTTGCAGACCATCCCACTTTTGAGACTCCATTGAGAAAGCCAGTAGTTTCCAGCCAGTTATTTTTTCTGCATTTTATAGCTAAGATGCTTCTGCCTCCCCATGATTTACTCTCAACTGGATGACCACCCCCTTCAATCCTGACTCTTTTGCTCTTCTTACCTTTCTTGTTTGGGTATTTTTTAAAAAATACAGTAGACTGTAATTTAAATGTAGGGCCTTTGCAAAATTTATTCAGCATTTATTCAGCTCTAAAATAAGGATAAGGATAAGGATAAGGATAAGGATTTCTTTGTAAAGTACATTGAGACTTACAGGTAAAATATAAAAGAATGTATAGTTATGAACTTATTAACTTGCATATGATTTAACATTCAGAAACTTTATAGAAGATGTTATCAAACTCAGTCACTTCTGCCAACACCATTACTACAGGCATGTCAGACTCAACAAGCTGATTGAAAAAATAAAGTGTCTAACACAAAAAGGTTTTGCATTGCAATTTTTCCTTCAAGAAAGTAGGAGAGGAGTTTAATAACCTAATACTATTACTTTTCAAATACATGTTCCACTGAAAATGTGAAGAATAACACAAGGAGTTTGAAAGGAATGAGCTTTGATTATTCATACTTAAAAATTGCAATAGACCTGAACTCCGGGTGTAAGATGGAAGGCTAATCCTTTTACCATATGTTTTCAAAACACTATTATCCTTACAGACTCATGTGTTGGTCTCAAGTGCTCATTATGATTGTGCAATATAGACTGTCCTCTGTGGCCCATTAATTAGACTGTGAAACAATTTAGATGTTAGAGAGATAACTGAATTGTTATTAAAACAAAAGACTTGAGTATTGCCCAAGTAACGCAAAAAGAAGGATCTGGAAGGAATAAGAGGTGCCTTTTGAGGGAATTTGTAATGGGATCTAACAACTTGTGAACCATTAGAAGGAATAGTATTTTCTGCTAGAAAATCAAGTGGGAACAATTTTCCACAATTTGGCAAACTGTCATTAATTATACAGAAGAGGCAGGAAATATAGAATAGGCTTTTAGCTTTATGTGGTTTACATTGTGGTAAGTCAAGGATAAGTTATTTAAATAACTTTGAGACTCGGAGCTTAATGAAATAGGGGTAAAATGATTTGTTCACAGGGTAAATTTGACAGCACAGAGCGCTGGGGCTTCTGCTAACTTGTCAGATAGATTTACAGAAGGTAACATAGCAGGATTTTATTGACATAAATTTTTTATTGTTCATACATTCACAGGTGATTATTAGTGGATTGTATTTAATAATACAGGTGTATTACACTATTTTTAATCTTAACTGTTAAGTATCAGCTATTTAACTATTTGTAATAGTGATTTATGAATAAATATTGTTCAGTCAAGTATGAAGTACCAGAGATATAGGCCAAAATTTATTTTAGCCTATTTCTATTTTAGGAAAAGAATGAACTTTTACCCCAATCTGAAACTTGTATGATATTTAGTGTCAGTGATTTTAGCTCATGAAAATATATTCTGCTGATATGGAATAATAATGAAGCATAGGAATGATAATGCTTGCAATTTCCTTGGCAAGTACCTTTCAGTTTAATGGTGCTTTAATATGTTTCAAGGATGAAGTACAGAATATATAAAAGAAGCTTGAGATGCTGGAAAAATGATTGCTTTTTTCAGTGAGTTATTCCAAACAGGACTTCTTGCAGACTAAGGTATTCGCTAAACTCTTTCTTATCTATGAAGGTAAACATTATCATAAATACTTGTCGTATTAGGAGTTTACATAACAACTGCAAAAGCCTCCCCAACACTCTAGAAGAACAAACCAGAGAGGAGAAGACAATCAAAAGTGAGTATTCTTAAAACATACTCACAAAACATGCCACACATTTCAAGGATTATTTATAGAGTTTATTTATTTAGTACATATTATACATTCAGTAAGATTAATACTTCATCTGATCTGCAAAAAAAATGTCTTTCCTAGTCAAAGCCACACTAGTATATTTATCAACATTGTTTTCTTTAAATAATCAATGAATAATTCAAGCCTTTCTTCATATTTTTATGTCCAATTACTGTGTCTTTATTACTATTTCATTCTAGTATTGAAAACGAAAAGAGCTTTATTCTATAGGTATATACCAATCCCTTCCAGAAAAGGAACACCTGTGTCCAATCTCCAATATGTATAATGAATATTACCTCTTTGAAACATTTTAATGATGATTATTTCTAGCATTTTATTTTTGTTCAGTCAGATTTTTAACAGAGATATTAAGGCCTTTGTAGCCCTTCTACTATCATGACAGATAACAGTAGGGCAAAACTGTCTCACCAATGAGGGAGAGCCTGTGTGGCTGCACATTTCTCCTCTCCCTTTCATAGCCAGATCTGGGCTATGCCTATCTTCACTTCTGCTAGTGTCAAAATTAAACAGAGAGTGTGCATAGTGGCGGCAGTCTTTCTAACCTCTACCTGAAGCTCAGTCCTAATTGACTTAATCATTGTAATGACAAGCAATTTGAAGAGTTCTTTCTTTGGAAAACTCTGAGCCAGATTTTTTAAAGGTATTTTCATATCCATCTTCAGTTTTAGATATTTAGGAATGTTGATAGTACCTCACTTTATTAATCATGCTACTTGTTTTTTTCTAGGTTACAGAGAAGCAGAACAGGAAAATGATGCAAGGAGAAACAATCGTGGAGAGAAAATGTGAGTGTTGCAGGTGTTATTAGTGAATGCTGAAAACAGAAACTGGACAAAAATATTTTTCTCCTGAATCAATCAAGTTGTCATTTGTTCCTTAGCCTTATGGCCAACGTGGCCTGTTTGGCAATGCTAAATAAGTCCATAGGGCTGCTTTTCTCCCCTGTTTTGTAGTCTCTGTACATTTGAGTACTCAAATGTAGTAGTGGAATGGTGACTTGTTCCAATCACGTTCAGGCATTTGAGATACTTAAATTATCAGTCAATTTCCCTTAAGTTGTTTCCATAATCAGTGGAGAGATGCAAACACTTCTGTGGCAATGCAGACTGGCACATAAATCACAATTTATGAAGTCTGCTTTGCAGAAATCCTTCCTGAGGTGCTGTTCACTATGCCTCCTCACCATGGGTGATCATAGGCCAGGTAGACAACTAACCATCTGCACTTAGTTTGTGTGACTGAACATATCTGGGGACTGCTGATCATTTCCTTTACTCCCACCTGCTGACATGCAACCACTTTTACCCTATATTTGAAAAACTTATTTTGACTGAATGTGAAATAAATAGCTGTTTTGTATAGAATAAATTTAGTGTTGGGTAAAAAATAACCCTTGCACTATACAAGAGACAACAGTTGTGAATTTTACAGAACAATTTAAAATCAGATCTCTTAGCTGTTAATAGCTGGAAGGAGGTGTGTAACTCATACAGCTAAATTTATCCTTGAAATGTAGAAAAGAGTCATTGAAGTCCTTTAATTTCTTTCAACTCTATTAGCAATTACCAGCATAAACTAAATGATGCAGCTTATAATTCCCTACAGGAGAACTCCTGCTGCCTGTCTCCATATAGCCTGGGACAAGCAGAATGCAACCACATAATTACTAGTTATGCAAATATGCATGAATGTGGTGCAGTGAGCAAACATTTTTAATGTTAGCACAGCAAATAAACATCTAGTCTCCTACATGGCAGAAGGCATTTGAGAAAACTCCCCCTTCTAACATTTTATAATTCTCTCCAAGATCCCTTGTAAATCTCAATTCATTACCTTCATGATGTGGGACAGAAGCTCAGCTGAACCAACAGCAACCACAAGCTGACGTGTACATCCCCTTTAAAGGTGTTTTGCTACTGGCAGGATGGAGCAACAGAGTGTTTTTTCCAATGGCAACAAAAAACAGGAACACAGCACTAGTAAGCGGAGAGGGCCGAAAGCCTACAATTAGCAGAAGCATCTCCAGAAGCTTTTCTGAAGGCTGCGACAAATTACATAAACTTGGCATTGAGGACTTGGCATTGTGGACTTGGCATTAGATGTATGCTGTCAAGTATGAAAGGTACAGGCATATGGTAAGCACTCAAATATCTGCTGCTTGAGGGTATGGGGAACGAGCACACAGAATTGGTAGCAGATGTTCTTTCAGGATGCGTGTGCATTTAGGTCCAGTACATATACCCCTTCAGAAGGCCTGTAGCTTTTAATGGCAGCTACGAACATTTAAGCTATGCAAGTTTCTATAAATTCTGCCTCACCTATAGAGCTTTCTTTGGAATTCAGCTCTTTCCTAGGCATCTTGAGACAATTTTGCTCTTTATGTATAATTAGGTAAAAAGGTTTTAAAGATGATCTAATTCCCTAGCCATTTTCCATAGCATATTTCTCAAAAAAAAAAAAAAGTAGTTGGCTAGTTTATTAAAATTAAATTATTTATAATTTTTCCTCTAGGACACATCAAATCAATATAAAGGATCTGCACAGACTGGGCAATTTAGAGAGCATAGCTGGGTTATAGGGCAAAAGAGCTCTAGTCTGAGAAAATGTCCTATGAATGAACAAAATTATTTCAAAAATCCCATGTAAATATTTTCTGTATTTCAAAAATCCCATGTAAATATTTTCTGTATTTCAGAAATGCAGACATGAAAAATCTCATTTCATTCATTTTGCATTTTTACTTCAATATAGGTGATTACTTGTTCCTGTTCTAAGCAATATTTTCTATATATTCTATATAATAGAATATAGTCTATATAATAGAATACAGTCCTGTAAGCTTTTATACATATATACACATACATATATATGTATATATCCCTCTTTCACTGTTATTCCGAAAAACCTTCTACACAGAAACGCTTATTTAAGAAGTTATTTACAAGAAGGTTCTGGATACCGGGGCACTTGTTTGTGGATGACTGACAAGTCAATGGCATTGATTTGGACTTGACCCCTCAGTTGATACTCACATGTCGTATCCCAATGGATTCCTTGGGAATTTTGTCAGAGAGAGCTCCAAAAGTTTTCCCTCCCCCCTCACCTTTAAATAATGCAGCTATTACTAGTCATTCTTAAAGACAACAATGTTAATTAACACCTAGATTGAAACAAATTACATTAGGGAAGGCTGTGGAGGTAGTGACAGACTTAAAATGACACAGGAAAAAAATTACAAGGCAATTCATATCATTATATTAATAGGCAATATGTATCATTATACTATAGCTATGCT